>NC_138824.1:42547453-42887144 GCF_965183815.1 Platalea leucorodia | reverse complement strand
AAAAAGTCTGGATTTATAAGAAAAATTGAAAAATTATAATTAAGCACAAATAAAAATATTTTTCAGTGTAGGTAGATTAGGTAGATTATATTTTGGATTTGTTAACTTCACAAGTGAATTAATCTAGAATTCTCTATGGACAAGAATAATAAACCAGCCAGTTGTAACTCTGGTAAAGCAAAGATAACTTAGATTCCACTAATGAGTTGCACTAGAACTTTAAAAAAGAAATCCAAAGGTGTTGTACTGAGTATTTATGCATGTGTGTATGTATGATTTGAGAGATGCCAAAAAGACATATTCCTGAAAAAACTGTTTAAGATACAAAACTAAGTAAAAAAATACAGTAAATTTGTAGGAAAACTTCTATTTAAATAAAACTAACAAAGTAATGAAGTATGTAATGTCTTAAAGCTAGGGTTAACATAGTAGGTAGTATTAATGGAACTGCTTACCAGTTCAGTACTTCCTGGCAGGATTATTCCTTCATAAAGTGACAAATAGGAAAAAAAAAAAAGGAGAAAATAAATCAATTATTATAATCAATTTATTCTACATAATAAGAGTACTGCAAATAAAATATTGTCATGAAGCAAGTATTTTTAATTCCTTTGTTTTCACTTGATGAAATAAATTTATATTTTTAACAATAAATGCCTAAAATTTCAGCAGATTTTTTAAATATGCTTTCAGTGCAAATACCAGAAAAAGTTTCAGACACTAGAGACCTTGACAGATCTGTAATAGCAAAACAATACCTGATCACATTGAAACAAATCAAGGAGAAACGAAAGGTAACAAATAGATAGATACCACTAATGTATAATGAACAGGTCATTACAATAAAACTTATGCAGGTTAAAGATACAGTTTATGAGGTGAATATGGAGAGTGATCACCTTACTTCATTTTATGCCAAATAAACTTTGTTTGGAAACAAAGCCTTTAAAGAATGGGTGTTACTAACACATTTTTTAAAAACTTTGACCAGGAAAACACAGGCTAGAGGATTCATGAGCAGCATAGATCAGATACACAGCAATGTAATAAAACCATTAGTGTACAGGCTGTCTGAGTTTTACCTTTTTCATAAAACATTATGAAATGTAGATTATTGCTTGTTCAACACTGAAAATCTAATGATGAATGATACCACTCCTTAGACTTAGACTGAAGGATAACTTTCAAGTCAGTGAGAGTTTAACTTTCATTTTCTATTTTAAGCCCCAATAAATACATGTTTGTCTATGGAGTTACAATCTATCAAAAAAGCATTCAAGGCAAAGCAGAAACCATTAAAGTAGAATAGGAATATAAATAAAAGCTTGGTACAGCTTTAACAGTTACATCCATGGTAACTGTTACATCCATGGTAACTGTTACATAAATGAAAAATGTAGAAAGTAAAGGGGATCTTTTTTCTTCTTTCTCCACTAGCTTGCAGGATAGCATCTTCTTTTTACATCCTGCTATTGCTGGGCTATAGAGGAGGCAAAAATGGAAAATTCATGTCTTCCATTAAGAGACAAACTAAAATAAGTAGGGGTTGGTTTGTTGTTTTGGTTTTGTTTTGTTTAAAGTTTTATAGCAAAATAGTTCCAAATTTTTTTGTATGTTGTGTGTATGTAGAAGAAACCACTATGAGGAGAGAAAAAAGTACAGAGGTGAATAAACAGATGCATGAGAAACTGAGATTCCATTATGGATATGAGGGCAGATGAAAACTGCAGCGTCCTTATGGACAGGAGGCCGGACATGAAAGACTGGAAGAAAGAAATGTCAGTAAAATGAGGAGAATTAAATTAGCACTGAGACCAACAGATTGATCTTATAGTAGCTTATACCCTATTGGTATGATAAACCTGTAATTGTTTATGATTAATTCATTTTCCTAAAAGTGCTATAAGCACACCAACTATTTATAATGAAAAGAATTATTGAAAGATTTAGTCATATTTTTTGCCGAATGTTTGCTATAGTGTCAAAAGCTAGAACACTGGGTAAAGGAGACTTTTCCAGATATTAGTTTGTTAGAGCATACCGATATCTGTGATTTGCTCATTGCACATTGTTTATTTTTAAACAAACAATCAATCAACCCCAATAATCAGCCTGCAAATAATACAGCCCTTCATACAACCACACGTGTAGTACCGACCAAATTCTACTACATTAGGCAATGACATTCCATATTTCCAGATGTATGCAGCTCAATTGTGGGATATTTAGATACTCTGAGCAAATGACCATGATGTCTGTTTAAATCAAGATTAAATCAACAGAGCTGGCAGTTTCACAACACATTCATATATCAGATTCATTCAACACATTCATATATCAGATATGTGCTTCACACGTCCACTGCTTTGGTATTTGTGTAACACAAAGAAACAGTTTCCACCTTTAATTTGTCCCTTCATTTACGTTCTTGTACAAAAGACTATTCACTAGCATTAATTTAGAGTATGACTGGAATGGAAAACAGAAGAGCTCAAAGAGAAAGACTCATGTCATGTGTCCCAAAAAGGTTCTTTGAGTCAAGATCTTGTTGGAAATATCTTGCTTTTCTGCAATGGTAAATCTTTCTGGGGACATCAGCATCTCACAAGATCTCACAAAGTCGGAGATGTGTGTTCTCCCTCTCTATGTGGGGATATCTGTGCACAGCCACAGATTAACAAAAAACCAAAACAAACCAAAAACCAAACATACCAAACAAAAACCCCAAACCTATAACCACCTAAGCATTGAGTGGAATAGTTCTTCAACAGGCTAGCTTACCAGAGCACAGCAATGCTCTGACGTAGCTGTATTGTTTACCCTTTCAGAAGCAGGTGTTTAGAGATTAGTTTGAGAATCTTTCTTTTATGCAATATTGACTAGTACCATGTACCTCTATCTAGTTAAATTATTGTTATTTTTTAATGCTGAAATCTCAGGGGAAATATGTCATTCTAGCTTTCAGTGTTTGTTGACAGAAGACTTGAGCCTTTTAAAGTATTCTCTCTGCAATATTGATTTGCATGTATATTAGATATTTGCTTCGGATTTTTCTCCTAATCATTGGGAGCATTACAGGGATTTTTTTTTCTGAATTATTAAGTACTTGTCATTGTACTTTGCACCCTTAGTAAGTAGTAGGTCATGACCCAATTCACTAAAGAGCAACAAATCATAATGACAACACTTATGATAATTTCTGAGTCAGGTTCTCAGGATAATAGTGTGATAGAGTTGAGAATCTGGTGTCTCATCTACGAAACTGAATGTAAATAAAGAGGCAGCAGGCAGATCTTTACTTCTATAAATTTGCATTATATTAACATGTCAGTATAATATCTTCTGGCTCAAGAGGGCAGGGGTATTGTTATAATTCTTTTAATCAGCCTTGATACCTGCCTGTGAATAAGCATAGGAAGAGGTATTTTCAACAATATGTCACTGAATATTCACTAAGGAAGGTAGGTGAGGTCTAATTCTCAAATTTATCACATAGTAAATTCCCAGCATGTCCTATGGAAGTCCTATATGCAGCATCCAAAGAACTATACTTGTATTTCACACTCAGTTAAAATTATGGCTGTGAAAATTAAATTCCAGGTTTAATTAATTGATGCATAATTTAAAACAGATTGGACTTTACCATCATTACTTTTCTTTATGTTGACACCAGTAGTATGGAAGAAAAGTGGTTTAAGACTTAAAGAGGGCAAGAACAGAGTAAGAAAAAGCAGCAATATTAGTTACAATTAATACAGGACTGTCAAAATATGCTTCTGTAGATGTGGACGAGAAAAGAGTTTGTTAGAAATTTACAGGTACCTGGAAACTAAATAAATGCAGAGCTTAAAATGGTGGAGTAAAGTCTGGGTGTTTCTTAATCAAGTTTAATACTTGGATAGCAAGTCGCTGATTTATTTGTCTCCTCACCTTCAATGTTATGATACAGAGTATGTCTGCCATCTTCTTAAAAGGTAATTTCCTTATTTAAAAAATTAGTTGTTGGTACAAGTTTATCCTTCCCAGTTAAAATTCTGTGTGTCTACAAATATCAAAATGCAGAGACTACAATAAAGCTAACACCATAGATAATATTTTCTTTGCCATTTCATATCCAAAAGTGTCAGTATGAGACTGTATTTCCTGTTATTTTATAAAAACTGACACTTTAAAATTTCACTGTGTGAAATTAGGTCTATCGTGCAGATAAGGAAAGGCAGAGTTAGAAATATGATAGGCAGTGTTACATTATTTTGTAACATTGCAGAAAAGCAATTTAAAAATCCCATTCCAATCTCCAAGTATAAATAATTGAAACTGTACAGACCTCGGCACCTAATTAGACATAATAGGTTTTTTTGCTACGTAGCTTTATGAAGGCAATCAAAAGGAAAATGCCTACCATTGCACACTGGACAATATTCATTTTTAGATCTCATTAAGCTAAAAAATAACACTATTTGCTTTCATAAATCTGTAAATATAAATGCTTTGGAGAATTATTTTCCAGGTAGAAAAAATTGTAACTAACATGGTACTGCAACTTATTATCCTTCTTTCTTGTAGTGTTTTCAAAATTTTCTTTAGTTCAGGAATCTGCCAGTTTCAGATTATACTGATGAACAGCAATGTGTTGAGAGGCAATTTAGCTAAGACACTTTTTAAGCAAGACTATACATATTCCCCAAAAAGCATCTTTATTACAGGAAATAAAGTTTAATAAGTACTGACTTATGTATGACTGAATAAATAACAAACATCAAGTTATTAAGGTTTTCATAATTTTCAGGGAAAAGAAAGGAAGAAAAAAAAATTCCTCTTAAGAAAAATATCTCCTCTTAAGAAAAAAAGTTTCCTCTTAAGAAAAAAAGCCAGAAACTGGCTGCACCATTTAGAAAAAATAAAATGTATATAGAGTTCAGTACCTTTGCTCTTTAAGGAGGGACAATTCTACAGTGTGCTAATAGGATTGGAACTCTGACATTTCAACACAGACTACTTAAAATGAATTAAATTTTTTTTCTATTAAAACAAATGACCTGGAACATTCAGAAAAGAGAATAGTCTTGTTTCATCAATTTTACTGGAAAATATTTTGCTTTGTGATCTTGGTAGAATGTATCCCTTAAGATTTCGATTGCAGTATTGCCATTTACGATTATCACGGACTGTTCAGTAACTTCAGTACAGGTTTTGATAGAGGTGAGATGTACTGCACTCCTTTGGTGTGATGGGGAGGCTAAAAGCAACACCTTTAGGACCACCTTTTAATCCATATGTGTGTGATAAAAATCACATAGAAGTTCTGGCATCTAAGCTCTGAGAGCAAACCATAAGAACCAGTAATGTTTGAATATTGAATTCCTCATATATGACACAATCTACTCTGGAATTCTTCATATCTGACACAGTCTGCTATAATGTAAAGGGTGTATTTATTTATTTATTTGGAGTGGATGTTATTGCTTTACTACTCATAATTTTTTGAAACGTGGTGCAAGCACTGCCTAATGGTGGAAATAAATACTTCTGCATTGATTACAACTTTTCCAACTTAGCTTCTTAGAAAACATAATGCAAGAATCAGACTGTGGGGTTTCATAGATAGCTGGGTCTGAGAACAGGTAATAGAGGCAGCCAACAGATCTTCCACAAAAGGGGGGCAGAAACTCTACTGAAGGCAGTATATGTGTGCTCTGCAATAGTGGGTCCTGTGAATATGGCCCTGGAGAAAAGAGGGGCCCAGGAGAGCTGATGATGGATTTTTCAAGGATCACCTCCTTTAAGCTCAGAAAAGTTTCATCTTGATGTGCAGGAGATCAAGCAAAGGCAATAGGAGGCCTGCATGGATGGATTGAGAGCTTCTGATTAAACTCAAACTAAAAGAAGAAGTATGCAAGAGGTGGAAAAATGGACAAGTGACCCAGGAGAAATACAGAGGTGCTGTCTGAGATTGTAGGAATTGGGTTAGGAAAGCCAAAGCTCATTTTGAGTTGAATCTGATGAGTGACTTGAAGGGCAACAAGAAAGGCTTCCTCAGGTCTTTCAATAGCTAAAGGAAGACTAGGGAAAATGTGGGCTCACTGCTGATCGGGGCAGGGGACTTGGTGAGAAAGGCCACAAAAAAGGCTGAGGTACTCAATGCTTTCTTTGCCTCCGTCTTTAAGACCAGCTTCAGGAGTCCCAGGTCCCTGAAACCAGGGGGAGAAGTCTGGAACAAGGAATACTTACCCTCAGTGGGGGAGGATCAAGTTAAGGAACATTTATGCAAGCTGGACGTGTACAAGTCCATGGAACCTGACAGCATGCACCCACAAGTGCTGAGGAAGCTGGCTGATGTCATTGTGAGGCTTTCGGTTATCTTTAAAAGGTCGTGGTGTCCAGGAGAGTTTATTGAGGACTGGAAGAAAGCAAATGCCATTTCTATCTTCAAAAAGGGGAAGAAGATGGGTCTGGGAGGATACAGGCCAGTAGGCTAACCATGATCCCTGAGAAGGTGATGGAGCAAATAATACTGGAACTAGTTTCAGTCCATATTAAGGACAAGAAGTTGACTGGGAATAGTCAGCATGAATTTATGAAAAAGAAATCATTCCTGACCAACTTGACTAATTAAACTGCCAGGGTCAGGGGGTTGTAATCAGAAGAACAAAGTTGAGCTGGAAGCCATTAGTGATGTTTCCCAGGGGCCAATGTGTTCATCATGAATGATTAATTTCATTAATGACCTGGATGATGGGACAGAGTGTACTCTCAGCAAGTTGGCAGGTGACAAAGACAATGAGGAGTGGTTGATAGTTATGCTGCCATCAGAGAAACCTCAACAGACTGGAAAGTGAGCTGATGGAAATCTCATGAGGTTCAACAAAGCAAATGGCATGTTCTGTAACTGGAAAGGAATAACCCCATACACCGGTACAGGCTGGGGGCTTATTGGCAGGAAAGCAGTCTGTAGAAAAGGTCTTGGGGGTCCTGGTGGACAACAGGTTGGACAAGTAATGTGTGCTTGCAGCAAAGGCAGCCAACAGTATCCTGTTTTGCACTAGGAACAGTGTTGCCAATAGGATGAGGGAGACGATTTTCCCCGCTACTCAGCCCTGGTGAGACACACACAGAGTACTGCATCCAGTTCTGGGCTCTCCAGTACAAGAGAGACATTGACTTACTGGAGTGAGACCAGCGAAGGGACTCAAAGAAGCTTAAGGGAGTGGAGTATCTCACACATGAGGAGAGTCTGAGAGAGCTGGGACTGTTTAGCCTGGAGTAGAGAAGTCTCAGGGGGCTTAATGTGTATAAATATCTAATGGGAGGCAGTAAAGAAAATGGAGCCATGGTGTCCTCAGTGGTATCGAGTGAAATACAGACTGAAATACAGGAAATAGCATCTAAATGTAAAGAAAACCAACTTTTTTACTGTGAGGTTGGTACACTGGCACAGATTTCCCAGAGAGGCTGTGGAGTGTCTATCCTAGGAGTTATTTAAAAGCCATCTGGACATGGTCCTGGGCAACTGGCTCTAGGTGACCCTGCTTTGAGCAGTGGGGTTGGTTAGGCAATCTCCAGAGATGCATGCCAAACTCAACCACTCTGTGACAGATCTGCTGTAAGTGATTCTGGGAGTCTGAAACTACAATAGGACAATTCAAACAGAATTACAGCCCATTGAACACCTTGTTTTTCAGGTTTCAATCAGTTTTCTTTTAAGCCTGATGCAAGATCACATGACAATAACTCACAGAACATTGCCAAGTTATTTTTTTTTGTCAGTTTTACCACTGTATTTAAATAACTTCAGCCATTGCTTGATGAAGACAATTCATTAACACATTTTATAAATCCTTAGTCGTTATAACTCATGCTTATCAGTTGTGCTTAAATAACTATTCCATTTTTAAGTATATTTTTGAGTCTACAGTAAGTTGCTGATGGTGCAATGAACCAATTTGTTTTCTTAAATGAATGTCATCCATAATACCAGGATTTTCATTTCTGCATTGCTTCATTTGACTGTTATGGTTTTATTCAAGCAGTTCTATACTTAGATTAAAAAGGCTCTTCTCATTTAGCAGTTTTTAAAATGTATTTATTTATAATTTGCATTTTGGTATACTTACTATAAAGTATTAAACACAAACCCAAAAACATATGTCTCACTAAATCTGTGAAGCTGACTTTGTAAAATTTGAGGGGCTTGTTTGTCTCATTTCATATTTTAAATCAAAACTACTTCATCAATTTAAACAAAGGTTAGATGTTGATTTTTTCAGTACTACATTTTCATTCTCCCAGAATGAATTTGGGATCTTGTCAAGTAATGTGTTATTATCCAAAAAATGTGTAGAAAAATCCCTTAGCTGATATGCATGAGAGAAGGATGATAGGAGAGAGGTGAAATAAAAGGAGTGGAGAGGATGATGGTGGTAACAGAACAGGTAGAGCCATTTAGAGAAAAAATAGATTTTTTTTCAGCAGCGTTTAATGGTCTTTTCATTTTCAGCACACTCTTTAAGACTAAATTGGTATCATCTTAGTATTCCCATATGATATTTGTATTGAAAAGTAAGCTGAAAGTGGTTGATAGTAAACAAGATCCTGCTACATATAGTAGAAAGGAAAATTGGTGTAGTTAGTCCAGTCTTTCAAAACGTAACTGTATAGTCTGGAGATGTTTTACTTTCTTAACCAGAAAGCTGAATGTATTAAGTGGTTGCAGTCAATATTTCTCCTACTTCCTGTCACCATCGTGCCAGGCAAGAGGGTGAATGTCATTGCTGTTCTCTTTCTGGGCGTTACTCCCTTTAGGAGAAATCATCAGCAAAACAAAGTCGGCATCATCAACTTCACATTAAGAAAGGGTGAAAGTCAAGAAGACTCTTGTGTCCTATAAGACAGTATATAGTCCTCTGAGTAAAAAGTAGTTGAAGAAATTAATGATGCTCCATAGCATGACTTACAAAGAATACAAATTTTTATACCTTGTAAGTCTAGCCTTCCATGTCTCCACTTTCCAATACATGTATGATTAATGTTTTCATACTATTTTTAATAATTGTAAAACAAAACAAAACAAAACTATATAGTATGAGTACCTAGAACAAGAAGAGAAAAATCCCCCAACATTTCTATAAAAAAAAGTTCCTGACTGATTGGAATTTGTCTGCTTATATTTGCCTTGGGTTTTTGCTTTGGGTTTGTTCTCTTGGGAAGCCTTTTCTGACATACAGACATAGATGTCTCAATTATGTATGAAGTGATTTTTTTGCCACCTCTAAAACTATATATACATCATTGTGTATTGTTAGTAACAAATATTGAATACCAGTTTAATAGTGAAGAGGGAATGAAAGCTTTTTGTTGGCATTGCATCACAGAAGTAACAGCTTTTATCAATTTGATTTGATTTGATTAAAACAATCGTCAAGTTGTTTCCTAAAATTATTATTACTGTGGTTGAAGCCATGTATTTTATACATGCTTCATAAAGCAAATTATTGGTTGTTTAAAGGAATTAAGGTATATATTAAGGAAGTAACACTTTTCTTGAACACTCAACTCTACTTTCATAAGTTCTAATTATAACCGTATATGCCGGTCCGATTAATAACCAAAATCTGTATACGTTCAGCAAATTCTCCAACAGCTCTGCAGTAGCAATGACCTGAGAAGGCAATATTTTGACAGTGATTATTCACAGTTTGCATGATCAAAAGGAACTATTCACAAAAAAGCATCTTAAAAAATAATGGAAAATTTATTGAAAACATTTGAGCTGCTTTCAGAATGTTGCAAAGTCTAATCAAGTACACTTACTTGATTCACCAGTATTTCAAGGTGCATTTTTATTTATTTATTTATTTGACTCACATAAATATATATGGGATTTAAGTACATTTTTTTTTTTGAAGCATTAGAGCTGCCTCTACGAGTCACTAAGTTTTCGTATATTAGTAATTAAGTTCATTACCTGGACAGTGGGATATCTAGATTCCAAAGACTGACCTAGCCAGGAAAGGACTACTCTGAAAATGTGATCTCTTCCCTTTCAGGGTAGCCATGAAGCTCTGGGGTAGACCTCCTCAGATCCTTCCGGAGGAGCTATTCTTATTATATGTCATAGTAATACAAAATGGAATAAAGGAAAAGTGAGAGGAAGGATAGGGCACTGATAGTTGTGATAACTGAGTGCCAGATCCCACTCCTTGAATATTTTTAATTTCAAACAATACAGAGCTATGGAAACAAGAAAAAGGAAGAGCACTCTTCCCAGACTTGTAAGTGAGGCTCTCCATTGAGTGCAGTGTCCAGCAAATTAATTTTATTATTAATCTTATTAGTCTTGTCCTTTTGTATTAGTAAACTTCATAATATTCTATTATTTTAATATTGAGTTCATCCAGTTTTGGATGAACTTTTTAACGGCTTTTTTTTTCAGCCCAAAGAACTTGAAATAATGTGAGGAAAATGTCGGAGAGTTGTAGAAAAGTGTCTAGTGGTGTAGTATTGAAGATAGCTTCTGTAAGTTCTGGTGAGTGATGGGAAATGAAGGCAATGAGAATGCTGAGCCTACCATAATCATATTTGGAGGACTGAGAGAGCAAATCTGGCATAGTCCTATCCATATGTAATAGAGAACTGTTTCTGGAGCAAACTATTCTCAAAATATCATTCAGGTTTTTCCGTAGAGGAAACTATTTGGTTTGCCATGGCTCTCTGAAAAAAGGTATGATTGGGAAAACAAGAATGAGTATTCAACCAGTTTGTTATTTGACAGTGCTATTTGACAGACCAAATCACCAAAAGGTCTCTGATATATCATAATAGAGTGGTGAGTTTTCAGTAGGTGACTTTCTGTCATCCCTACACCATAATACCTCTGCTATGCAATCTGTGTTAAGCAACAGATGAAGAATGGATAGAACATAAGGAGACTTAACTGGAGTGGGAAGGAGAGTGTATGAATGAAAAGTAGAAGAGAAACAATGGATTTACTGTCAAACAACAAGAAAGAAAAAACATATTATGCAATTAGATTCACTATAGAGGCCTAGCTACTTGTCCTACAGAGATGTCTGTCCCACAAAGCATCTCACTCTCTATGTCATGATATATTAAATTATGTGCTAAATTTTACATTTTTGTCATTGCAACCTGTCATCAATAGACCTCCTGCAATTATCAATTTGACAGGTTTGTCTAGCCAAGCCTTCAGAATTGTTAACTTGGGAAGAGAAGACAGGTTCCATCCAGAACAAATACTGAAAGAGACAGTCTATACCAAAATCAAAGAGACTGTGATATCCATGCCCAAATTTAGCAAATTTATATAGACCCGTAGATTTTATTGTCTAATGTTAACTGCTGTGATCATGTAGACTGACTTTCTGCAAGAGGAACACAGAATTTCTCCGTCATTTCTGCCTTGAGGACATGCCGTCTCAAGGAGTTTGAGCATGTCTGTCTAAAAATGTGTCAGTGTAAATATGAAAACCTGAAGCAACACAGAAACTACAACATTCCTAAATTCATAATTCCAATGAATCCTTACCATCATTGGTTAAAATATGGAATATTACTCTTAGGTTTAATTTAACAGGTTACTAATTCCAGTCTTATTATTCCTCTAACAGTTAGACTCTTAATCATACAATCTTTTCTTTATGCAGGTACTTATACACTATGATTGGATTACCTCTTGAAAAGAATATCTTGATAAACCCTACATGTCTTATGGAATTTCCAGCAGGTTTTCCAGATTTTTAATGGTTCTTTTGTAATCCTTTCTGAAGTTCCTCCATACTATTTACATTCTTTACATGTGCAACATCTGCATCCGTTAGTTTTCATGGGTGTACCATAGTCCAATGGTACAATGATTTGCCCTCACATATACAGTCATAACTATACCAACACAGAATGGAATTCAATATTGCAGAATGTATTTGTCCAGTATTTTAAAACAGAGTAGGCCAGAACTGAAGCAGCTCTTAAGGAGCAAATGTAAGGATGTCAATGCATTTGGTATTCTGTAAAGAAGAGACTTTAAATGTGTAAACCCATAGCAAGTTATTATGTGGTGTAGCCAGCAGCATGGAAGATTACTTTTGTACAGAAGCCTTTCTGTCTTTGTCCTGTATGGAAAGAATAATTTTCCTATAGCTTTGCCAGTAAATTTTCCTATTGTAGAAGCAATGCAAACTGGCAAACTGAAACAGGCAATCTTATATTCAATCCCTTAAAGTTCTCTTAGCAAAATAAGCTTCCAGATTTCTTCATTGGTGCAGCTGTAACTGTATTCACACCTTTTGGCAGAGGAGCATGACATGAATCTGACACCAAACCAACATTTTTATTTTGGCAGTTTTCTAACTGCAACATTTCCCTGTGTCAGTGTAAGATTAATTTATGTGGAAATGGAATTGAACGCCATGATAGCAAAGTATGTAGAAGTTATTCAGTAAGGTCAGACAAGTTCAGTGAACACTCTGATGAACTTTAAAAGCCAGCTGAATTCACGACACAACAGCAAGTGGTAAATGCAAAGTAAAAGACATGGGGGAAAAAATCTGATGGAACTGTGCATCTTGCAGGGTTCTACGTGTATTGTATAAACCCAGTAAAGTTCTCATTATAGAGAAGTCAGTGAAGACTACTTTCTTTATAAAGTCTGGTTAAAGAGTATGACAGGAAATGCAGAGAGAATCCATTACATTAATGCAATAAGCTTATCAGTATTTGTTGTCATTTAAAAAAAAAAGGCTAAAAGTCCATGAAAAAGCAGGAAGAACAGTGTTTTGATTAAGGGGAAAGCAAACTTTCTACAAAAAGTGACTGAAATAATTGGGATGGCTTAATTTACAGCAGGAAAAAAAGATGAGAATAAAACTCAAATATGAAAGGACATGACAAAAATTATAAAATGGTGAATGAGATAAAAAGAGTAAATTGAGGACCACTCTTTGTGTCCTAATGAAAGAAGAAATAAGCTATTTGAGGAAGTAAAAGGTGGAAATTTCAAAACTGATGAGATGTGTTTTGACATGCATCATAGTTTCACTGTGAAATTGATTCCATAAAAATAAAACTCTGCTTATGTGTGAAGGTGAGAGAGGGTTTGTGTTTATCTAGACACCGATTATATATGCATGTATGTGTATAGAAACATTCACACACCTAAACTTTCTTTGAATAAAATTATTTTTTATCCCAACAAGAGTTTGATTTTCTATTTAACTTTGCATTAAGTTAAGAGTATATACACGAAAAACTAAAGAGTACAGTGTTGTTATAACAAATTATAGCAAATACTTTTTTGACAACGTAAACCTGTTTGTTCAGGATTTAAGAATATTTATAGCTATTAGATATTAGGGAAAAAAAGAAAACAAAACACAACTGCAGCACATTATCTCCTGATTTTCTGTGCGAACACTGACACATCTTCCCACATGTTTGCTGCTGGTTGCGTTCTGAGATAAGATATTGAGCTATATGAATCATGATTTCAATTTAATATCCACTTTAATATTCTGGAAAAATTATAGCTGAAACATGTGATTGAATAAAAAGCATTTATAAGCAAGACTCTTCACACCAGAAGAAACTGGAGAATGAGTTCACAGTAGGTTCTACAGAAAAAGACAAGGCTTAGACTTCATAAGAAGGAAAATTTCAGTAAGGGTTAGTAGAGTTTTTAAATTCTTTTTCTGAAGTTTAGAAAACAAAAACTAAACTAAAAACAACATCCAAAGTGCAGGAATGCTTTCTGTTAACATTGATATGAGGCTTCTTCAAACTCATTGATAAATATAGTTTTTAATGTCAAATTAAGCTTTGAATGAATGATTTTTCTCAAATAGAACAAAACACAGTTCTACACAGAAAGTGGAAATTTTACATTGTTTTGAATGAAAGACAGATTTTTATGCAAGAAGAAATATAAACCTATTCTCTAAAACTTTAATGATCTACTGTTTTCTGACTTTTGATGAGTTCAAATCATGTGAAATGGAGTGGAAAAATGATACTGACTTAGGAATAGGATCAGATTTAGCCTGAGATTTTCAGAACGATGCTGATTTGGGATCATGGATTCATAAAATGGAATTACTGAGCTCACCATATTGTAACAACTGGTGCTTAGCTATAATTTTTCTGCCAGAGCCTTCTAAGCTTATCTGAAGATACTGTGAGATAGAGAATTCATCAGTTCCTTTGAGTGGGTGATTAAAAACCCTCATAGTTAGAAATTTGTTTCTTGTTTAATTTTTTTCTACTTCAATTTCCATGCTTTACGTTTTGTTTTACTTTTCTTCACTAGAAAAAAGAATCCTTATATAGCCAACATTATTTTCCTGTAAAGGTACCCATTCTCTTGTTATTTCTTTTTTTTAATAAAGTAAATTGATGAAGCACCTTAAGTTTCTCACTGTAAGTTACTTGCTTGAGCCTTTGAATATGTTTTCTGATTCTATGCCGGTCCACCAAGCCTCCTGCTAGTGAAAAATTGTATTTTTTTTCTACATAACTGACAAAAATGCTGAAAACGTCAGACTTCTTTCCCTTCCCTGTGGAATCCTGGTAGAAGCAATTCCATTCAATTAAATCCCCCTTAGGTCGACAATAATTTGAGATCTATCAGGTGTCCAGTCCATAATTTTTTTATCATATGCTTTACTGAGCTAATTCATGATCAGAATGTTAGGAGATACTAAGTTAAAGAGTATACAGAAATCTAAGACTGTCACATAATTGACAGGCTATTCTATGAAGCAAACAGTCTTCTCGAGGAGTGAAATTAAGTTTGTTTGACAAGACCTATTTTTCATGAAGCCATGTGCAGTGGCATTAATTTTATTCTTGTTTGTTAATCCTTAATTAATCAAATCTCAAATTGGTGTTTCCATTTTCACTTTGAATATGCAAGTTCATTTGTTAGCTGTGTTTTGGAAAACTTTTTTTTTTATTATTATTGATAAAGCATACTTTTATCTTCTCTCACTCTCTCCACCATTTTAGGAGTTACAGTGCTTGAAGGGCCTATTTATGCAGTGGGAGGACATGATGGTTGGAGTTATTTGAATACAGTTGAGAGATGGGACCCTCAAAGTCAGCAGTGGACATTTGTGGCAAGTATGTCAATTGCCAGAAGCACTGTTGGAGTAGCAGCATTAAATGGCAAGTGAGTAGGGTATTCTTATATGGTTGAAACACATTTCTTAGAGGGATGAATAACTAACTGTGACACCCAATAGTAAATAACTTTTAGCATAATTTAATAAGGGTGTCTTTTAAAATAAATGTACACACAGCTGCATGCACCCTCCTATATCTTATAGCTCATACATTTATTTGAAATAAGTAATTTTTATATATTTCCTAGATTATTTTTATTTAATATTTATATCAAATTCTTAAGAATGTAGACCTGAAATTTCAGTGTGTATGGCATAAAACAATTCAGGACAAATTGTCAGTTGACTCATCTGACTTCTATATGTTGTGTATGTCAGTTCTAGTTAATCATCAACTGAATTTATCCATCTAATATAATCAGGTACCCTGTGGTAAGATTTGTTGTATATGAATTTTGTACCTTGCTTCAGCCAATCACTGACCCATGAAGCCTTCTCTGTCTGAAGTCAACTATGTTCACACAAGAAGTAAACAGAAATTTGATTCTTGTCAGACTGCATCAAACCTGTAATTCTAATTGTGTTCAGATTCTAAGTTTCTCTTTTATAACTTTCACTTTTTAACATTGTAATGTGGCACTTGTTAAAACTCATTTTACCGTAACATGATGTTATGTATTACTTATTGCTTATAACTTAAAATACTTGCATTTAGCTATGTGACTAAAAAGAATATGCAGTGAACTGTAATAATTTAGAGGTGGGGGAGGAACTTATCACACCTAACTTCAGATATTTTTGTATACATATCTACAACTGAGACAATCATCCTAAGCTTGCCTTATGGTCAATGGAAGAAATATGTTCTTTTAGGGTATCATTTGTCTTGTTTTAGACATTTATGTTAGGACAGCATGAATTGTGCTCTGTAAGTGCCCATTTTTCTCTACTAACTATATAGGAAAATTTAGGATGCTGTCTCAGGTTCTGACTTCTGTATTTTTGATATCTTAAGCAGGGAAGATGAATCCCACTGTAGAAAACTGAACATAAATAAAGGACAATCAGTAAAGAATCCCCTGGGAATGGTGGGAGCAATGGAGTAAGGCAAATTTCTGGAATATTATTTTCCTCATACTTATTGCTACTGAACTGCAAGGAAGAAAGGATGAGAAACAGCTGCATATGTGGGATGGAATGAGAGAGTAAATGTTGAGGACATTAAAAAAATAGTTAATAAAAGTTAGGATAAAAATTATATAGGGAAAAAAAGGACTTATTAAGGCTATTGGGTTTCATGGTAGACTATGCTATTACATAATTCAACAACCCACTAAATTTTGCCCACCCATTTCTTCCAGTTGCAAATCATTCATTATACAGCTGGATAAACTCTCAATAATCCTTTATATTAGGTTGTGCTTATCACATCTAAGATACAGGCTTGAGATAAGTAGGCTGAATTGATTTCTGGGATTGTCAGACTCTTTCCACTGACTGTAAGAGTCACTGAACATAAAAGTCAAACAAGGAGCTGAATTTAGCCCACAAACAACTATGTTACAAGAACTATTGGAGATAGTGTACCTTTCTGTAGCAGCAGCAGGAGACCTAAGAGAGTATCCATAATCCCATCATTATGACAATATGCAGATATGTTTTTTAAAATTCAATCTCAAATTAATTAAAACTATAGGCTTTAAAAGTGTTAACTAATTTTATGAGTTTGTCATATTACAGTTGTATCCTATTTATAGCGTAACTCTGGATTAAATAGGCTTTATTGGATGCATTCGTTATTAATATTATATTATTTAATTCATGGTATCATATACTCAGATGATCTACTTCTCATCCATGACATTAGAAGTTAGTTTTATGTTGTGAAATCACCTACAAACCAGTGAAGCTTAATTGTTATTGCTTTCTCTTACTAAGTCACAGTGGCACTGAAATGTTCCAGAGTAGATCAAATGGACAAAGTTGCTTTAATAACCCTGTTACTCTAAAATAATCCGGTTTCAATAGTGTATGAGCCATCCAGCAAACTAGCAGAGACAAGACCTACACAAATAATCCTTCAAGTATAAATCTAAGATTATGAAGAGCTGCATATGATTATGTGTATATATTCTCTGTATGTTTCTTTTGCACAGCTGAGCATGTATTTAATGCTTCTCAGTTAATAAACGCTCAATTGAATTTTGCATGACTTATACAGAACACTTTTAAATGAAAAGAGATATCTGTGTCTCAGAAAGGTGGAATGGACACTACTGAAAACTGAAAAGCAGTGGTCTCACTGAAGCAAATAGCAAATATACTACTGATTTTTTTTTTTTTTTTTTAATCTGAATAACCATCATTAAAAAACATCCCATATGCCAAGAACTGAAACTTGAAAACATATGTAAAGACCAAACCTTTCAACTCTCTGGTGCTATTCTTACTACACTGCTGTTCCACACAACTGACATATGCTGCATTCCTCATCTGAGCTTTTAGCTTTGAAACAAGGAAATATTTATGGATTATTTTTTTTTCTAAAGAAATTCTATGGATATTAGAAATGGATGTCTCAATGAGAAACAAAATGTTGGCTTTAACATTTAACAAAAGAGAAACTATTTTAGCATGGAAGTTCTGAAGAGTCTTTTCCTGGTTATTCTTTGTTTGTTTTCTTCTGCACTGAATTAAATAAGTAAATAAATAAAATGCAGCAGCGTTAGACTATCTTTGAAGTGAGAGAGGTAGAAACTACTCTATGTGTGTGTCTCCCACACTGCTTTGGGAACTTCACATTAAAGGGATACTGTATCTTAAAGATCTCAAATGTGAGCTTCTTAAATACTTGAAAAAATATGGTCTCTTCTTTTGTGTTCTAATGCTGGAAACTATTCCATTTGTGATCTTCCATACCTCTATGGTCTGCTTCATTGGTTTTCCAGTTAAAGCCATTTTAAGCAGAAAAAAAGTGATACATTTTAACATAAAATTGGATGAAAATTGTTTTTTTCTTTAAGCTTATGGTGGAAATAAAAACCAAAAACTTTTAGATTTTGATCTCCTTAGGCTATAAGATGATTTATTTTTTAAGTAAAACTTCTTAATTGTTCATAATGTATTGAACCTTTTTATGCTTACCTATGTTTTTGAAGCTCACTGGTATAGTCTGTGTAAGTCAGTTACCAATTATTTTGCTGCTCAAACAAATGGAGAGCGATACTATCTGAATTTGGCAAAACAGGGCACACAGAAATAACTATTACTTCACTGAAATAAATTTTTGAATTTAAACTGAAAATGCTATATTATATCAAAATCTTTCCTAAAACCTGAAAAGGTTTGTGTCAACATGTGCATCATAATCTGAAAAAACTTAATTATTGAAGTTATAAAATCTTGCTGAATTTGTCAGAAATCCAGAAAAATAAATATCTGAAGTAAGTTTTTTTTTAAAAAAACTTAGTCTAGTTAACAGGGTTCTTTGGTATAATCAGGTTGCATGATTACATTTTGAGGTCACAATACTGTTTCACCCATGAGGGCTTAATGGAACTTCTTTGTCTCTAAGCCTGAATGTCACCTGCTTGTTACCTTCAGATTTCCCACAGTAGTAGGATACAGGACTTGCTGTCCTTCAATTGGCAACACAAACAATATTTCTTAAGCAGCTTCCTAAACCTAAGGTACAGCTAGAACAAATAATAAAATGGATAGGTGGTTTTCTAGATAAAAGACACACAGCAGATTTATTCTACCAGAATTCCAATAAAGCAGCTTATCTGGTGTTACACAGGAAATAATTAGTTAAGATGGAAAAAAGATTAATAGTATAGGGATTTTAAGAAGAAAAGAACTGTATGTGACAACTAGGACATCACAAAGTTACTGCTGTAATTTTTTGAAGATCAGCCTTGGGATAAAGGAGTGTAATAGCAGGAGCATGCTAGTTAAATTATCAGACCATTCAAAGTGACACCAAAGGGAACATTATCATATGGGACACGTTGGAGTATTCTGCAGAAGTATTTGGATGACCCTAAGAAGCAACACAAATGAGATATTCAATAATATATATGTGAATAAACAAGTCTTGTGTTTGAAGAAAACTAGTGGTAGAAAGTGGCAGAAGAGGGGGAAAAAAGCTTGTTAGTACAGAAAAACCATTAGAAGAAATCTGTGAAAAAAGGAAATGCAACTGAAAAATACATAAAGTTTTATTCATTGTGGAAATATTTATGCTATTTGGATTACTGTGTTCAATTCTGGTTATGCACATTGAAGAAAGATTAACTGAAAGTGTAAAGTTTGCATAGGGGGTACCATGATTATCATGAATGTCAGACCAAAGAAAAGCAACAGAGGTATTACAGTTGGCAAAGGAACAGATGGATACAAATAGATAAAATATCTTTTTTTTTTTTAACTTGAAGCCTTTATCAATTTTTAACATACTTTGGTAGCTACTGTAGGACTTGCCATGACTGTAGAGTTTCATGGTATGAAACATGGTCAGTACTTCCTCCTGATCTGGAAACAGCATCATCTTTTCTGCCTTGTTACTGTTAACAACCCCGTTGCACAGACTGGAAGAGAAAGAGTGCATGAACTCTCTCACATCAGCAACAGATGTGGGTGTTAAAGTATTAAATGTGAAATGGAGACTTAGACTAACTTAGAAGTTTAAAAAAATCAGAAAAGGATAGTGCTTTTTATATGCAGGGAACAGGAGAGGTCAGAAGTTGGGATGATTTATTTGAACTGTTCTTTGGGGGCTAACAAAAGTAACATGTAACTAGTATGCAATATATACTATGTAAGACTAGTATTCTATAGTTTACAGGAGATAATGCTGAAGCCATAGTACTCTTCTACAGCATGTTGGAAGCACCAAGAAACCAAAACTACCAAAAAAATCTTATCTTTTCCAGAGACTTAAAATTGTCACTTACTGTTTCAAGATTGTGTTTTCATTTCTTCATTTTAAAAATCAAGAAGGAAAAAAAGCTAGTTGACAGCTGCAATCCAGTAAATACTAATCTTTTCAGTAACTTAAAATGTAGTTGCCTCCAAGACTGCAGTAGCTATTTATTAGCTTTCTATTAACAAGTGTCTGATATATGAAGCATGCATTCCCTAAGAACACTGAACTTTTACACTAACTTTTTTTGCATGCAATTTAATTTCAGAACCAATTTTATTCTAATGAGAAAACTGTAAGTAAAAATGAAATCAAGTTTACACACTTTCCTCTGGAATTTATACCTAAAAGAGACTCTCTGTATCATACAAAACTATGTTATTCCAAATAATTGTGTGACACAACAATAACTGAATTTTTTTTAGATTTTCCTATTATATGGCCATAAAAATTACATCACAAAAAATATTCTTGAATTTTTACTTGTATGTTGGAAATTATCAGTGTTCATTTTATGTGACTATAACTTTCATGGCAAAAAGACTGGCCCTTTACTTTTGTTCTCTTTAACAGATATCAATAAATCTGTGGTACAAAAGGAAAAAATACTCAGCTGTTAACATGATCTGCAGATTGACTTTAAATGGTAGAACATCACAGCAGTACACTGAATTAATGTCATATGTAATGACTTGGGCATGCACTGGGAAGCAGTTCATTCACATGGTAACATCTTGCAGAACCAAGGAGGGAGTTTTGCCCTTTATTGATTGCCACATCCTCAAAGATGTGCTTTAGTGAACTTGATATTTCCACCTGCTGCTGTTGTTTATATAAAATATCACACATTATTATTGATATATGATACAAGACAAAAGGCAAGGAATTGTCTAATGTTAACTTTTAAAAATAGAACTATTTTAAGTTCCTTTTCAAATCACCTTTTACTTTTATTTGAGAAAAAATTTTATAAGTATTTGTTTTCTCTGAAGACAAGTAAAAGACCAATGAGAAATGCTGCAAGAGACTATTATTCCCCATCAATATCTATCTGACTTGCATTTGATTCTTTAAACAGAGAAGCAGCAACACATTTTTTTTATTATTATCATTAGTATTAGTATTAGTATTAGTATTTCTATTACAATTGTTTTTACAGACTCTGTTTGTGTTTAGACAGTGTACAATGAGGGAAGGAGAAAAGGGATGCTGTGAATTGGGAGTTACTTATGGATTATTATGGTGGGTTAGCCTTGTCTAACAGTCAAATGCTCACCCAGCCGCTCACTCACTCTCCTTCATCAGATGGGGTAGGAAAATAGCATGAGATTGCTCATGGGCTGAGATAAAGACAGAAAGATCACTTACCAATTACCGTCACAGGCAAAACAGACTCAACTTGGGGAAAATTAATGTAATTTATTGCTAATAAAAATAGATTCCAGGTAGTGAGAAACAAAGACAGATTTTAAAACACCACCTTTCTTCCCCCCTTTCCCAGGCTCAACTTATGTCTTTCATTCCTGATTCCTCTACCCCCATCCCTGAGCGGTGCAGGGGGATGAGAAATGGGAGTTACACTCAGTCCATAACTTCTCCTATCTGCTGCTCCTTCCTCCTCACACATTTCCCTTGCTCCATCATGGGCTCTCCATAGGCTGCAGTCCTTCAGGAGATATCCTGCTGCTCCAGCGTGGTGTCCTCCATAAGCTGCAGTGCGGCTATCTGCTCTGGTGCCATGGAGCACCTCTTTCTCTGACTTTGATGTTCCCTCTGCTCTTTCTCACTCTGTTTTTACACTCCTCTGTCTGTGTGGCATTTTTTGCCCTTTCTTAAATACGTTTTCCCTGAGGTGCGACTGTCTTGGCTGAGGGGCTCAGCCGTGCCCTGTGGTGGTTCTGCTGGAGCCGGCTGGAACTAGCTGTGTCTGGCACAGGATACTTAGAGCCAGTACAATTGCAATATTGATTTTTGCACACTTAATCATGACATAATTACCACATACTGAACATCTTTGTGTTGAGTTAGGAGATCAGGTTTCCTATCAAATGTTGTCTAAATGGAGTTTGGAAAAGAAAGGATTATTAGAAACCAGTAAGGAAGCCATTTAAATTAGGCAAAGATGAAAGATGGTGAATGGAGATGGGCTTCAGGTACCCAAGCAGCAAGTCTATCCTGGGGCAAAGGATCAGCTCTGACCATGGTTCGCCTTTTTTTATAGCAGTTTTGAAAAAAGCTAAGTTGAACATATTTAAAACATATGAGCTTTCAGGAGGGTGGTGCCAAATCTTTATCCATGGTTCTTGTTTCAAAGTTTGGTACCAAAGGAAGTAAGCAAATGCTCAAACACTCTTGAGGACAAGTCATAATTTATAATCTCAAGAAAGACGTCAAAATTATGGCTGGTGATTTTTTCAAGCAAAAAAATGCAATACAAACACTAAGGCCAAGATGCTTAAAGTGACCCAGAGATATTTTCTTTTATGGGACTAAAACCCTAAACATAGATCCTCTTAATCGAATCCAACATCTTTAACATTGGAGTTGTTTGGAAAGCCTCATCTTTCTCTATCAATTGTGTTTCCTTCCTTTTTCCTGTTTGTCTTAGTCACTGATATTGGAATGTGTTCCCTTTTCATATTTTTATTGAAAGAGAATCCAACATAAAAATGTGATTTTGTGGTTGTGTCCTTTATGAAATTATTATCAATTGGCAATGTCAGATTTTGTCTGTTGCTTGATTGTAACAGATAGAATTTAGAATGGCTTCCACATTCTATTAATTCTACTTAAACATTCGTAGAAATCGAGCATACTATTTTTTTTTTAAGCACATATGTATATACATATTTACTATTTTGTGCCTTCACATCCATGCAAAGTAATTTGTTATGTTTTCAATTTAATTTGTTAGGTGGAGAGGCTTTAATAACATCTAGCTTTATTTTTTAAAAAATGGGTTTTATTTATTTATATTCATTTACATTCATTCAGTTCTACCAGTTCTGCAATAGCTGGATTCATTTAGTAATGAATTTCCATAAATTGGATTATTGTCTTAGCAGTACTTTTCTAGCTATTCTCTTACTCAATTTAAATGGAAAACACAGAGAGCTGGCCAATACAGACATTGCCATATGTGCAGGGGAATGTTTTGTTTCCAGGTCATTTAATGAAACAATGCTGGAATGAAACTTGTGTTATTTAGATCAATATTATGCCTGTGATAAATAGAAGTTGCTTCAGTTTAATATGTCCCTTATGACTATTATGCATTATTACAAAGTGAACATCAGAAAATTTAGCTTACTGAACCTTCATTTTCAAGAAAATAGCAAAATTCAAACCAAATTAGTGTGTGCACAAGAAAGGTTCTCAAAATTGTCTTGTAGTCAGTCACTCACAGGAATATATTCACTGTGTACTGACCTCGGAGAGGCATAGGTTAATAATTCCGCAAAGTCCTTAATAGTAGTTCAGTGTTTGGCACAAGAGAATTAGCAATGTATTACATTCATATAACCACCTACAAAACTTGATTGCGTGGCTGATTACAGCCTCCTCCAGGAGTTCTGCTTCTTTGCCTTTCATGCATCATATAATAAACTGTCTGTGGCATTCTCTCTTAGCAGAATCATTAAGGCTTATTACTAATTCAGTGCCCTGGTCTGATCTTTTGTACTTTTGCACACAAATTCGTATTTCCTATGCAGGGGGCCCATGCAGCTCAGTGAATGTGCAATTCAATTCAATATGCATCATATTCTCTCTTTTTCAAGCAAGATTTAACTTGGTATTTTACATCCAGCCTGTAAAATAGGAATCTCTGCACAGGCTTACTTCTTTTTATGTGGCTAGGCTAGCCTTAAAAAGGGCTAGAACAGATACAAGTTAGGTAAATATATGTGACTCTTAGAAGAGGACAATGAAAAATCATGAAACTTCACAGTAAAACCAATATTTTTTCCTATAGTCCAAGGCAGACGCATATGCGGCTAGGATGTATTTCTCTTTAGAGCCCAAGTGATTGTTAGTAAACATGGCAGATGCTAGCGACATTGCTATGTTGCAAGGTGGGAACTTGATGAGCCCGTTTTCTCTTGATATGCTATGGTCTGGCTCCCAGATGCTTAGGCCACATTTCTATTTTGCATGTTTACTGCACATCTACATCTTTTAGTGTGTACACCCTACCATGCACTTCTCTTCATCCATCACCCACACAAACAAGATTTTTGGACTAGCTGACTGTTGACTGGTATACAGCTAGTGTGACTGTCATTTGCTGTAAGGTCTGCCATTCAGTTTTTGTAATAAGAAACATTTTGTCTTTACTACATGTTTCTTTTTTTCTCTAGATTTTGTAATGAACAACGAATTCTACATAGATAATGAACATAAGATAGTATGGTATGCATTAATTTGGGCATGTAAGGGTACTTCAGACCAAGCAGACATGGTGAGTTTAAGTTAACTAAACTTAGGTGTCAGTCCTAACACCTGACAGGAAAACGCTATCAGGCCAATCCATCTAACTTAAGCTTTTAAATGTAACATATGTACCAATCTAGACAGTGGAAGGCAGTGTGGATAACGCCTAGAAAGATTCACAGCCAATTTTTTAACTGTGAAGCTTCCACAATTAACCACAAACTCTTAAAAAGCATTCAGCAATCACTATCTTATCTCTCATGGTCAAAACTGCAACAGATATTAGCATCCCACATTCTGGATTATTCCGAAAGTCTGGCTTTTAATTATTATCTTTAGTGGGCGATGAAGTATGAGAATCCCAGCCTGTCTCAAAGAGTACTTAGTTCCTATATGCTCAGATCTGAAGGAAGCCCTTGTTCAGTGCAGTTGGAGAAGTCTAGAGATACTCCCCTGACCAAACGTAGGCATTTACTTGAATTACACGCACACATGTATACACACATGTATTCATGTGTATGTGTATACACATACTTTCTTATTTCCATGTATGTGTAAATCTGGAAGGATATCTGAATCTTACTGAAATTAAAGAAAGCTAAGTATCTAATTTGATACTCAACTAAATATCGGCAGCAGCCCTTACAGCAGCTGTCAAATATCTACTATACTCAGCAGAACAGAATACCATGCCATCTCTACTGGTAACTGATACTTCTATTTTTCTAATTTGAAACTTGATTAACTTCTTAATAACTAATATTGGGGTAAATTGAAATGTCTTTTGACTTGGTAGACCAACTTCAGCTGAATCTTTCGTTATTTGTTGAATTCATTGAATTGAGAAGGATTTATTCATTGTGAAGGTCACAGACTAAATGATCTAAGACTTTTTTCCCAGGTCATCCGTATAATTGCAATGCACTGATAATTTTCATACTTCAGTAAAAACTAGGGAAGCGGCTCAATATTATTAAATAAATTAAGTATTAATAGGCTGTAATTGTGATTTTTAAAGCTGAAAAAACTTCAAAATTTCATGCCAAGCTAGCAAGATAAGAAAGTATGACTGAAACAATTATATTTCTCATCATAGCAGGTTTTTTCATGGCTGTTTTTGCTTGAGGGTTTCTTTGCTCCTGTGCCATATTGATGATTCAGTTATTCTTTTACTAATCCATTTGAACTAAGAAAAATACTATACTTGGCATACATAATTACAGTCATATAAAGAGAGAAAATATGTTTCATATTGCATGCTTTCTGCCCACAATATTCTCACTGACTACAAACAAATACTTTTAAATCAATATTTTATGAATGACATTAATAATTTGCCTGATACTGAAATACAGCAGTGCTTTTCCCTGTCAAAAAATTCATGCTTTCACATGCCTGTTTCCATAGCAGGTCTTACATTATCTACCCAACTAGAGAGTGAAAAAAAAATTGACTTAGGGTGATATTAAATACTTATCAGGCATTTTATAAATATAACTAATTTTACAAAACCTTTTGCAATGGGAAGAATGACAAACATATTTCAAAGACTATCTCACAAGCTATCAGCCTTAGAATTTTTTCATAGAAACTTTTATAATCTTCTCTCTGTTCTTGCTGTATTTTACTCTAAATGTACTTTGACTTATAAATAAATAAATACCTTAATTTAAATCCTGTGGAAGTTATTTCGTTATTTCACGTTCCTTTATGACAGTTTTGACATTGCTGCTGTTTTCTAAATGTGCTGTTTATTAACTGCTGCTTTTGATCAAACTCTTTTCTCAAAAAGGCAGTTATTCTGCCTCCCATTATAGGGAAACAGGGACACACACTGAAAATATTCTTCCTTAACTGTTGAAACTACAAAAAGATGTAGATATTTTTTAATATTTTAGTCAAAATCGTGCAATAAATGGATACTGAGACAGAAAAAAATGGAACAGTTGTATGGTCTAAAATTATTAAACTCACAAAGAGGATGAGTATCATAAACACATTAGCTCAGTCTAGCACAAAGTAATTCTGTGAATTCAATAACAATTTCTTATTTAGTGACAGATTCACTGTATTTTTTTTTTTAATAAATAAGAGAGCAAATAAAGGGCCTTAAGGTCGTGCTGTAGTAAATGATTAATTTACAAAGACTATTTTGCCTTAACTATCTTATAGCCTGATACAGTCAAGAACATTTTTAACTGGTGGAATCCACATTCTGTTACTGGTCTTGCAGAGATAAAGTAGCCCATATAACTTTGATTAGAATTAAATTTACTTGAAACAGGTTCTTTCTATTAGGAATCTATACTTTCTAGTGTAGGAAATAGAACTTTGCTGTAATGATATTATCCAAAGTGTGTTCTTCTCTCAGTATTTTCTATCAGTAGTTACTATTTCTTTAATTGCAGGCACTTACTCTATGACTTTTTTTTCTTCCCTTTTTTTTGGTCAAACTCTATGTATTTTGAATTTATTCCACTACTGCATTAAAGCACCAAATGCATGAAATACCATTCCAACTTATACAAATAAGATTTCATTAATGCTTTCCATTCAGAAAATTGTTTTTTTAGCTTTTACCTGTGAAATACTATTCGTTGGCATAACTAAGGCAGCATGGATAGATATCTTTCCTCTCCTATAGTCTGATTCCTAGATCAGGTATGGACAGACTGAGCAATTCGGAAGTCCAGCACTGATGAAAATTATTACCTTCCCCTCACTTCTACTCGGCAGATATCCTTTGCGCCAGAGTAGTTCTCTGTTGCTCTTTCAGGCACGTTGAAAGGGCAAAAAAGGGTACAAAGTGGCCTAAGCAAAAGACTGGATATGGTCTTTGATATTCACAGTGAAAGAATTTCGAAAGGCAAAACCTTGTTAAGAAATACAGTAAAGGCATGATTCAACTGTTTTCACAAGCTATGCTACCTCACATCAAAGGCAGTCTAGTCTTTTGAGGTTGACTTGTCAAACTGAATTTAAAAATGGCTTTTCTGATTAGTTATCAAAGGTTTGTAATGATAGCAGTGAGATAAATGCTTTTGATCCAGCTGGTCATCATTTCTCCTAATGTCTCCTGCTTTGAAACCTCTACTGCATTTCCTAGCCATTTTATACATATACATGTACAAATGTTTAGGAATCTCTATCTATCTTAATACAAAAAGAAGAGACCAAACCCTGAAAAGACAAATCCACAGCCTGTGGGAAACCGAATCAAGTCCCATCTTTGAAAATAAAGATAACATCCTTTCAGACACCTACATGTAAATTCTTATATTTACGTTTATATTAATACAAATGTATTTGGACCACATGTTTAATTTTTTTTTTTTTAGTGCTGTTCTGTAGTTCTTATTCTCTGCTGAAGAAAAAAAGTATGGTTGTGGCTCGTGAACCAAATTGTTCTTTAGCCTTGGCTGACTATCCTGAGCATAACAGTAATTTAGACAGTGTAGACACCCACAGACTAACACTTACATGTAGGTGTCTTAATCTTGAATTGGATCCCACCTGTAGATATCTGATAATCATATGGAGAGGTAGATGCCTTAGGGCTGGATCCACAGAAATAGTTGCAAAAAAGTGTATTTGCTTTAACATCTCTCATAGAGGAGTATGGATTCTCCTGGCTACTTTTGTCAGAGTACAAGTATGTCTGTCAAGTAGTACCAAATGTTCTATGACTTCAGTAATGCATTTGGTGGTAGTATGGTACTTCTTTATTCATCAGCATCCATGCCAACAAAACGTAATGGTAAATGCATATTTAAGTAGCTCTGAATTCATGGAGCGCTTAGGACACTAAAAGCTTCCAAATGAATAATTGCTTCACACAGACAGCTTTTGCATCCTAAATTGCTAAGTGGTTGGACTTTAAAATAGCCTGTGTTTCTATTAGTTAATCTCCAGGCACTGTAGAAAAGGCAACAGACTCCAAAAGGATTCATATAAGAAATGAATACAGCATAGTAATAGTGGAAATGAACAATATCAGAACTGTTTCCTCCTGGGAACCATTGTAAAGGGAGGAAGCAAACAAGTTTCTTGCCTGCAGATAGTTACAAACACAATATATTTTTTGTTAAACCACATTTTTGCATTTCGAATTCAAATATTTTCAGAAATTTTCCATGACTTCCCTTCAGAACTCAATCCTCATAATATATTCTGATGAAGAACATCAACATATAGTTCCTGGGGGTATCATTTTCTTACTTGCTGAGTAGACATGTTGCTGTTAGTGCAGGCAAGACTTTTCTTCAGTATAACCAAGATCCTTGAAACCAAGGTAGTACTTTTTAAAAATCCATGTTTAAAACATAATGCGATATTCTTTCCTGCAATGCACTGCATATTTGATCTCTACTCTATTGTAAGAGTAAAATTCATTCTGAGTATGAGCCTCCCATTGACAGTTTTGTATGTGGAATAGGCTGAATACTAGACCAAAGACTGACTACAGTTTTCCATATGGTTTGTACTTTAGCGTACAGAGTTTATACAGTAGGTTTTTTTTTTCTTTCTTTCTTTTTTTTTTTTTTTTCTGCAAGAAGGGAGAATTAGAAGCTTGTGAATCTATGCAGTATTAAAAAATATACAAGATAAAATATTAAAATAAAGGACAGCGGTTGTCAGACTAATTCCCACTACTTTGCTGCATGATAAAAACACAGAGAAACTATGATAAATAGCTTACATATTTCTTGTTTGTCTGGATTGCCAATTATAAGCTAGCACTTTCACTTCCACCTCATGGATGATGAGCAGTTAGGCAGCAACACTGCACACATGATTTATAAATCTATAGAGACAAATCTGCTTGTCACTTATGGCACTGCTGGCAGTATATGCTGTAATCGAAGAATGAAAATATTCATTACCAGAAAGAAAATATCTTCCTTTCCATTCAGGTGGGCAAAGCAAGAAGTAGTATGTGAATTTGGTAATAATATTAAAATCATCTTTGTTTGCTGACCATATGAAATTCATACAATTTTGAGATATTATATATTTTTTTCTTTTTCCTGTTTGCTGATGTCAGATAAAAACCCCAGATGCTCCTTGTTTTTATTTCTAGAGTTCTGACTCTTGTTTTATTAATATTTTTATTTGTGTGGACTTTCTTAGGTTGTATTCAGTTGGAGGTCGGGATGGAAGTTCGTGTTTGAGTTCAATGGAATATTATGATCCTCACACAAATAAATGGAATATGTGTGCTCCTATGTGTAAGCGAAGAGGAGGTGTAGGAGTAGCTACATGTGATGGTTTTCTTTATGCAGTTGGAGGCCATGATGCTCCTGCTTCTAACCATTGTTCCCGACTGCTGGACTATGTAGAAAGGTATCCAATTATACATGCATTTTTTGAATACAAAAGAATATCCAGTAACATCATTTTCTTAGCTAAATGATGGTAATATTAAATAGGTGTTTTTACCCCAAGAGATGCAAACTTATTATTTACTTGAAAAATTCCATAGAGGTTTGTAGAAGACAATTTCTTTGAAAGTTACTTTCTTCCCCTTTTTTCACAGTACTATTATGTGTTATCATGGACACAAAACTCCACTCTTTTCACATCTCATTTAGAGAAATCTTTGGGTTTAGGACATGATATTACACATTGCAGAGTCATAAACTAAACTTTACAGAGATAGAAATTCAGCCTTGTAACACCAAATTGTGTTTAGAAGTATTTTGTAACTCTGAAAACGTAACTGAGCAAAGAAGAAATATAGAACTGCTTAAGTGATGGATATTTACAGTACATGGCATTGCTTCCTTTAGCAACACTGCCACTTCCTGACATGTTGATATAAGCCTTGCACACTGTATTTACAGTACCCTGAATTTTGCAAATGGATATTCTGCAAATTCAAGAATATCTAGTAGGGTAGCAGGGCACATTTGGAGTGATTATAGCATTCAATTTGAAGGTACTGTTCAACGTGTCATGAAGGTTTGACTTTTTTCTTTCTGTGTGCTTAAAATAGAATAAGGAAAAGTACACTCAGAATATGTACAGGTTGCAAAGGTTAAAGTAGGTATGTTTGAGCAGTTGGTTTATCTTAATATGCAAGTAAAGATAGGCATTGGGAGAAATTTATCTATTTATTTATTTTATGAAGGGGTTAAGCTTTAATTAAATGTCAGTTATTGCTTCTGCCGAGTCTGGCTTGACATTTATCAGTTACCCAATATGTAATCCAAAAATTATAAGTTAAAACTTACTCCTTATATTATCCATATGATTTTGCTCAGTCTTAGACTCATTTCCATCTGTATGTAAGCAAAGATCACAAACTGCCAAATACTTTACTTCTTGCCTCCAACACATGGAAAGTTCATCAGAGAAACCCCGTGATGCCTGTACTTACAGGGCCTATCCTCATGGGCTTCTATTTATAAGGAACAATAACCAGAATTTTCGATGAAGTAAATTTATATTAAGACTACTAGTGACAATATTAATAAGCATTAAATCTTTCCAACCACTTCTGCTTATTGGTACTTGTAAGGGAGCTTTTCTTTCATTTTTCGGTTTCTGAGAAGAAAACTCTTCTGGTGTTGAAGACAAACCACATCCCATCACATTTGTCTTTCTCAGGGGGCACTAAAACAATGAACTAAACCACATATCCTTAAGCTATTTAATGTACTGGTATCTGAATGACATTATACAGTGTTCCTCATCTAAGTATTTTTGCACTGATAGCAAAAAATGTGGATAATGTACTTCATGGGCAGTTAGCTTCCAGACTAAAAGTTGGGACTAACAAATCAGAACTTGTAAGGCTATTAGCTTGCATAGAGTGGATGTAAATTAACCGGTAGATTCCACTAAAACATGAAAAAACTCTCATGGCCCTCCCTGTGATTGACAAGTTTATAAGGTAGCTAGAATGTGATTTAATGTGTCTATTTTTACATTAAAAAATAATGCATCATCTTCAAAAAATAAAAACATCTCAATAGCTTATGAACCCAAAGACTAGTAAGTGATAATGAGGTTTATTATAGTAAGTTATTTTATATCTATCTGAAATATTTCTGTAAATATCTAGGGCATCAGCCTTCTTCAGGAATGAGCCTCTGCTTCAGTCATTTTGTCATTCTGATACAGCCTGATATGATGTGCTTTATTCAAATACCAATTTTCTTCTGGAAGACTGTCAAACCAGACATAATGTTTTAAAATTTATTTTTGAGATTATGTAACTCTAGTGAGAGCAGATATGTGTTTTTTAAATACTACTGCTAAAATCCTGTTCAATAGTAATTAGGACTCCCAGTTTGAACTCTTCTAAGGTTGATGCAATTGTAAAGGATTTCCTATGGATCCAAGCATTCTAAAACAATAGTTATGTTTGTCTGCTTTTTATAAGCTGGGAAACTACAATGTTGTATTCCTTTTTAAAGATAAAATAACAAGTTCCTTTTTAAGAATTACAAAATTTTGGAGATATTTGGGCAGATTTTATAAAGTAGGTTTCTTTTCAAAATGTTACTCCAAACTTGACAGCTATTAAGAACATAAGCAAATGATCTATAGTTTTTTCCCTTTGTCTCACCTTGATTTCAGATTGATTTCTTTCCACATTTAGGAACTTTTATCATAACTCTTCTGACCCTAGGGCACCCAGCTATTATAAAGATGAAATGTACAGTTCTTTTTAGCAGAAGAAAAGATATAAGAAATCTCAGACATTTTCCTGGCAATTACAAAAAACATGTTCTTGTGCAGTTCTATTTTGTTGACAGAATTGAGTTATAAGAATTCTGTTTAGCCCTTGCTTACCTGTTTATTGAAAAAAAAAAAAAAAATGTCCAAAGATGTCAACTGTATTTAGTTTCCTTGCTTTTGCAGCTCCTCACATTGGCACTTGTAATTCAAAAGTAGTGTATCAGAGAGTCTATTAAAATTTATTGCCTTTAGGCAGTTGAAGATACAATGCATGCTGGTGCATTTCACTGGTTGTGAAACTCTTTCAGACAAAGGCATACAATGCTGTTGTTGAAAAAGTCACACAGTCTTTGAAAAAATCCATTAAAAATTAAATTTGTTTTGGCTTGTTACATGTGCATCTCCCTTCCACATATTCAAGCATTGTTTAAAAGTATCTTCCTCTCATGTTTTAAAACACATTTATCACATATCTAGATATTTAACTCAAAACTTCTTAAGGAAAGATAGCAAAATGAAAGAATGTGTAAATAAAATTAAAAAAAAAAGAAAGTAAAATGAACAACATGATCAATTTAATAGTATTTTAGACATAAAAAGTTGAACACAACATTTTACAATTTTATTTTCTGTGAAGTCCCAATAAAGCCAGAAGGATTAGCAGCCAGTAGATGAGTAGAATTTTTTCCTAATATGTATTTAGCTGTTAAGAACAATTTAATCAATCTTAAAGACAATTCTGTTATTGTCTGATCTGAAGGTCATATTTATGATCCAAAAGGCAGTTACGAGCAAAGCACTACAACATCGTTGTTGCAATATCTATATTAAAAAGGTTGAAAAATTTCAGAATGACTGAAATAGTTAAGGATGCTCTTATAGTCAGCCTTTGTCGTAAAAGCCTAGAATTTTCCTTTTTGTAAAGCACATGTATATACAACTTTCTGTAGGATTATTGGCTTCTAGTTAATAAAGTTTAGACTACAAGAAAATATGTTGAAAGAACTTAAGTCCCCCCAAAAATGAACTTATAGCTAATTCTGTCTCTTAAAGGTGTAGGAGAAAGTGGTTTGATTTTTGTTTTATATAACAATATAGTAGTTAGAGCTCTTTTTTAGCCATTATAGAGTTTCTTTATAATTATTTTAGAGAAATTATCATGCCGCAAGTTTGATCTACCTTACACTTAACCAAATTACTAAAGTTAGTCAAAGGATTTGTATCCTTAAACTGTTTATTCTTCCCACTGATTATCAGGTGATTCTACTACATAGTGGAGATGCTTAAGGACAGATGAAATTAATTATATCATACTGTCATACAGTATTCTGTTTTAGTAAAAGTTGTCATCTAAAAATGAGGTATCTACTTTAACCTGATACTCCAGACATCCTTAGTAACAAACTGAGAGGCACTATCACAATGCAATTAATTTCTATTTTACAGATGTCTAAAATAGATACATTGGAATGGCTTCTGAAACTAACTGATTTTTACATTGTTAATGAATATCTAAATTAATGAGTTAGTTAGACTAAATGTTTAATTTTTAAATTACTATCATTATACAAAAGGAATTTTGCCCTCAGTTTTAAAAGTTCTATGGTGATTAATGTCTTAAAACCAGTACTACTCTCTTCACTTGAGGAAATATCAGGAGGAGAATCCAACTATAATGCAGTTTAACATATCACCTGAATTCTTAGGGAGGTTTTCTGGATGTGAACATTGTATAGATATAGTATAATTTTAGAAATTAAAATACAGCTTAATATAATTTTAGAAAGAATATTTTTAAAATGCTACAAGAAATATCCTATTTAAAATATATAAGTAAAAATATACATACATACAGATATTGCTTTTATATCCTTCTCAAATCTCTTTTTATGACACCTTACCCCACAAATACCTTAGTTTATTCCAAAAGTTTGGCTGAGCAAAAGTTCCTAATCAACATTTAGAGGTTTGAATTGGGAACACAATAAATCTGTGTTTTCTTTTTTCTGTTAGGAAGAATATTTTGGATAGGATGCTAAAGGATTTTTTTTTTTTTTTTTCAGAAAAAAAAAAGAATATATTTCAAGTGAAGATCATAATGAATGACACTTATCTTCTCCCTGGACATTCAGTTTCCTTTCTCTTTCCTCAGATATGATCCAAAAACTGATACATGGACAATGGTGGCTCCACTGAGTATGCCTCGAGATGCTGTTGGTGTCTGTCTCCTTGGTGACAAATTATATGCAGTAGGTGGCTATGATGGCCAAACATACCTGAACACTATGGAAGCATATGACCCTCAAACTAATGAATGGACCCAGGTAATCATAATGTCTTTATTTTTTTCATCTGTAACATATTTTGATAGTGGTACATAAAAACATTACTTTTTTGAGAAAAAGTATAGTATCTGAAATTGCCATAACTATAGAAATAGTCCTAATATTTGATCAGCTGTTATGTCAGGAGTTTCCTCTGAAGACAGAAAAGAGAGAATTAGATCCTAAGAAACTGGAAAAAGACAGAATAAGCAGTCATTAGAAATATTATCTTGTTACCTTTCAGACAAACTTCTTGTTCTGATCAATTTCTATAACATTTTTTTTTCATCTCTTTTCATGCAGAAGAAATGTCATAAAAAATATCAAAATGGATCTGGAATTTTAATCGGTAACCAGCATGTCCTGAAGATCCCTCATATGAAAATTTGCTTATTTTATGTAGAGAGCCAAGTTTTCATTTTATTCATTTCCATTTTCTTCTGTTTGATGGATATTTTGAAATGTTGAACTATATGTATGTTCCTAACATTAAAACATGTAAGAATTAATTGGTATAGTAGAAATAGTGGTATAATGCAAGAAGCTGGGGACTGGTGATTTGGTTGTAGAAGGAATGTATTTTATTATGTCACAGTAGTGCTTAGAAAGATTTGGATTCATAGCAAAGCCTCAAAAAGAAACAAAGGATTATTTCAACATTTCCTGTTATTAGTTCTGTTTTAAGGCTTTCTGCAAAAGTAATTTGTTCTACCAGTGTAGATTTTTACATCTGAATTAGTCACCCTACGTTTCCTTTAAAGTCAGTGACAAAAAGGATATACTTTGAAAGCATGATCTTATCCTTAAATAAGCATTTAAAATAGGCCAGATGTATTATACTCAAAAATGCCTATTTCTTTCTATGATTGTAAAAAGGGTCTTCTGTTGTCAAGCTTAAATGTAGACATGCATGGTATAAACCTAATGCAGAAGCCTATCTTTTTTATCTACTATTAATTAAATGACAAGAGAGCATTTTTATGACATTCTGTAGGAACTAAGAAATCAATTTGGAAAGATTCTTTTCTGAAATCCAGCAGTCCACATGAAAAAAAAATGAATAACTACATTTGGACAGATAGTTAGGTAACATGTAACACCTCTGCTTTGATATGTACAGTGCTATTAATGACAGTGTATTATCATTACTATTATTATTACATACTATATAAGCTGAGTCTACTGTGTTAGTTTCAGCAAGATCCCGTCTCCTAAACTTATTAATTCTTGTGTTACCTTGATAAGTGTTTAAAGCTGCTAAACTTATTCTAAAGGACTTTTGAACCTGTTTAGGGATACTGGAACCATACAATTTTGGTACTAGTAGCCTTGACCTTGCCTCAGGGACTAAAGTGGAAGCATCAGCTACAGTCTACAGATTATAGAAACCCCTTGCATATCAACAGTTCAAAAATTGATGACAGCTCTAAAATTACTTCTTTTTTCTTTTCTCACACTTTCAAGTGAAAGATGTCAGATGTGAGTAAATAACTTTAGAACTACAATACTAGGATATTGTGGGCTGTGTTTATTTTTAGCGGTTTATTCTCCCATTAGTTTTGACCATTTTAGAATAATGTTGACACAGCACTTTCGCAATCTGTTGCATGGCTTGTTCCTGTTCAGTTAATTTGTATCTTTTTTTCTGCAGATGGCTTCCCTAAATATTGGAAGAGCTGGTGCCTGTGTTGTAGTCATCAAACAACCATGACTGTCAGCGCTGCATAGGATTTTACTGACTGTGAAATGATTATTTTTCTATCAATCAGACAATGACAATGATAAGTTCATGAGAACAAGGATTTACACAGTGAATACTCTGTTGATCACAAACTTGAAGGAGTTTGGAAGTGAGAAAGATTAGGTATTTATGCCCTATAAAATCATAAAAACTGTTCACAGTCAGTGAACAAGAAAAAAAATCAGACTGTTGTAGGTGCAAATATGTGAACGTGGAGTAGTAAGTTCAGGTACTGTTCTCACAAATGTGTCCTGGAGAACTGGATTATCAAGGGACAGCTCTACACAAGGAGCAGGAGGGAATATGAGAACAGTTTTCATGGACACAAGAGTTTTAACTGCAGAAACATCGAAGTACATTTAATCACTTTTAAACTGTGTTTCTCTAAAAGAGAAAAGTGATAGTAATATAAATTTTTTCTGTTCAGGTCTTGTCTTCAGATGGGTTATGGCCTTCTCATTTAAACAAGCAGTTTGGTTCTTACTGAAGGGAAGAGGTAGAAAATTCTGGATATTCAAGTTGCATTCATAACGACTGAGCTGTTGCTCTACAGCAGGAAGAAAAACAAAACTAAAAGCCAACCTCCAAGATGACTTTTTTTTTAACTTCGGATTGTACGTCCTTGCCAGTGTTAACACATCTTATAAGTGAGTCTATTGAAGGGGAAGCCTGTGTGTTTAATCTAATTATACACAAAGCAATCCTTTGGCTGCACTGGGGCTTAGTTGCAAATGTGGGAGTCAAAAGAACAGTTTCCTAATTCTTTCTTAATCTTATGTTCAATTTAAGCATGTGGGCTCTGATCTCATTGTTTAATGGATCTTCTGCATGTTGGAAGCTAATGAAAGGCTGAAAAAATTGATACTGTTCCTTCACTGCATCATGTAACAGATGAACCATGACCAGAACAGCCTGTAGAGCCTCTTCTAACATTTCAAGAGGGATAAAAATACTACATTTTATTTCTTTCTGCTGCTCGTACATACACAATTTTGCCTGATTAGAGTTGTCAATTTATGACTTTCCACTTATGACTGAGAATAACTGCAAGCAGGGAATTCAGAAAAAATGCAAGTGGAATAAGGGAAATTAGACTACTTGATCTAATAAAGTTCGTATGGTAAATATACTAGTGTCATCTGTGCTTCCCTTTAGGATTGATCATTTCTGACAGTAATGATACTGTAAGCTTTTGCCTTGGCAGTAGATTTGACATTGATGCTTTCTATCTGCTCAGCTGAATCAGAATCCTAAGGCCACTAATGGAATATGAAATTCTGCTATTCAGGGAGGTACAGGCTCTGGGAAAAGGACTACCAAATATACCTCTTCTTGGAAGCCTTACTGATCCTTTAGGAAACATTTCATGGTCCAAAAGCAGAAACTTCATAGTCCTCTGTCACTAGCAATTTTGGGAAGGAATTCTGGCTGTAGTTAAAAGAGTTTTTCTAGTGGAAACTTTTGAAACCATTTGAGATTAAAAAATATATACAGCTCCTACTTGGGACATTTGATTTGATGATGTGTCTTTCCTTCTAGCAGCATCAGCATGGATGGAGGTCTTTGTTTCCTGACACAAACTGAACTCCAGTTCTGAAGCCTAAGTATACTGGTTTAAATCTTTTTATATGCTTGTCTGTCCTAATTAGAAATCAGCTGCAAAATCTTTAATATTATTTTTCCACAATCAGTTGGCTTTTGAATTGCAATTAGTCTTTCTTCAACAGACAAGCATGCCCATTTTACTGCAACTATAACAGCTTGTTGAATAAAAGATGTTACCCCTCTACAAATTTTGCTTCACATAAACGTAAGCTTCTGAGACCAAATCAAGAAGATTCTAGAATTATAATTGCAATTAAATATAGACATTAGCATTCAGTCTCCTACACAGATACCTAATGAACTTAGAAACTGAATTTTAATTCTATTCCCAGAACTGCCTTTTGATTACATTATATTCATACACAATAGAAATATGATTACTCTACCTATATACTGACCTTCAAAAAAAGATTACTTCTATTGATTGTAATCCATGACAGATTTGGTTTCTGTGCTTTGATCATTTTTATCCTCAATTTATCCTCAATTTTATTTTTTTATTCTCAATTTCCTTTTACACATTTTCAATTTGCCTTTATTTATCCAAAATGAAACATTATTCTCATGTGAATTTTTTCAGACTACTCCTCTTATGCTGAAAGAATAAAATTATTAATTTGTTTTATTTAGATTATGTAAAATCTATCCACAATAAGAGTCAAATTTGGCTTTCAGATTCTTTTTATACACCTACATCAATATGTTCTGGAGTTTCTTCTAAATACAATTTGGGGAGGATTTTTTACTAAATTTTAAGTTTTTCTTACTATTGTGTTTACTCTGCTCTTATTAAAAGCTATAATAGTTTTACCTTGGACTTCAAAGTGAATGGATTCAAATCAAAATGGTATATAATCTTTATTTTGGTTTCTGTGATCCATTAAGATCCCTTTTTTATGTATAGGAGTTAAAATCACTTCTGACAGGCTCAGTTGTGCTAAACAATATTACATTTACAGGAAAAACAGCTGTCTTCAAAAACCAGATTATCTCATCATTGTTAATCTAGCATGGTACCTTTTTTCGCAAATAATCCCTTTGATTTCACAGTATGAAAATCACAATGGAATCAGATCTGCAACAAATATTAATTTCAGTGAAATCAGTAATTAAATACCTCAAAATGCTGCTCGTAATTTTTGTAGTTTAATATTCTAAGTATGGCCTAAAATGTTACCATTTTCTCTATCTTTCCACTTCTTTTTTACTCATTGTAGAATGCTTTTTTTTTTTTTTTTTTTCCCCAGAATGTCAACCAGTTTTACTACAAAGTCTTTGTTTCACATCAGCCTGTATTTGTACATGGGAGTTATGCCCATTTTTTTTTCCTATTGTTGCCCATCCTTATATATGAACATTTTTTGTATTACTCAAACATAAGTAAAAGTAATTAAAATTAAGGTCCTCTGGGACTACTGAGAAGCCTTTTATTTCTGTGTTCTATGTGTCAAAAACTCCTTTTCTTTCTGTTTTTTTGTTTATTAGAGATTTTATCAATTTCTTTCTTTCTGTTACTGGTTTTGAGACAGGAGGAAGGTCAAGGACATGAGTGCTAGAAAAGCTATATTTAAATGGATGAGTCTACACAGATTTTTATGTGAAGATAGAGGAAACAATACTGGCAGAAGGTGGTCATTCTTGTGCCTGAGGATTTATATTCAAAAGCTTAGATGGACGCAAAGAAACCAAGTCTACGCTCTTTCTTCAGTTTCCCTACCCAACACTTTTCAAATTCATTGAGACATTATAGATCAGTGACAGTCAATTGTGATGCAGAATTTTCTTTACTCTTTTTCCTTTCATTGATTATTTATCTAGTGAAGATAAAACATTTGCTGCTCAAAAAAAGAAAAAAAAGGAAAAAGCGTGAAAGACAATAATTATTTTTGAAGTGCTTATAGAAGCAATACCTAAAAGACAAAATAAGTGGGTTCTGCAGAAGGGGGAATAAATTCATCAGAGTCATAGCTGTGGCAGTGCTGTTAATGTTTATTAAAACAATTATTAAAGAAATCATAGAAGAAATTAACATTATGCCTCTGTTTTTCAAATTAATTACTCTCGTGATTTACTTCCTCTCAAAATGCTAGAGAGTTAAACTCCAAGAATATAATTTTCTAGACAACATTAGAGGCTTTATAAATATGGAACAATTCAAGTTGAATTAAATAGAAAAATTGATCAAGCAAAACAGGTAAATATTTTCCTATGACTCTGAGGATGACATTTTTAATTTGTTACCAATATAGTACTGTTAAAAAAAACATTTTGCAAAAGAAAGACTAATCTTGTAATCCTCTATTGTTTATGGAACTGTTGATTACCTTGCAGTTTTGGACCTTTCTTTTAAGTTATTTTTTACATTTACAGTTTTTATTATTGACAGTGAGGGATGCTAGAAATATAATCAGTATTAGTAAAAATCTACATAGAAAAATGTTATTTAATAGTCATTATTTAGTAGAGCTCTTTATTATTGACATTTTGTGGTCCAATTTGTTGAAAATTTGTGCATTGAAATCAAAGCCACATATAAGACAATAAAAAGATCTGAAGGTAAGAATATTGTTACTTTGGCTTTGATTATAATTGTTCAATACCTATTTGTATATGTGTTCTTGCAATCAAAATACTAATATTGTTTAAAAGCAGAAGTAAATTTTAAAAAATCCTTGTGGATATAGAACAGACTTTTAATCATATGAAACTGGTCAAATTATTAAGGCAATTTAAGGATGCTTTCAGGGAGTTGCCGGTCTCATAATGTTACTCTATTAAGCTAACATTAATTGACATAAGGGAATGATTTGGGCATAGACAAAGGATGATTTCCTTGAGTACCATTCTCTTTTACAGAAAACTGCCATCAATTGACCATTATTTAAAAAGTACTCATGTTAAAATGTATCTAGAAAGCTCTATATATTATTCACATGGTTTTATACGTTTAGAAGGCCCAAATAAATTCCCTTGAATATATTTGTCAATGACTTAAACACTTTTCAATGACTTCAATAAAAACAACTCACAAATGAGTCTGAAGTTATGCAAGTTTTAATGGCTCACACCTTGATGTCTATGAGCAAACACCAGAAGCACTGTGCATTGTGATTATGAATGAAATACAGGTTTTCCACAGCAGAATTCACACTCTAGAAGTCTTTCCTTATTACTGTGCTGACAACGGACTGGGAATAACAAAACGTATCCTGTTATCTATGACTTTGCATTAGTTATTTCATTAGGAATAAGTAGCGAAGGCATTTCTGCAGAGGCTTAAAAAAAGCTCTTGTAACTGTTATCACATAGCAGTAATAAATTACATGAATAATTCTGTAATATTGTGGGAAACTTAGACATTTGACTATGTGCATGTATGGAATTTGATGGTACAAAACCAAGTATAAAACTATTTACCTATATCGAATTCACAACCTGGAACAGGACATGGTGCACTTTTTTGCCATTAACATCTCCCATACATACACCTGTGTTTAGTTTTATATGCTCACAATCCCACTGCATGTTGGCTCTTTGTACAATAGTGCTTTCTCACTATTCTTCCCTCCCCACCCCCAGTTTCTGTTTATATTATAGAGGCTTTCTACCATTAGGCACATTTTCCCACAGAATTGTTTCAGATGAGAGTAGCTAGTATAATAGTACACCATACTGGTAACAAATTCCCTGCCACTCTATATGCAAAGTGGATGTGCATGACATAAAAAAGAAAGGTTTATTTTTCTTTTCCAAAGTAAAACTTCTTTGTTGTCTCTTCAGTCTTTTAAGATCCACACATTGAAAAATGAAATGTAAATTTTCTAAAAATGTAAACCTTTTTAATAGAGAGCTTCCAACTATCCACAGATTACTCCAACTTTAAAAAACTGTGTGTTTAGTTATACACAATTTATCATGATCCCAGTGCTGGCATCCAGATCTCTTGTAGATGTTCATATTTGTGAATGTGTCCCATTGTATCCAGATTTTTTCTAATCCAAAGGACATCTCCAGTTGAGTGAATAAAATATCAAATGCAATATTTGCAACTCACATTTGAAGCTTCTGTGTGGTATGCACTAATCAGAAATCAGGATCCCTGATTTCTCACAGAGCAACCTTGGTAGAAGTTTGGTTCAAACTTAGCTTTCCTACCAAATATAGCATCCAGTGTAATTGGTATAATTTTATCAAAATATCAGAATAGAAAATATTGTGTGAAGGATAATACAGTAGAATAACAGTATCTCAGAAATGTAAAAAGAATATTAGGGAAAGAGATTTTTGTTACTTGCAAGAAGACATTCCCCAAGGGTACTACATTTTATTCCCAACAGAAGCAATTTGATTTTAGCTAAATAACTTTGCAATGAATCTACTGGCTCATAAATTGAAATAATATTTGAAAGCAGTCATTTCTTATATTCCTTCTTGTAAAATAGGGACTTGACTTTGTACATTCACCATAAAAGAAGAAAAATTGTTATTTATCCCAAAGTAATACTTAAAATCACAATATTGAAAAACAGTAGCTCAAATATATCTTAGAAGTCAATAACTAGTTATATACTTTAAATTCTGAGAATATCAAGTTCTTGGACATTTTTGCATCTACTGTACAAAGCAGATGTACATATACTAGGTAATACAGGCTTGCTGCCAACTCAGAAGAGAATCTCAGTATGTAAAAGTAACTTCAGAAGTATTTCTGTTTAAAAATAGATTATCCATGCAATGTATCTCTTCTAACTTAAATGAGAATGTATGAAATATTCAGCAGAATAATTATTCTTCAGCCTTACTCTAAATCCAGTGTAAAGCTGCTCAAATTGGCATAACCTTACATTTCATTGCAAATTCCCTCATTATAGTTCTGCTTCATAGTACATGGGGATTAGGTACACTTAGGGGCAGAAAGACTGCTCAAAATCCTTAAATCAGCAAAATTTTGATTTCCACATGCAGGACTGCAACTCTTGAAAATTAAATCATAAAGAAAATTGCTAGGAAAGGTAAGAAATGCAGTGACAGGGAACAATACAGCCTGTAATCACTGGCTAACCACAGCTTCTCCTTGGGGATCTATGGAGGTGCCAAATCCATAACCCTCTAAGGGTTTGAAAAGCAGTCAGAGCTGAGGTGTAAGAAACTTACACTTCTGTCACCCCACATTTTCCCAGATTTTCCATGATGACATGATGCTTAAAAAAATAAATAAAAATTTAAAAAAAAAAAAAAAATCTGCTCTTGCAGAAGTCTAGCACTCTTCAGAATTAGGTCAGTGAACCAGGATCATATTCAGTCTTCTTCACTTAGACGGCTAGGTTGGGTGTAAAATCTGGTATCCTTAGTGAACTATTTCTAATGTAGAGGCTATCTCCAACAAAAGTCACTGGAGAGGGCTGCTTTTGAAGGCCTCCAGGACGAAATATTATTCCAAAGGTAAGATATTTAAATTAAGTAGATGGGCATTCAGTTTAGTTGCCCCCACATAAGGGTCTAATACCATCTGAGATGCACAAAATTACCTAAGAAATTCACACCGGGCTGGCAGGTATAACACAGATGAAGTTTTGGAGTGGCATCAGAAGTTCAAATGGGAAGCTCTAAAGCATCCCAGATGATATTAGGTACTTATGTGTGACATCTTGCAACCCACGTGGGTGATAAGAAAGGTTGAACTTAAAAATATTTCACTTTAGTTGCTTAAGCTTGAAAATATTAACCTTAATTTTCCAATGAATGACACATGTAGTGAACATAGGTGGTGAGAGCACAATCAATTAATACTCATTAACACTGGCATGATATGGTTAAGTATGGGAAATGCTAACTTGGAGATATCCTCTTTATCATGAAAATTAGCTTTTGTTCATCACTTCAGTCAGAAATTTGTTCTGTAAGCAAGTCATGAGTAAATCACCCTTACTCAGCAGAGTTACTAAAAAAATCACCTACAGTAGTTGCTATTGCCTAATGTAGAGTTCTTGGTTTTGTTTTTCTATTTAATGGTAAAATGTTTCTGAGTGCAATTCTGTAAAGATTTGAATGGCATATTTCCGTCACATAGTGGAAAATCTCACATGTAGGCAGTGTGGAAACAGAGTGTATCAGGGTTTAAGGTTTTATTTTCTTGTTTCTACATCTGCATCTGTACATTTTCCAGGATATCAATTAATTGAAAATGGTCATTTGTCCCATATAAAAGGAAAAAAGAGAAAGACGCTGGCTGAATGAATAAATATCCAGTTCTTTATTTCATTATTATAGAGTATTCTTAAATATAGGTATCCACTATGTAAATGTCCACATCAGAATATACATCCTAAGCTTTTTCTTATATCTAGAGTAGTGAAATCAGTATTTCTAGGACATGATTCATCTTATTCTAAAGGTGAAATAAATCACACTTTAAAAGTGTGTTTCTCCCTATTGACTGCAAAAGGTGCCTAAAATGACTAGTTCAGAAGCAGACATTCACACTGTGGACACCTACATTTCTTAAGATAAACATTTAAGTTGGGCGAGATGAACTTCTAAAAACTGACAAATGCCCAGAAGGAACCAGCCACACAAACATTTATTTCAAATAACTATGACAGGAATTCCATTTAGAACATAACTGGAAGACTCAACTACGTACTGAACAAAAACAATTTCCCTGCTCTGAAATCAAGCACTGTTATGATCTCCAGAGAATGGATAATTTTGAGCTGCCAAATGACATGCAAAAGAAGTAAAATATCTCTCTTCATGAACCTAGAAGGAGAAAAAGTATTCAGAAAATTGTAGCTGCAGCACTTGGTTACCTAAGGTTTAGATATCCAGCTAGATTTCAGGGATAAGGGTGCAATTTAATACAGTAAGCTGCAAAACATATCCATATAATTAAACTTTAAAAGCCTTCAGAATGTAAAATAGGATTATTTAAAAACATCAGATTCATTAGATTACTGTAATCAATGGGTATTAGTTATTCCAGACCCTTGTGAAGGAAGAGAAAAACTGGAGAAAAACAGACACCTCCCACTGGATGGTTCATCTCATCCGACTACAGGCATACAAATAAATCACCCGCTTGAGATGCACGGTTTTCCTCTTTGATTTATAAAGGTTCCAACCCAGATTTAAGCACCTAAATTACTAGAAATCCCAACAATGAAGTGTTGAAAAATACCAAATAGTGTGATCTGTCTGAAATTGTAAATCTGCTTGATTTCCTTATAGATTTATCCATTTATCCATCCATTTATCCATTTACCTCACGAATAGTTTACACCATGCTACATATTCTTTACCAACTCTATGTATATATGTGTTTATGTAACACATGTTTGTGTGTGTGTAACCTTGAAGAAAAATACATGGCAGGATTCTGCTGGAATGAGATTACACAACACATAATCTTTTAAAAAAATATTTTCTATGGCAGGAAACTAAGATATCTTTGATTATGTTTAGTTGACATTAAGGAACTGACTTAGAATCATTAAAAAAAATTATAAAGAAATTCAAATGAAGGTCTTCAATGAACTTTACTTGCTTGAATGCTCTTTCCCTTCTTCCCTTCTAAAAAGTGACCATAAAAACCAAACCAAACCAAAAAAACTCCAAACGATAAGCAGATAAGAACTATGTCCTTTTTAATTTCAGTGTATGTTCACTAATTTATATTGTCATAAATTATAATTCATTGTAAAATTAGAATTAGACAGAAGAAGAGCTGTAACTAAAATAGCACAGTAACTGTTATGCATAGAATGGAGGACTTCATTAACTGGGGAAAACAAAACAAAACAAAACAAAACAAAACAAAACAAAACAAAACAAAGAAATTAATAGTAATTTTTCGAAAATGGTTAAATCAACATACAGTGTCAGCAGATTTATGCTAATGGATGACTTATTCTTTAACTAAAGAGCTTCTGCCTTCACCTTGCATACCAAAAGAGCTTGTATCAGATTATGGCTGCTTGCTGTGTGTAAGAGACTGGAAACCAAGGGCTGAGTCTTCCCTGCAAGTGGGACATAGTTGAAGTAGGAATGATGTGGTTAGCAGTATGTCATAAATATGAACTTTCCAGTGCTGTCATATGAGAGTGCAACTGTTTGTAGATGTATTATACAACTTTTGCGTCAAACTGGTCCAGTCAGAAGTTTTGAAATTTTAATTGAAAACACAACCAGTATTTGAGAAGTATCTTGGGATGTTGAGTATATTTAGTATGGTAAGGAACTAGAGAGCAAAATAAGTGTACAATGATTTGGAATGTAAGAGAATAAATATATTATGAAAATGTACAAACATGGTTGTAAATACATTCAATTAATCTGTCCTAAGTTTTGCAATATTTGCAGAGCAGTTTACTGAATGTTATGCTTTTACAATGATTCCCTTATATCTTGGACATGTGTGTATAGAATGCAAGTGAAGACATAGAGCACAATGTTAAACTCGTAACCTGGCTTTGTTTGACACAACTTGTTTTTAAGGAATTTGAATCCTGAAAATGTCACGGTGCAAAAATAAATATGCCTGGTTTTATGTGTTGCAAAGGTGATTCTTTTAAGTGGATATGATAACACAGTTAGAGTTTTGGCTTGTGTGTTTTAAACTTACCCATACCCATTTTCCCTTATGTAAATTCAAAGGGAAAGAATCTTAAGACCCTGATAAACATTAATATTTAAACCATTTATCCTTTTCTTAAGTTAGACTATCAGGACTATAATGGAATGACACATAACATTATCAAAAATTCAGCCTTTCAACTTTTTTGATCTCCTTTTATTGGAAACATAATGAAAGAACTCCTCCCCCTCAGAAAGAAAAAAAAAGTCTACATGCACAGCTATGTGGTTCAGGATTTAATTACAGTAAGAGACATAAACTGCAAGTGAGTCTGAATGCTGTTTAATATGATGATCAATAAGAAAATAAATTCTCGGTAGAAAAAAATATACCTGTTCAGGCAAAACAGCTGTCTTGAATCTCCCATGGTTGGAATGGTTTAGTGTGTAAAATGTTAACCTGGGATATAAAACAAATCTGTATTATAGGATCTAGGAGTGCTTCATATTTCTTGGGTCCACTTGTACATTCCAGATTTATTCTGACTTCATCCTACAGTAAGATCCAGCTGCACTCTCTGCTGTATAGGTGGACAGTTCAGATGGGTGGACAGTTCAGACTGACCAAGATTCAAAGAGTCGTAGAATCATAGAATCGTTAGGTTGGAAAAGACCCTTAAGATCATCAAGTCCAACTGTTAACCTAACACTGTTAAGTCTACCACTAAACCATATCCCTAAGCACCATGTCTACCCATCTTTTAAATACCTCCAGGGATGGAGACTCAACCACTTCCCTGGGCAGCCTGTTCCAATGCCTGACTACCCTTTCAGCGAAGAAGTTTTTCCCAATATCCAACCTAAACTTCCCCTGGTGCAGCTTGAGGCCATTTTCTCTTGTCCTATCACTTGTTACTTCAGAGAAGAGACCGACCCCCACCTCACTACAACCTCCTTTCAGGTAGTTGTAGAGAGCAATAAGGTCTCCCCTCAGCCTCCTTTTTTCCAGACTAAACAACCCCAGTTCCCTCAGCCACTCCTCATAAGACTTGTGCTCAATCCCTTTGTTTCCCCCGTTTTCACGTATAACCTCAGAGAATTATGTCTTCCCTGTTCTTAAAATCTGTGCCCCTCCCATGAAACACGGATCATACTATATGCTTAACATACACAGGATTTCTGAGAAGATATACTAAAATATGTTGATGAAGATATGAGAAGGATGCATGACAGACAGGTTAAAAGTTCTGCCAAAGTCAAATTTGAATAGAGACTCCTGAAGCATGAAGAATGCATGTACTAGAATTTGCATTAAGTGATTTCAGACTCCTTGGAGAGACAAATACTTTAGACATGACTACATCAATAAGCACGAATTTTGAATAACCGATATCAGACTTTCTAAGGTGGACAGTTTAAATGCAGAAACTTTGCTGATAACATACTTCTCTTTAACATTTATCTTAATCTATTTTGGATGAGGGCTGAAGTGTGAAAATTCTTTTTTATAAAAGATGTTAGAAAATACTTAAGCAAGAAATTCTCTTTGTGTTCAGATGAGTTGATACAATGAACCTTTGCCATAGAAATCACTTTTCTCATGGTCTCGATATTTCTCTTGAGGAATATACAGTCAAACAATGTGTAATTGTTTATAATTCAAATTAATGAAAAGAAGGCTGTCAGAAGTGGCCATAAACTACGTTCTACATCCTGTTAATTCATGTAATTTTGGATCTGCCAATAAACTACATGGTCAAACCTGTCTGGCATGCTAACATAACTCCAAAAGTAATGTGATGGCTTTTGAGCCCTGACCACTGTTTTGAAGATCATAAATAAGATCATATACCAAGGGTCTCATAACCAAAAATCAAGCTGTTATTAAACAGAGATATTAAATTATTTAATACTTTGTTTTTCAAGATTTAGCTTTGAATCCTTGCATGGAAATATAAGACCTGGAAAGAAACTACATTTATACTCTTACTACTTACTCTTTTATGCACCTTTCCCTCCTTTTCTTTATCTGTGTTTCATCTTACTCTAATTTCCAGTTTTCTATCCCATTCATATGATCATTTTCTTCCTTCTAATAAGTTATACAGGTTTCTATTTCCCTCCTTTTTCCAGTTTTCTTTTTATTGTTGCATTCTGCCTAGCATCCAGGAACCTAAATTTTCTTACGGCTTCTTTTCATGCCACATTTAGCTGGAGCTCACACTTCTTCCTCTCAATATTTTTCCTTCAGCTTCCTCTTGTTTGTGTACATATACGTCATCAAGAAGTCCTGCTTATGTTGTATTGGAAACAGCTATATTATATATACAGCTATATATTATATTACAGCTATCTATCCTTTAAAAGACTTTCCTTTTGTCCTATTATAAGCATTGGGAAATTATATTTATTTTGATGAAGATGAATTATTAGTAGTCTTGACATCCAGAAAATAAAAATAATTGCTAAAGGCTTTTTTTTTTCCTCGTACTGTCCAGAGGTCAAGAACCCAAACTGCACAACACATTGCATAATTTCCCTGTCAGGAAGATTTTATATGTATGAAGAACAAACAGTTATTACTGTATCTGTGCATTTCCTTCTGATCATTCATGTTTGATGAAGTATTATTTCATGCTGGATCAGCTGCAAGGGGATGGATGAGAGGATTCAGAATCTACTGTACAAGGGGTTATTGTTGAGCACAGTGAAATTAAGAATAAGATAGTCTATGACCACCGACTGCAAAGCGAACTTAGGAAAAACTGATGAACAACAAAGAGAAAATAATTATTTACAGGATCATATTGGGCAGGGAAAAAAATACATTCAGAGTGGTTAAGAATAAACTGTAGACAGAAACTAAAATAAGATGCTTAAGTAGGAGAAGACTAGAAACGACCTTCTAACAAGAATTCTTAGAAGCTAACTGAAAAATTGATTCACAAACTCCTAATGATATAAAACATACATTATTCCTGTCTCAGATCTCCTTACTCCTGATACCACTAAGCCCATTTCTTACCACATTTTGGCCAGATCCCCAATTGTGCTGAGAGGACTCCTGTCACCTTGGAACTTTGAAAAGTAAATGATGAGAATGGGAGGTACCTAAAGCTGATGTCATTCTTTACAAATTGTAAAATTAAATTAAGATTCTTAATATAATAGCACCTTTTCTAGTAATCTCCACAAAGTTCTCTGTTGCCCTCTTTTCTTTTCATAGCAACATTTTAATTCTGCTTGAAAAAAGCAGAAAGAAATCACATTGGTATTTTGATCCACAATTTCCTTTGGCCCAAGGACCGAAAAAAGTGTTACTTTGTGAATTCACGATGTTATACTCTCTCTGTAACCTCATGTTTAACTGTTGCATTTGTTATACCCAACAACCTTGCAGTTGGCACCCAAACTATGATTAGGGAATTTCACAGAACACAATGGTCACATTGCTGCAAATGTGTAGGCAGCAAAGAATGAAAGGTTCATTGGGCCAAAGAAAGAGAGCATGAGCACAAGCATGACAAGGAATATGACTTTCTAATCTATTAATTTTGGCATTCGTCATACAATATTTATGGGTTTTGGCTCTGCATAAGATGTTTTATAGATTACATTTTGTAGTTTATGATCCTTTAACATTAAAAAGATATTAGGCAAAATAGCCATCAATGAAATGAAGTCCTGGATCCAAGACTTCCCATTTTCAGCGTTTCCTCTCAGCTAATTTAGATAGTTTTCACTTGCATGCTGATTGGTTTTGTACACTGCATTTGTAGCTTAGATTCCTGATCCTGGGCAGTTGCAGGTACATGAGCTTACGTTTACACCTGTCTGGACAGATATGTTCTTGCTCTACCTTCTCTGCAAATTACTTAAAACAAATTGATGAACCTAAAGCCAAATATTTAACTTTCAGGAGATTTATTAGTAGAAGCTCTAAGACATTCTAGCACAATCCCACAGACCTGCACTTGATTAGAGGAAGTTCATGTATACCTAATACATATCATATAAATCTGTTCTTAGCAACTAACATCCAAAAAATCTGTCTTTCACTGCAGATGTGAAGTTTAAAGTTGGTATAGTATTAAGCAGCCTGACAATTTCATAAATGGATGAGCACAGGGTAAAAATGGCAGCTTATCAACAAGTAGTCCTGTTACAAGTGTAAAGAAATTTCCAAGAATTTTAAAGGCCTAAGGAAGGAAAATTGTGGGTAGATTTCTGAATGTAAAGATGTTAGCTTTGAAGTGATGGAAATAAATTTCCTTGACTTTATCCAAACTAGATGAAGATAAGAATGTATTTTGCGCTGAGTATGTTTTCATGCATTTTATAGCATATATTTCTAAGATCAGGAAACTGATAAATCTCTAAAGCAAAGAAAGATTGTTTGAACTATAAAACCTAGCTAGCAAGTGAAAAAAAGTTATGGAAATGGAAGTTATTAATTTATTTGTATCAAAAGCTATGACAACTCTCATCTATAAAGGCAGACTGTGACCCTCAGTGAGTCAGATGGCTAAATGGCTGTAGGGGCTATTTTTGATTTTGTGTTGTGTTCTATGTAGCTTAACTACTATGTTCCTCACTCATGAAGCTGTTATTGGTGTTGGTTTTAAAACATACCAATTCTTCTAACTCAGAGCATTAAATAACAGAAAATTGGTGTGGGTTTCTTTTCATTTTTTTGTGTGTTTTTTTTTGTTATTATATTGCAAGTCAAGGACCTTCATCAAACAGGAAGGCATGAGAGAGAGGTTGTCTGACCACAGGCAAAGGAGTGCTCCAAAGCCTGACAGATGCCTTCGTCTGATGCCTGGTACCATTGCACCAAAATACATTTACAGAATAAGTTACAAATAGTTAAAGTTCAGGATGCCTGAAACTGCTTTTGAAGGGTTTGAGGAATCCCATGGTTGTATAACATAAACACAGTAGTGATTGCTAAAATATGTGAGAATTGCTCAGTATGAAGGTAGGAAGGCGTCTAGACTTTTACCAAGTAACACAGGCCTGTGTTGAACAAACATTTTAGAATAAACATCAGAGGGCATCTGCTGCTGATACAGCATCTGTATTACTGGTAAAACACAGTAACAACAAAATTTCCTTTACAATGACTCCAGTGTATAAGGAAGGGTGAAATGAAGGGTTTTCTATTGTTTCAGAAAGATAAATGTAGGTCACATGATGGAAATTAGTTGGGAACACACCATCACAGGCCTTCAGTGATTTTGAATGTTTCAAAAAAGAACAATAAAAACTGCCTGTACGAATACAGAAATGACTGCACCATTCTGATGAAAGATCCGTTGACCCTCAAATTTTATCTTTGACTAGTGACCACAAGCAGCAGTTTCAGAAAAAAAACAAGTTTATAGGGTTATATTCTCACCTACTCCTGCCAAACTTCTGCCATTGCCTGATAACTTCTGTTGGCAACTCAAAAAAGCATTCCTCTGTTGTAATAAAGAAAGAATGAATGATCTTTCCTTGTCCTCTCAATCTCTTCTCATTTTACAGCACTCATTGTTTTACATAAGTCACTATTTTTCATCCCTGATATCTTTTTCCTAGCTAAAGAGACATATTTTCTTTACATTGTACAGAAGCTATTCTGTAACTTCCGTTATCTTTGTCAGCCTTTTACTACTTTTTCTAAGGATGTTTTACTATATCATGTTAGACATCATAGTTCCTGAACTGTACTCAGTAGTCAAAATTTAAGTATGTCCTGGAGGTTCATAGTGGCATAAGAATGTTTACTATTTTCTTGTTTATTTTAGTAGGAAGCTGTAACATATTTACCTCTTGCCTATGGCTGCACATTATGATGATGCTACTACAGAGTTACTTATAAAGAATACAAGATCTCTTCCCTAAGAATACCTAACTTGGAAGTTTTTGTTGTTTGTGTGTAATTAAGGCCATTTTCTGCACATGCATTATATGTATTCACCTTTATCTGTCATTTTGCCAATTTATTAGAACTCCCAATAATTAGGATTTGGTCTTACTGTCCAGAATAGTTTTTTATGAGTTGCAAACATCATCATCATTTACCTATTTTCTGTTTATCCCTGTCAGGATCTTGGTTTTATCCCATGATGGCTTAGTTTCTTTAATAAGTTTTACAAGATCATCCTAAAAGGTTTTGGAAATCGGGGTACACTTTATTAAATAAATCTTTCAAAGATTTCTAATTTATTTGTCTGGTGTGACTTCCTTTAAAAAAAAGCCATGTTGACTTTTCCTCATTTTTTGTTAATCTAATAATTTTATTCTTTAGCACAATTTTTAACAATCACAGTTATGTAAAACTCGGACCTAATGATGTGCAGATACACATATGCCCCTGAATCTTTTTATTAACTCATGTTTTATTTTCCACACATCATTTCCCAAGGTAAATTAAAGCCACACTTAATATTTCAACAATTTTGTATCTGGCTTCCTTTAACACTCGTGGTGAATAGCACTTGCTTCTGGAAATCTGAGTATTTTATTCTATTGATTAGCACTATTCTGATGACACTTGTCTTTAATGACAGTTCCCTCCCAGTAAAGGAAGAATTCAATGTAGCAAATTTCCAGAACTCCTCCACAACAAATGTAAAACACTGAAATAGTTCCATTTTCTACAGGTTTGTTTTTTTCCACACTTCTTGTATGTTCTTTTGTACCATGATCATCTGTGCACCCGGTAAATTATTTTTAAGACTTTTGTCATTCTTCCTGATTTGGAGATGTTTGAATTTGTTTCTATTAATAGTTTTAAATTTTCAGCAAGTACTTTCTCAAAATTTCTTTTGGTCACTTTCATTAAGGCTTTAGATTTAATTGTCTCTTCTGTTTTCTTTGTTCCACCATATCTTTCACCAGTTGAAGATTTATTTTACTTCACACACATATTTTATTCTTTTGTTTCACCCATTTAGATTTTTTGAATTGGTTTTGATGGGTGGTAAATATTTCCATTGAGATGCCAATGTAGTGTCTCTAATAATATGTTTCGCTTGCCAATATTTTATCCTTTTGGTTGCTTCCTTGTATTTTCTTTTATCAAGCTTCATTCTTTTTTTTTTTTTTTTCATATTTGGTTTGGTTTTTTTTTTCAGCAGAGGTTTTTTTTTTTTCTTTTAAGGATGTTGACTTTGAGTTCAAAGTGGTTGTAATCACATAGCTCTTTCTCACTAATAGGTCATTACAAGGTCATTTATAAAAATATTTTTGTCTCATTCTGCCACAAAGGGCTGATGAATGCCAAGACTAGTGGATGCTCCTCCGTATGACCTATGAGATACTTAGGAAATGTCAACAGAAATTAGATAAAAAGGTGATTTGTATATTCATTTCCTGGGATTTACTCAGCATGATGTAAATTGTGAAGTGACATAATCGAGTATTTATGTCCTTGTTAGTGCTTTTCCTTTTCCTTGCAATTGTGTGAAATTCTCCAGTGGCACTAAGAAGATATTGCTTGGCTCAAGTTGGTATGATACACATTTGAAAATCTCGTATAGCTTCAATTATGTCATCTTTTACACTTTTGCTTTACTTTCCAAAATGTGGTAAAACATATGTACCAATTTAACTTTAATGACATTAATGCTAGCAATAACAATTACCATTTCAAAGGAAAAAATTAATTTTCAGTAGTAGGTCAAGTGCACGTTAATTTCAAGGGGCAGAACACTGTAATGGTCACAATGGAGTCATAAACCATTGGATCAAAAAAGCCGAAAGTATTGTATTTCATTTAAGCAGAAATTATTAAAAATATGCCAATAATGTAAGATAAATGGCTGAAGGTTTTTAAACCCTATTACAAGACAAATATTGTGGCACAGTTTTGATAGTTTTTCAAAGTTAACAAGAAATGTTGAAAAAGCTTCTGATGCCTGAAATACACAATATGTGGAACTTTCATCTCATTTCAGTCAGCTACTTGAACCAACAAAAGAAGAACGTAACTTGAGTAAGACAAGCTCACTACTTATCCTGTACGTGAATATGAGCTGTGTATGACAAATTTGATCAGATTTTTTTCAATAAGTATGCTTACATAAACACTCATAAGACTATAAAGATGAGCTTTTATTTTCAGAATTTCAAGACTAGTTTCTTACAATGAATAGTAAGCTATCAGATAGGGGTATATCTGATACTACCACAGTAGATGAAGAGACAAATGACTCATATTTTTGGCCTGAGAGTGAGTCTGATGGATCAAAGAGGAGTCTTAACATTAGAACAATTACTAGATACTTTTGTGGAAACTATAGCAGATTTCAGAAAAACAAAATCCTTTCTGCACACCCTTTTTCTTAAGACTTTCTGAGTCTTCCTGAAACATTGTATTGAGTACAGACTGTAGAAAAAGCACTATAAGAGCTACAGTGGGCAATCAGGAAATGTGGTTATTTTAAATATATATCAAACAAATTCATTCTTTATTTTTAGACTTTTTAGATATGTCGGCCATGGAGTTCTGGGGTTTTTGTAGACAAAAAAAAAAGATTTAAGGAATTAAAATAATAAATTCAGTATTTTAAAATGTAAATGAAAATTTGCACTGCTGTGCGTGCTTGCCATATTTTAAAATTTTATGGTGAAAGTCCTATTGAAGAAGAAAAAGAAAAATAAGTATGCAAACAAATAGACTTAAATTATTTTATTCAATGACTGTCTTTCTTTCCACTCCCTACACAACCCTCAGCAGATCACCCCTTTTCACAGTCCTTCTCAGTCTCATGTTCATTATCTCTGTCCTTCCCTCCCTTAGATCTTCAGTCTTCCATTCCTTCAGTCCCTCTTTACCACTAAAGGTAAAGTTCCTGTAATCAAATTCCTCCTACTTATATTCTCCTCTGACACTCTATATTCCACAGTAACTCTCCCTTCTTTTCCTGTTCCTTTCTCTAGTGTTTCACTTTAACTCTCTTCAGACATTTTTTAATTCATTAATGTTAAGGCATGGAGGGAAACTATATTCTTCAAAGCAGACTGCTGTTTTAAGCTGAAAAGGAAGAAGTAATAAGAATATTTCATAGGATCTAGCCATGTCTAAAGGCTGTCTGACGGTGGTTTGTTGCATTAGGTGAATTAGTTTAGATAATTAGGGAAAGAGGAATAATACTAGAATTCTTTTTCCTCTTTACTGTTCATAAAGGGAGCCTAACTAAATAGCTCAGATGATAGATACACACAGCTGTGCTGTAGACAACTAAACTTAAGTGAGATGAATACTGCGTCAACTTTTATCCTAAGGTTCAAATTTAAAAAAAATATAATGCTATCTTTAATAATTAAATCCATTAAATTTGATAGTGAATCTCTTGACTCAGAGCAGCTTCTCATTTCAAGTCATTAACAGGAATGAAAACTGACAGTCACAATATTAGTCTCCAGAAATGTTCATACAGTAAGATAATGACAGCTGGAAATTTCTGCGCAATAATTTGTAAAGTCATGTTTCTGTAGTGATATGAGTTGTACCCGGTATTGCTCTGGCCTTGATGTTAATTTCTCTTCCAAGCAATGAATGGCTTAGCTGCTCCGCTTGGAGGGCAAGTACTCCTGATGAAAGTTTTGCTAGAGCAACAAAGTTTATTATGTGAAAACGGAGTATTAATAATAGTAGACATACACTTAAAAAAAAAAAAAAGAGCATAAAATTATTACATTTCCATAACAGGGACATTTTGCGGTACCTCTCTGTTAGAGAAGGGATCAAACCAGTCCTTTTTTCTTGCTGTAAGAGAGACAGAAAAAGAATTCTTTATGGAGGAACTTTGCCTTGGTAGAGACAGTCATGCAAGGAACAAAAAAATTAATCCTATTGGGAAGAAAGAGGATAGAAATTATGATGTTTGCAACTTGCAAGTGAAAACCTAGAAGATGCAAAGGTGTGAGTCCCACATCGGTTCTGAAGAATCAAGATATTATTATTTTGTTCAAGAAATGAGAGACTATTTGGGAACTACAAGTTTCCTGTTTAAAAGCTTTGGCCCTCTTTGGAGTTTCAGTTTAGACTATGGTTACTATAGATTAAGTTTTCACTTGGACAATTAAGCTGACAACCAGCAGGGGAGGATTTAAAGCATGGCTACTCATCCATAATAGAGAGATGAGAAAACTGTTACGTGAAGCTGTCTGAAAAGCAGACATATAACTCCTACACTGCTCCTGTAATAATCTCAGGCTTTCTCCCCACTGCTGTAATACCATGGAGCCTCACAAGACCAGAACCCTGAAAAACTTGTGCAACATAATACAGGAGCCTCTCCTTGCTGTGCCTTCAGTAGGACCTTGATCTATTGGTCAGACGAACACTCTCTGAAAAGGCTAAAAGGTCAGAAATGGTGTTAAATCAGACACTGGTCTGGAATTATTTGGGGTTTGCTAATATCTCTGAAACCCAGCCTAACAGCAAAATGTTAAAATGAAAATAAGTAAAGTAGTAATATGTTTGCAGAAGTCAAATGCAGATTATAGAAATACTTGTTTCTAAATTGGATGAAAGGTTGTATGAGAAAAAGCATTCTTATATTTACCTATACTTTAGGTCAATGACAAGTATTTCAGATTTCATAAATATTTTTTCCTAGTTAAATTTTGGTGAGATGAGTCCCACTTTTCTTGTATAGATTTACAAAATATTTAAATGCAATTTTTGTGGATGCATGTTTGTTTTGAATACAACTACTCTTTATACATATATATAAATAAGGATATGGATGATGCTTATTCCAAGTTGCTGGCTGAAACTTGAATAGCTGCAGATGTAGTTCTGAGGTAGTCTCACATGACTCCTTGTGTAGGCTTTGAGGGATACCATGCACTAACATACACTGCATGATGAGTATGGCCATAAAACTGTCCTGATTAATTTGTCATGACTCTTAATAGGCATCCTGATAACATCTAGCGCAGAAAGTCATAAGTATTTAAGGATGGATGCACTGTGTCTATTTCTTACATGTATTTCTTACACAAATTCAGTTAAGTTAAAGCAATGTCTGTGTCATAAGAATTTTTTATGGGAAATCTTCAATTTTGTTGTCTTTATTCCTAGAAACAACTGAACACAATTCTTTAGAAGATGTTCTGACACCATCCACAAACACTAACTCTTGCTTATCTGGGAAAATCACTGATTTCAATTCTATGATACCAGACTTCATCTAAAGATAGATTTTTTTCTTCTTGGCCTTTTGTTTGATAAATAAACTGCCAGACTAACATCTACCATGAAAAAACATGTATTTACAGTTCTATATTAATTTGAAGAGTCTTGGAAGCCTTTTAACTCAGATATATCATACACCTTTAAAATATCTTGTTCAGCAGGTACTTAATAACTGACAATGTTTTATAATGCTACATTCAGTCTTCTAGGTTCACATATACAGAACATACAGTAGTTTGATTAACTTGACAACAGCTGTTCCAGAGCCTCTGAGCTCACAATTAAGAACGTGAATAAAACTTGCAAGCATTTTGTGGGTTTGTGGTGGTGGTGGTGGTTTTTCTTCTCTAACTGCCTGAGATAAGATGTTGTATCTATATCACATAATATCTGAAGATTAATGAACTCAGGAACAGCATACACAAAAAAATGAAAAATTTGGCAATGTCAGATAGGAATACTATAACTCTGTGTGACTCAGAGAAAACCAGATTGTCAGAATTACACTGAACAGTGCCTACATGTCATCCAAAAGCTGTATTGAAGCAAGTAAGGAAACTGTTAGAGTAATGTATTTCTCACCATGAATACTTGATCTTCAGTTATGATGTTGTTTATTTTATGGATTTCCCTCTCCCTTCTGTATGTATTATGCTTAGCAAGTGCTCAGAAAGAACTACAATCCATAGAAGAATAGCTCACAAGTAGATCATATTTTCAAAGTCAAAAATAGTGAAACCAGTGCAATTGCAATGGAAGGGTTCCCTGCAGCTCTGTCTTCATCTTCCTTCATTTGCTGCCACATAAATTTTCTTAATTTTACATTTTATTACCTTTGTCCTTCAGACCCTTTATCTCTGTAGAGAAACACATTCTGCTTTAATAACGAGTAAAAACTGAATAAGTCCCTGTGAGTTCCTGATCATCCTGGGCATAGCCCTACATATAAATGTGGATTTAATGCTGCTGCAGTTCACTGAACATCTGAAAAGAAAAGATAAATGTTCCCTGCCTAGACTACTGTGGTGACTTTGACATTGCTGGACATATATTTCCCTAACAGTGACATTCACTGAGGAGACAAAAGAAGGATTAAACGTTATAATTGTACTTTGACAAGAACATATGACTTCTGGGATGGATTAATACTCTTGTACAGGATTTTACTACTATGTTTGACAATACTTCCTCATGAACTTTTATTCTGGGTGCCTTTTTTCTTTAGCAGTAAAACGACGTATGGAGTCCTCTGAAAAAACATTTGTCTCCATTCCAATGAAAATATACTGTAAGTTCATGAAAGGTTATCCAGACTTTTCCACTGTTCACCAGAATTTGGTCATCTCAGCTGACCTTACAGCAAGTCATAGATTCTTACTTTTTACCCAGGGTGACCTCTTCTTCTGACTATAATCTCAGATAACTGAAACTTATCTTTTTTTTCCTGCTGTATAAGTCTGAGTTGCAGAAATCCATGATAGGGTCCATTGAGATATTTGGCCAATCTATGGATAAGCCAAGTCTTTCTGGGCATAATAATCATCTTTCTTCTGAACCTTTCCAGGTGGCCAGATTCATATCTTTCAGAGTAGCAACACTGCCTTGAATGATTTCAATGGGACCCTTATTTAGCTGAAGTTTTGAAACAGACCTGTCTAGATTTTTTTTCTTAGAGAAGTACTCCAAAATTACCAAAAAGGTTTTTAAACTTAAGAAAAAAAACAAACCAAACCAAAACAAACAAACAAACAAGCAAACAAAACAAACAGAACCCACACAAGAAAACCACAGCAGAAAGTCTAAAAAAACAGTTTTCTTTTCACTGTATTGTGGGAAGTCAAATCTAGCTAGTTTCCAGACTAGCTTTGGGGTTAGGGTTAGTCTCTCATTGACTTCCTGAATGGAAGCTAACTCTACACAGTCCCACTCAATTCCCTTGAAACTGTGTTCTGTTTGTGAGCTATTCTCCAAAGTCCAGTTGTTTGCTTTCTTCCTCCTCACTGGTGTCTCAGTCTGTGCATCATGGGCAAACTCTTTGTTCTATGCTAAAATCTCCCCTTCTTTCACTGCCCCGGGAAACACCTTTTCCCCAAACATGCTAAAATGTCTATCAGGTGCACATCAGGTACTTCAGGACAATCAGGTACAAATGCAATCAGGTACAAGTGCACATCAGGTACAAATGCACATCAGGTACTTCAGGACACCCAGGAGGTGTCCTAATCTTCTCATTCTTTCCTTAAGAAAAACACAGCACAACATAAGCAGAGCAAATAAAGACATAATCTGTCATATTGATACCGCAACAGTGTTGGTCTCTCAAAAATGTGCATATAAGAGTAGCACTAAGAAACGTGATTGATACCTTTTGAATTTCATGGAAGCAGCTAATGCATATTTTATCTCAGTAAAAAGTATTATCAACAGTTTGTATGTCTTCATATATTAAATGGTATCTACAGGTAATATGAATTGGAATCACAGTGCTGATCTTGAAAGATGCATCTCTGTCTCCAATTAACTTCAGCTTGACCTCACTTACTTTGCATAAAGGAAGATTTTCTCATTTATGTCTTGCTCTGAATTTCAACGGAATTTGTGGGAGGGCTAAATAAGGGGCCTGGTTGTATTATTTAAGTACTTAATTGAATTGGGATGAATTTGAGGCTTATTTTATCTATTCAGCTTTAATCCCATGCATTTCTTGTGCAACCATACAATTACGTCTCATTGGAGAGGCCGTACTGCAGCATTTCATAAACTTTGTTGTAGCTTCAGGATGTGTGCTAGTCTGCCAGAATAAAAAAAAAAAAAAAAAGCACAATTGCCCAGTGAGTCTAATACACTGGTAAAATTGCCAGAAATGAACTTTTACAAATAACAAATTTGCCAGTAAAACACCTTACAGTGTTCACTGATCAGCTTATTATACGATTTTTGCCTTCTGCACATGTATGGAGTATTGCATTTAAACTGCCATTTCAATAATTCCTGCCTTTAGCAACAGAAAAGTTTCAAAGTATTGTAAGTCAGGGTGATTCTTAAAACATCAACACTTGCCTGATATTTCCTAATAAAAAACATTGATTTTATATCAGCAGTTCTAAGTAATAAATACTTGGATAAAGCTTACCATCCACTCTAAAACACCACACGAAGAAATGATCTTACTAAATTATGCACTAAATGAACCCTTCTGTGTTCCCAGAAGCTTCCAAAAATCTGAGTGTCCTGTGTCACCACTCTCAGACCAATTATCTGATGTTAAAAATATTAATTTTTATATTCTTTCAGTGTTATCCTTTAACCTCATGTCCTTTTTACAGAAATCATACTACTGATATATGGATCTGGTTTTTTTAATTCATGATTATCTAATTTTTGTAAGCCTTTTTAATACTGCTTTATGAGTGTCTTCATGTCTCTATTCTTTGAACCAAAATTTATTCTTTGATAGTGATGAACATACTTTCACATCACTGTGAAGAAGAATATCATCTTGTTCAATACCCTTTTTGGGGAGTTGTACAGCTGGATAAGGAGAGACATGTTTTGGTCTGAGTAAAGAAAGGAATCTGATCCAGCCTTGCTCTCTTCTGCATTTCTCCAAGAATAATATAACTCCTTCCTTTTCCCTCACACATTTGCAGAGAAAACATTTGCAGAGAAGGAGAGCATAAACTAACAGGGATACATTGTGCAGTGGTAGTAAGGAGTGTTGGGCTGGGCCAGAATAGTTAATTTTCTTCATAGTAGCTTCTTGGTTCTGTGGTGTAGATTTTGCTAGTTTTTGCTGAAGTGTTTGCATAGCATCAAGTCCTTCTCTGTTTCTCGCTCTGCCCCCTTAGTGAATAGATTGGGGGGGTGCACAATAGCTGGCAGGGGACACAACTGGACAGACAACCTGAAGTAACCAAAGAGATATTCCATAGCATATAATGACGTGCTCAGCAATAAAGGGGAAAAGAAGGGATTTTAGGAGGGTTAGTCATCTTTTGCTCAGGAACTGGCTAGGCATTGAGATACTCGTGGGAGGTGGTGATTGATTGCCTTTGCATCATTTGTTTTGTTTTGTTTTCTTCTCTCTTTTTCACTTATTCTTCACATAATAAACATTTGTTTTGTTTTATCTTGACCATCAAGTAATATTGCTTTCATTCTTACTTTCCTGGTCTTCTGTCCCACTGGGAGCTGGAGGGGGAAGTGAGCAAGTGTCTGTGTGGTGCCTAGCTGCCTACTGGGGTTAACCCACAATATATATCCAGCTATAATGGGTACTGAGCATTTCGGGTCTGATAAACAGGTACACTCTTGTGGGCACTTATTAGTCTATATTAGCGACTCTTGTAGACTCCTAATTTACACTGATGACTCAGGTTTGTGTCAGATATGGCTTAAGATTTATTATTCCCCCCCCCCCCCCCCCCCTTAATGGTGAGACCTGACTTAGATTAATAAAGCTGGGATAGAAAATTTTAGCTTCTGCCAGTGAACATCACAATTAAAAATAAAGTAGACAGTCTGTCCTGTCACAGGGATGGACAGGATGATGGACTGTCATCCAAATGATCCCCACTTTCCTTGATTCATTGGGATGGTACAACTGACTAAATTTGTAACCCTTGGTTTGATTTCTGTTGATGGTGTTTGATAACCTGCAGGGTGTCCGTACATCTGGTCCTTTCATGGATCTCTTTATTTTTCATCACATTCTGTTGCTGTGGATACAAATCAATATCTATTGGAAGGTCTGTGTGGTTTACTGAAGTGAATCTATAACAAAGTCATGTGGATCTGATCTTATTTGGGTTTAATACCAGGTCCTCTACTGGCAGAGGAATGAGACAAATTATTTTTGTCTAAACTGTTACTAAATTTTTCGTTTTAACACTGTCATGGTGATTTACATGTATGTTAATCACACAGATTAGCGAGAGTAAAAGTTAAATAAGAATTGGTTTCAAATATCTTTAAAAGAAAAATTAACAAAGTATAGCTTGTAATTACAGAAATTTTGATTCATCTTTTTGGACAGTGATCCAGCAAAAACAGTATCCCAGCTGCTGCTAGTAATGTACCATAAGCCTTACACTGTGTCTTAAATTTGCAAAGTGCCAGGACTCCAGTCCTAGCCTATTAGATTTGCTACGAGATAGTTATGAGAATATGCTGCTGAGTCAGAGGTTGATATTAGGCATTTTTTTTCTGCAATGTGGAACTGAATTATGGGAGGATAGCTGCATCATCCTCTGAGGGTCCTTCCTTTGCTGATAAAAAGTCTAGGTGACTAGTTTAAACTTGATTGATGTTTAGATGACTAAAATTTAGTGAGAATCCCACCTATACTGTGCATAGATTAGATTATTCGCTGAGACACTGAAGACATTTCATCAGTTTCCTGCTCTTATTCAGTATTGTAGGCATGACCCAAGATTTTGGATCACTGAAACTGAAATGAATTCAGAAATACTAGTCCAAATTTTAAGATTTCTTTACACCATCCTGTAAAAATCATAAGCTTCTCAGACGGATATCAATATTAATATAGAAAATATTCCTCCAATTTATTAAAAAGTCCTTATAATGGAAAACTGTTTTTCATAGAATCATAGAATCATTTAGGTTGGAAAAGACCTTTAAGATCATTGTCCTGGTTTCAGCTGGGATAGAGTTAATTTTTTTTCCTATTAGCTGGTACAGTGCTGTGTTTTGGATTTAGGATGAGAATAATGCTGATAACACACTGATGTTTTAGTTGTTGCTAAGTAGTGCTTACACTGGTCAAGGACTTTTCAGCTTCCCATGCTCTGCCAGGTGCACAAGACGCTCGGAGGGGACACAGCCAGGACAGCTGACCCAGACTGGCCAAAGGGCTACTCCATACCATATGATGTCATGCTTAGTATATAAACTGGGGGGAGTTGGCTGGGGCAGGGGAACTGAGCAAGCGCCTGTGTGGTGCTTAGTTGCTGGCTAGGGTTAAACCGTGACAATCATCAAGTCCAACCATTAACCTAGCACTGTCAAGTCTACCACTAAACCATGTCCCTAAGCACCACATCTACCTGTCTTTTAAATACCTCCAGAGATGAGGATTCAGCCACTTCCTTGGGCAGCCTGTTCCAATGCTTGACAACAGTTCTAGTGAAGAAGTTTTTCCTACTATCCAATCTAATTTTTCATGTGATTCCACATGAAATATGGATGCAGGAATTGAATGCACTATTAGCAAGTTTGCTGATGATACTAAACTGGGACGTGCTGTTGACTTTCTTGAGGTACAAGAGGCCTTGCAGAGGAATCTAGATAGACTGGAGCATTGGGCTCCAATTGGGCATTAATGGGATAAAATTTAACAAGTTGAAATGCTGGAGTCTACACCTAGGATGGAGTTATGCAAGGCACAAGTATAAATTGGGAGAGGAGTGGCTGGAGGGAAACCCTGCAGAAAGGGACCTGGGAGTGCTGGTTGACAGCAGGCTCAATACAAGTCAGCAGTGTGCCCTGGCAGCCAAGAGGGCAAACCACACCCTGGGGTGCATCAAACACAGTATAACCAGCCAGTCAAAAGAGGTGATTATCCTGCTGTATTTAGTGTTGGTGTGCCTCACATTGAATACTGCCTTCAGTTCTGGATCCCACAATTTAAGAAGGATGTAAAGGTCTTGGAATGCACCCAGAGGAGGGCAACAAAGCTGGTGAAAGGGCTGGAAGGAATGTCCTATGAGGACCGGCTAAGGACTTTGTGTTTGTCTAGTTTGGAGAGAAGGAGGCTGAGGGGTGACCTCATTGCTCTCTACAGCTTCCTGAGGAGGGGAAGTGGAGAGAGAGGTGCTGATCTCTTCTCCCTGGTATCCAGTGGTAGAATGTGCAGGAACAGTTCAAAGCTGCACTGTGGGAGGTTTAGACTGGACATTAGGAAGCATTTCTTCACTGAGAGGGTGGTCAAACACTGGAACAGGCTTCCTAGAGAGGTGGTCGATGCCCCATGCCTTTCAGTGTTTAAAAGGCATTTGGACAATGCCCTTAATAACATGCTTTAACTTTTGGTTAGCCCTGAAGTGGTCAGGCAGTTGGACTAGATGATCATTGTACATCCCTTCCAGCTGAAATATTCTATTCTGTTCTGTTCTGTTCTGTTCTGTTCTGTTCTATTCTATTCTATTCTATTCTATTCCAAATACGGCACTAGGTTTCTCAAATACTTTCCTTGAGTCACATTTCTTAAAGGTTATCCTCACAGAATAAAATAGGTTGGTGTCCATGGGATCCTAATGCTACTTTTTACCAGGGTCTGTAGTGATAGGACAAGTAGCAATGATTTTAAACTAAAAGAGGGTAGATTTAGATTAGACATAAGCAAGAAACCCTTTACTATGAGGGTGGTGAGACACTGGAACAGGTCACCCAGAGAAGTTGTGGATGCCCCATCCCTGGAAGTGTTCAAGGTCAGGTTGGATGAGGCTTTGAGCAACCTGACCTAGTGAAAAATGTCCCTGCCCATGGCAGGGTGCGGGTTGGACTAGATGGTCTTTAAAGGTCCCTTCCAACCCAAACCATTCTATGATTCCATGATTCTATGATCACTTGTCATTAAGTCATGCTGGAAATGAACCACTGGTGCTTATTTACAAACAGGATTGTAGATAAATGTTTGCATACAATTTTGTCATTTTATGTTCCTGTAATTTTGTAGCTGGTATTAAGAAAAAGATATTTTGCTGGATTTTTGCAGATTTTTTGTTTCTCCTCTATATTGTTATAAGTATTACAAAATCTTTTTAAAGAATCATGAAAAGTTTAATAAGGTTAATTTGGAAAGAATTTTCTTAATTAATTACATTTCTGAAATTATCATTTTTCTGTCATTATTAAAGTTATTCAAACTCCTATCAAACAAACACAGAAAAAAAAGTCAGCATTCCAGAGAGCAGTTTGATTAGTCTGAGGATTTCCCAATTGATGGTGCGTCAAAGCTTTCAGACATAGCAACTGGAAAAGTCTCAGATCACAGAGGAATACACCCACACCCATGCCTCAGGTCTGTTTGAAGGAGATACTCTGAGAGTCAGACACTAAAAGAAAAAAAAATCATTTCAGCTGTACAGCTTCAAAGTTTCTTTAATATAAATTAGATCTTCACAAATACTAAAGTCCCAAAAGGCAGAAAATGCCCATTTACAGGGGAATCTTTATCTCTACCTTGACAGATGCAACCAAAAATAATAAAGTTTTATTTGTTAAGCAGCAATATTATGGTAGTGCCTCCCCCCCCAGACATATTATATTAAAAATAAATCTTTTATTTAGAACAAAGCAGTATTCATGGTAGGGTTTGCTTTTTTTTTTTTTCTTTTAATCTGAAGATTTTACTAAATGGTAGATGTATATGTGCAAACACTCACCATATACATCACTCAGACCGCCATTAGCTCTTAGGAGATAATTATGCCATTATGTGATTATGTACATAGATAATACTCATTGTTATCTAGCAATCCTATAAATAAATTATTTTTTGGAGTATTGTTGCAGATTAAGATTCAAGACAATTTCTGGCATGTTCAAAGTCCACTTAAAACATTGAAAACTTGCTGCATAGTTCAATATGTTATGGACCATTCATATTTAAACCCCTTATTTTTCCACCCATGGAGACTGAAGGAAATGGGAAAGACAGGAAGATGCTAAACCTTTTTTGAAGCAAAGATAAATGAGGTTGAGAATAATATGCCAATGTTTTGTCCATGCTACAAAGGGAGTAACTGAATTGAAAAGAAGATAGATATTTTCTTCAGGTGATATAAAGATGTCAGTACTTTGCAACTGTAGGGCTGTGGAGCACTTCCTAGCACCTGGGATTCAAAAACTCACTTCCAGCTCACACAGTGAAGGAGATCTGTATGGTTTCTATTCACCCTGGTTTTCACTGCTAGGACATGGGCAGGTAGACAGAAAGATCAGCTCAGTCTTCCAGCATTACAAGATTTTCGTGGTTTGGATAATTAGAGGACCAAACTACAGAGGAGACTCAGCAGAGAATTAGAGTTTGGAAGAGGCAATGTCCCAATCCCATACTAAGGAATCGGTGAGAGTCACTTGTCGATGCAGCAGCCATAGCTAAACAACAGCCAAGACAACTAACAGCCCTTGTAGATCCATGGAAACCAAATTCACACATTATATACAGCTACTCTGTCACAAACACAAATGGTTTCAGCACAGGTTTTACTTACACTTTGTGTTCCACATGAAATGTTTCAAATTCAGATTCTTTCAAACTTTTCAGTTGTTAGTGATGTTAGTTTTAAGAAACAACAATTTCATTTTTTAGTAGAACTTGTTGAAACTTCAAAGCTGAGTTCTGTACATATAAATATTAAAAGATATAATCTTTAATTGGGATGATAAGCTACGGTCCTCATGCTTAAACAACTGTAATTTACTTAGAAAAGAAGGTGAAGCTTCAGCATTGAGGAATTTGCTATTATTTAATCACAAATGAGCTGAAAAAATAATGACCTGTTTGTATCGAATCTCACCTAAAGTGAGTGGAAACTCAGGAATGTAATCTTTCCACAGAAAAACGCAATAAACTACAATTTTATTTTTGAACAATTTCTATGAGAAATTGGGACTGGAAAAAATTCTATGAAATTATGTTAAACATTAATCAGTGTGACAAAAAGAAAATAATGAATTATTAATTTTTAAGTGAATACTACACTTCCATCTGCTCTGCATGTGTTCGGATCTGTCTGAAGAAATATAGTCAATTAAGTAAGCAAAGACAGCATTTTAATGCAAAAACGCAAGGATACTAAACCAGTGAATTAAAGTTTCACAGGCTTTCACATTTAACATTAATTTTAGAATTTCATGTCTATTAAGTACTTGACTCTACAAAGTAATTTAATGTTCATTTAATGTGCTTCTAAAACCTTGTATGCAGTCTGCAACAAACCTACTTCCTTATGTTCCTTCTGGTATTTTGTAACCATTTCAAAACTGGAGAGTGTTCTTATTTCTTTCTTTAATACCAGCCTGATTTTTTTTCTTTATCTCTTTTTTCTTTAGTTTGTTTGGATAGGCAATTTTTGTTTGTTTGCTTGCTTGCTTGTTTGTTTGTTTTCCCTGAAATGTATACCATGTGTATATCTCAGGATAGTTCTTGGCTAATATACACATCTTCTTTGCATCTCCAGTAAGTTGGAAATGCACATAAGCAGGCTATCATATATAAAAATAAAGTTTTATTTTCTAAAATATTTCAAATTTTATAAAATAAGTGGGAAAACAAATACTAATACTTTTAAGATTTCTTCCTAGCTTTGGAAACCTAGTGTTTAAATTCTCAAATCTCTTTTTGCCATTGCTAAAATTCATTATCATGGCTATATACTTCTTATCAGGATTTTATCTTCATTTAATAATGGAGTTCTTACCTTTTTGAAATAAAGCCGAAACCTGGGTAAAATCAAGGAAGACTTTCAAGCCCCGGGGGTGCAAGTGAAAAACATTGATGCCCAGGTTATCTTTTCCTCCATTTTGCCAGTTCGAGGGAAGGGGTTAGCCAGAAATAGGCACATAATGCATATCAACTCCTGGCTACGTGGCTGGTGCTGTCGTGAGGGTTTTGGCTTTTACAACAATGAGGCATTCTTCGATGACTGTAACATGCTAGGGAGGGATGGAATCCACCTGTCTAGATGGGGCAAGGGAATCTTCAGCAACAGGCTGGCTAACTTGGTGAGGCGGATTTTAAACTGAAGGACTCGGGGGGTGAGGTCCAAAACAGAAATGCTTATGCCACCACATCCAACTGGGGAGTAAGTCAGGCTAACCAGAGTGGCGACAGGTGTTCCTTAGCTGTCTCCCAAGATGTGTACCAGAGGAGCAACCACCTCAAGTGTATGTATACAAATGCACACAGTCTGGGAACCAAACAGGAGGAACTGGAGCTCTGTGCCCAGTCAGAAGGTTATGATATCATAGGAGTAACTGAGACATGGTGGGACAACTCAAATGACTGGGGAATCATGATGGATGGTTATAGGCTGTTTCGCAAAGACAGGCAGGGAAAAAGAGGTGGAGTATTCGCACTCTATATTAAGGAAAACCTCAAATGTATCGAAGTACAAGGAGTCACATGGTGAGGACAAGGGGTAACGCGAACAAGTTACTGCCAGGGAGATTGCGATTGGACACGAGAGGTAAAGTTTTCACAATGAGAACAGTCAATCATTGGAATAATCTCCCCAGGGAAGTGGTTGACTCCGCTACGCTGAACACGTTTAAGACTCAGCTGGACATGGTGCTGGGCCATCTCATCTAGATTGTGCTAGAAAGGTTGGACCAGATGATCCCTGAGGTCCCTTCCAACCGGGTGTTCTATGATTCTATGATTCTATGATTCTATGAATAGTAATAATAGATGTTATTACAGTTCTTGAAATGCAGAGGGTAGCCATAGAATTTGTAAGTATATCTTATTTATATGTGTATAAAGATACAGACATACATAAATCACATATATCTCACATTTTTAGAAATGCTAAGCAAACTATAAAGCTCCAATATTTTTTCCTTCATTGTTTGCGTGGAAATCAACAGTCTTTCAAGGAAAACCAATGATGCATGCAGCAATAAAAGGCTGAGGATAGAAGAGACTTACTGTACTAGCCCATATTAAAATGTGATGTAAAAGGATATGCTATCTCATTTCATACCTCTGTGCAGTGGCTTACAAACTTGGGATTGTGGACTATCAGAGTTTTATCAATGACTGCTAAAGGGCTTGTGTACATTATTGAGAAAGGCAGGTCTACTACAGGCAGGCTTAAATTCTGTAAGGTCTGAATCGACACTGATTTTTTTCTAGGGATTTGTAAAATAAGATTATTTTGAATTGAAGAATTTGGCATATTTTCAGTACATTTAGTCTTTCTGGATTTTTTTTTTTTCATCTCATTGCTATATACTTATTGATAGACTTTTTAATTAAATAGTCACTAAGATAGTGAAGTCCATAAAAGCTCAGTGGGTTTCACTGTCATTACTACAAGATTTCTCCCTCATCTCCTCATCAAAATTTATCTGTAAAAGTAGTGGGTGAACAACCTTAACAAGATATATTGCAATACAAGTCTCAGAAGGCTAGGCTTTATTTTTATATCACTTAAGCTTTCTATTTCTATGCAAGCATTCTGTAAAATATTGCCACTATATCGCCAATATAAAAATGTACATTTCATAGTATATCTTTAGATCATACTGATTTAAATATATTTCATAAGGTATTATCTTGATTAAAACCTATTATCATAAGGTATTATCTTGCAAAGCTACCATCTTTTCTTCTTAGCATTTTAAACTAAAACAGAATATAACATCCTATCCTGGATATTCTATAATATAATTTTTAATTCACTAGTTGAATTACATTGTTTCAGCATACACATGATTCAGTTTGCATGATACAAGCGACCTATGGTGAGGCTGATAAACCACACACATCAGTAAGGCAAAAGGTTTTGAGAAAATCATTATTGCCTCCTACAGTAATGATCAGAAATAGCTGCTACAAAAGGAATGGTGAAGATACCAAGTCAAAAAACCTGTCATATGAAGATTTTTCTAATACATGTTAAAAGAAATTGTGGTACAAACATCATGTGGGGAAAGGATGATAAGCAGGCGCAGTGTGTGCAGTCAAGAGCAGTACCTTCTAACAAGTAGCTGACTTGCACCCTCAGTAAGTTTGCAGATGACATCAAGTTAGGTGGAAGTGTCGATCTGCTGGAGGGTAGGAACGCCCTACAGAGGGACCTGGACAGGATGGATCATTGGGCCGGGTCCAACTGTATGAGGTTCAACAAGGCTAAGTGCCAGGTGCTGCACTTTGGTCAGAACAACCCCATGCAACGCCACAGGCTTGGGGAGGAGTGGCTGGAGAGCTGCCTGGTGGAAAAGGACCTGGGGGTGTTGGCTGACAGCCGCCTGAACATGAGCCAGCAATGTGCCCAGGTGGCCAAGAGGGCCAATGGCATCCTGGCCTGTATCAAGAATAGTGTGGCCAGCAGGACCAGGGAGGTGATAGTGCCCCTCTACTCGGCACTGCTGAGGCCGCACCTTGAGTACTGTGTTCAGTTTTGGGCCCCTCACTACAAGAAGGACATTGAGGTGCTGGAGCATGTCCAAAGAAGGACAACGAAGTTGGTGAAGGGTCGAGAGCACAAGTCTTATGAGGAGTGGCTGAGGGAACTGGGGTTGTTTAGTCTGGAGAAAAGGAGGCTGAGGGGAGACCTTATTGCTCTCTCCAACTACCTGAAAGGAAGTTGCAATGAGGTGGGTGTCGGTCTCTTCTCCGAAGTAACAAGTGATAGGACAAGAGGCCTCAAGCTGCACCAGGGGAAGTTTAGGTTAGATATTAGGAAAAACTTCTTCACCGAAAGGGTAGTCAGGCACTGGAACAGGCTGCCCAGGGAAGTGGTTGAGCCTCCATCCGTGGAGGTATTTAAAAGACATGTAGACGTGGTGCTTGAGGACATGGTTTAGTGGTGGACTTGGCAGTCCTAGGTTAATGGTTGGACTTGGTGATCTTAAGGGTCTTTTCCAACCTTAACGATTCTATGATTCTATGACTCTAACTACACTCAACATAGCAGCTCAGGCTGATATGCAGAAGATTGTGTCTCTCTTCTCCTGTGAAAATAGAAAGATACTCTATGAAGTCCCAATAAGGGGAAAATCTGAAGGATGGACATACAGTCTTCTAGCCTCTGTGGCATGAATTTGAACTTTCCATTCTTTGAACTGTCAAAACTGAAGTTTCCATCTACTCAGTTAAAGACATCCACAAGTGACAAAAGAATTGTTACTATATGTGCACTCTTGTCTGTGTCACAGTCACTGCAGAGCATTTTGACATGACAATATACTTTTTGTTTGCAATCCTGATGGAGCATTAGACATGTTTCACAGTACTTCTCTTTCCAGTACAAATATACATCTTGGTCGTTTACTCCAAAAGAGCATAATTTAGGAAATTTTTCAGTCAAAAAGCCTTGGTTTTTTTTTGTACTCCTCAAGAAATAGGAAAAAGTACATATATAAAATAAAATATATTAAAAATTTCTCCTATAAAAGAGAGACTCTCAACCTTGTTACTGCTTTTTATTGTTTTTTAACACCAGGCTTTAATTTTGCAAATTCTTCTTCCTATGTTGTATCTGATTTTTATAAAACAGAATGAGGAGAAACTTGAAAATTATCTTGAATAATCTGGGAGCAAATATGGTTTCCAAGAAGTTTCAAACTACTATCAGTTGCATGGAAGTGGCTGGCAGAATGAGACGTATGCTGCCCTGCAGAGTCCAAGCTAAAGAAGAACTCTACCAGGCTTTTCCAGTGTTAGGAAAATAAAAACAACGAAAACCATTGTCCTGCACCAAAAATTATTACTGCCATGTTTCTTAACTGTTGTTTGCATACTTGTTTGTTTTGAGGAAAGATTTTAGGTTCTAAGCCTACTGGTGAGGTGAATAAGCAACTTGCAATTACTAGTCAGACTTTCTTTTCTCAGAAACATTTTGCTTGACTCTTCCTTGATTCTAAATATTATTTGAGAAGTTTATTGTAATAGCTGATTGCTTTCATGCTGAAAAAAATCTCTCCAATGAGAAGGCATTGATCCCAGAAAAATGTTACCTTAGGTCAATAATAACTTATTTCATGAATAAATATCACAATTTTGAAATATAGCAGTTTGCTAGTTGGTAGATATTAGGGGCCAGATCTTTAAAGAGAAACTACTATTAATGTCAATCTTTAGTAGGCCTTGATATACTTATCTCTAGAAACAAATTATTTTTATTCTGAAAACTATTATTCATTTTTTAATTTCCTTCATAGTTTTACCAGTTAGGGCCCATTGTCCTGGGTGTCAAAACTGTTGTCATAACTGGAGATCTATTTCCTTCCAGTGACGGAAGATTATGTGGAACAGTTGCAGTTTCAAAACTAAGTAAACAGTTGCTGAAATAGAGACTCAGTGACACAGAGGACATTTACAGAATACAGGAACAACACCTGTTTTTAGTGATATATTTAACTACCTAATAGGGATACACTCTGCTATTACCTGATACACTTTAATGGTAAAGCCCTATAATTTAAAGAAATGCTCTATCATTCTTTTGAGTTCATGTCTTTAAAAACATGAGCTATTGTAACTTAAAACTTCTTTTTGGCACATACTTAGCATATAAAGTACAGTTTCAGCAGGTCTATACTGATTATCCCCCAATGTTAGAACATAAATCAATAATATATAGTAAAATCATAATGTCTAATATGTGCTGCATGAATTCACCAAGTGATTCATTAAATTGAAGTAAGGTAGCCAATTCAGTGAGCTTCCCTTGCTTACTGAAAGGGTTGGAAACAACTGGACCAGTATGACTATAGCTATGCAGAAAAGTAGCATTTTATTCTCATTTTGCTTTATCTATACTTTGTGGATAATACTAAAAATTAGATGGAAAGGTCCTCTTGCTTCACAGGTTCCAGTTCTCTGTTTTTGCAGTCAGTCATGTAATCTGTGATAACTGCCAATTAATTCTGGGGATGCTAATTCTAAATTACATCAGAGTATATTACTATTATTTGTATATGTTATTTTTACTTTTTAATACTTTCATTGAGGTTTCTGAGCATTTTTTGAGACAAAAAAGCCCCAAGTCAGAAGATGCTGTTGAAATCAGAGCAGTGGAAAAAGAAAACAATTAACATTTTTCATTTTACTGTACTGTACACACCTATTTTTAGGATATATATATATAGCATTTATAATAATTATTTTTTCCACAATTACAATACAGTTCTACGAAAATATATATAGAAATAGTTGTGTTATTTTAAGACACAAAATTTAATCTTAAATTGAAGATAACCAAATTATTTTTAAACTGCACATATTAAAGAAAAATGACACAACCCCCCCCAAAACTTCACAACGCTGTTGTGAATTTTAGCACCCCTCCACTCACAAAGCCCTGCATTATTCTAAATTTTATTCTTTATTTGTAATTAGAATTCTCCATTCACAAAAGATTTATAAAACTTGATTCACATTTGTAATTACCCAGCTGAAACCTGGTTAATTAAAAAGATACAACAAACTGAATAAATTCCGCATTTCTGAAAATGCCATCAATATTATTATGTCATCCACCTTTTTGTTAATCTACACATTCCTTGTTCATCAGTCACTCCTTTTGCACTAATGGTGTTAAAAATGGCATTATAAATCATATTTTCTATAATTCACACAGGGAACCCCTCCTGCATGGGACTGATGTTTTTTTGCATTTTGATAAATCTCCATAGTGCCTCACAATAGAGACTAAATTTCACAACCATAATGCATTACTCTTTCTGTAGTGAACAGTGACGTTCCCTTCACTGTCTGAGGTTGCCATTGAGCTGTACTGCTGCTTCCCATCCCCATGTTATGAGCTACACCTCAGTCTTCATTGTATTTCACAATTTGAGGATTAACTGCTCCAAAACCAGTGGACAAGTCAAAGACATTACTTGTAATATCCTAAATCTCCTTTGAAGTATATGTTAGCATTTACTTTGTTCTCTGGAAAAAAAAAAAAAAAAAATCACATCCACAATGACAAGGACCTGGGGGTGTTGGTTGACAGCTGCCTGAACATGAGCCAGCAGTGTGCTCAGGTGGCCAAGAGGGCCAATGGCATCCTGGCCTGTATCAAGAATAGTGTGGCCAGCAGGACCAGGGAGGTGATAGTGCCCCTCTACTTGGCACTGCTGAGGCCGCACCTTGAGTACTGTGTTCAGTTTTGGGCCCCTCACTACAAGAAGGACATTGAGGTGCTGGAGCGTGTCCAAAGAAGGACAACGAAGTTGGTGAAGGGTCGAGAGCACAAGTCTTATGAGGAGTGGCTGAGGGAACTGGGGTTGTTTAGTCTGGAGAAGAGGAGGCTGAGGGGAGACCTTATTGCTCTCTCCAACTACCTGAAAGGAGGTTGTAGCGAGGTGGGTGTCGGTCTCTTCTCCGAAGTAACAAGTGATAGGATGAGAGGAAACGGCCTCAAGCTGCACCAGGGGAGGTTTAGGTTAGACATTAGGAAAAACTTCTTCACCGAAAGGGTGGTCAAGCATTGGAACAGGCTGCCCAGGGAAGTGGTTGAGTCTCCATCCCTGGAGGTATTTACAGAACGGATAGATGTGGTGCTCGAGGACATGGTATAGATGGACTTGGCAGTGTTAGGTTAACAGTTGGCCTTGATGATCTTAAGGGTCTTTTCCAACCTTAACGATTCTATGGTTCTATGATTATATCTTGTCATGCTCTCAGAGTAGCTGAATGCAAACACATATACGAATGCCTTTGCTTTTCTGAAAGCAACTTGTCACCTTCACAGGATCTTTAGTCTTGAATCAAAAAATAGTATTTGAATTAAAAAAAAGCTATATAATAGAGGAAAGATATCACAGAATCACAAAATCACAGAGCAGTTGAGGTTGGAAGGGACCTCTAGATGTCATCTAGTCCAAACCCCTGCTCAAGCAGAGCCACCTAGACCCAGTTGGCCAGGACCATGTCCAGACAGCTTGTGAATATCTCCAAGGAGAGAGACACCACAACATCCCTGGGCAACCTGTGCCAGTGCTTGGTCATCCTCAGAGTAAAAAAATATTTCCTGATGTTCAGAGAGCACCTAATGTGTTTCCGTTTGTGCCCATTGCCTGTGGTCTTCACTAGGCACTGCTGAACAGAGCCTGGCTCTGTCTTCTTTGCACTCTCCTGTCAGGTTTTTATATACATTGATGAGATCCCACCTGAGCCTTCTCTTCTCTAGGCCAGTTTCAGATCTCTCAGCCTTTCCTCATAGGAGAGGTGCTCCAGTCCCTTCATCATCTTTGTGGCCCTTCATTGGACTCTCTGCAGTATGTCCATGTCTCTCTCACACTGGGGAGCCCAGATCTTGCCACAGCACTCCAGGTGTGGCCTCACCAGTGCTGAGCATAGTGGAAGGATCACCTCCCTCAATCTGCTGGCAATACTTTGTCTAATGCAGCCCAGGACAGCGTTAGCCTTCTTTGCAGCAATGGCACATCACTAGCTCATGTTCAACTTGGTGTTCACCAGGACCGCAGGGCTTTTTCTGCCAAGCTGCTTTCCAGCTGGGTGGCCCTCAGCATATGCTGGTGCCAGGGGTTGTTCCTACCCAGCTGCAGGACTTTGCACTTCTCCTTATAGCACTGTCATAAAGTCATCACTAATTCTATTAATGTATAAATAATGCCATAGAAATTCATAATGTTGGACAATATATGAACTGGAAATATAAGATAATTCACAAAGAAATTAAAACATGAAATGCTACTTGGCCCAGCATGGAACAATTATACTAAAATATATTTTGAGAAAAAATACAAAATATGGAAGATTTATTTGGGATAAGACATGTTTACTTGGTGTAATATTAGTGAATTACAAACTGATGAATCCCTACAAGTGGATTCATGTTACTTTTGAGATAGAAAATGTGATCTTCAGTTTCTAATATTATATGTTATGAATTAATTTATTTCTTTTAGTATTTCTGTTTATATAATAAATAAAATATTTCTGTATTGAGACAATTCTGTAATGCCAGAGATTGCAAATTAAGTACCTATAGCTATATATATATACACATATATATGTGTGTATATATATATATCTATAAATGCAGCATTTAAGTAATGCAAAGAAAAGCCTCACACAGGACATGCCTCCAGAGATTCCTTTTTTCCTCAAACAATTTTCTCTTTCTTTGTTCTTTTATAAAATCGAACACCCTCCCATGACTCTTCACCTTGCAAAAAAAATCCCCCAAAACAAAGCAAAAAACCCACTTGTGATCAATGTTACAGGTCTTCAGCAGCATCAGTTAATTAAAACTTCATTCCTAGCTCAACTTGCATTGGAAATCAAGCTGAAAATATAGCCAGGTTAAGCCTTTTAAAAGATATCTTGCATTCCATACAAGGGTGAGGATTTACTATATATTTAAAATATTTAGCGTAAAGTTTGGTACAAAGAAAGTTAAGCTCTAGACAGACAAAAATAAACCGACAATCTTTTCTTCTATGTTGTACCAAAGAGAAAAAATTTAGAGTGTGTCATGACATGGTAATTAATATGGAAGATTATGATTTTTTCCTGCTACTTAAGTAGAATTATTAGAGTCTAGATGTTAACAGACTGAATGCAAAATAAATTACTTCTATATTGGAACTGACTCTCTTTCTTTGAAGCACACTCTCATTATTTCTCCCAAGAACATACACAGTTGTGTGCAATCGCGCCGTATCATTTTGTTGAAAAGAATCAGTTCAGAGGGGATCACTACAGAAGCTGACAGTTACACTAGAGAAAGGAACCTAGGCTTATTTTGAAGAGTTATCAAATCCAAACAGAAGACAATATAAGCTACGAAAAGAGTGGAGCTCTGTTCATAATCTTGCCTCAGGCAAACCAAATGTTCAGTACACATTTACTCCTCATTTGCCACAGAAAGGAACTACAAAAGCTAGGAAAAAATCTTTGATCATATTTTATTCCTGTGGGACCTCACTGTACCTAAAGTAATATGATCTCTACTATTTGTGATGGGAAGAATGACCTCTGGAAAGCATAAAGTCCATTCAAACCTCCTGAACAGAAATTTTAGAATACAGTATTTTGAAGACACAGCTCCATTGGAAATACAGATTTCCCAGGGTACAACTAAGATTTACCTATCACTTTTTTTAAGTAGCTGGCTTTAATTTACTTCAGATGCTACTGGAGAGGGGGAAAAGCATGTTTTTATTAACCATGTGCCTTCAGAAGTGCTCTCCCTGATTCTTGGGAAGAGTCAGAACCAGCCAATTCCTTAGCAGGGATCTGTTATGTTGACTGAAGTACAGAGCAGTTAGGAAAAACAACAACAACAGCAACAAAATCCCTCTTCTTTTACAAGCCCACTCAAAAGCAAGTCACAAAATAACAGTTGCATGATTTGAAATATGAGATAAATGAACATGGATTATTTGTGCAGTCAACCTTACTACGATTTTCCCCATCACGTTTGCAGTGCAGGCAGACGGAGGAGCTCAAGTGCACAGTCTGCATTTAACCTTTTCTGCTATCCATTCTGCCAGTGAGACAGCTGATTACAACAGGCAGCAAGTGAAATGGAAAGGGGAGGGAAAACGATATGGCAGGTGAAGATAATATTGTTAGAGGTAGCATGACTGCATAGCTGTTAAATGAAAGCATGCCCTGTAAGTGAGAGAAGATTTTGAAAGAATGAAGTGTAATAAAATTGCACATTGCCACAGAGAAGGACTCCTACAGCCCTAGACCCTCTAGTAACCTTGCATACAAGCCCAGCTGCAGCTGGCCAGTTCAGAGAATATGCCCAAAGTTCATCATTCGGGGCAATGCTGACAGAAGAGTATATGACAATCAAGTCTGAACAGCCAATAGGGCAGCCAAGTGGATTTCTAGTGAGATACTTGTATCTGCAGTGAGATCCCTCTAGCAGCTGATGGACCTGGCTATATTTTTGGGCCTGGCTGATTTCTAGGATGGTGGTAGATAGCAGAGAATTAGTAGAATTAGCAGCCATTTGAGGAACTTTTCTGAGATCAAATTGTTTTCCCTGTATTTGAACTTGGTCTATCTCTAATGTTGATAAATGAGCAACTATCTATCTCCTTGCTTCACCAGAAGTATGAAATGATGCCACATGTTTGCTGGCATAGACATACAAGAGAGGACTAATTCTCCTGAAGCTGAGGTGCCTGAGTTATCAGAGATGACATAGCTGCATGGTCCAGAGACCAGGGGTCTGAGGGCTGGATACTGGAGGGACAGACCAGAGGTCCCAGCCAGATGCTGGCAGGACCCATGCTTGTGTATGTGTCTTGGGTGGTGGTGAGATCTGCTAGCAGGCTTTGACCAGGCAGCAAGTAAGAGCAGGATCAGGCCCTTTCTGTTGTTCACACTCATGTCAGTGGTGTTCAGGTGTAATGTGCTGTCAGTAAAGGCACTGCTATTTGCTAATCTATGGGCAATTGCCTGTGTCTATAGAAGGCCTATGTGTGTGCATGTATGTGCCTGGTAGCACAACAGGAAGGACAACTCCTTCAGGTCCTGCAGTCCATTGGATTCAGTCAGACCTTAAGGATTTACACAAACATTGCTCTGTGCATTTGCATAAATAGGCCAACGAGTCAGAAGTGATGCCAAGCTAGATAATAACAGCTACTGCAATCCATAGAGACAAGTAGGGCATTTAGATAGTATGACAGTATTTGCAAAGTATTTTAATAGAGTAAAAGAGCCATAAATTGAAGATAAAAATGTTCTTGCGGTTAGTAATGTATTTCCTGCAGTAGATACAGACTTTTATATCCCCAGCTGTTCAGTGCAAATTAAATCTTGTGACAAAACACTTTCATTGGATTAATACAAAATGCAGTAAATATAAATGTTACCACTTCCATTGGGCATTCCTTTTTTATTTACAGTAATCAAATATAGAGGTACATTGTGTAGAAATACAATCTGGAAAACCAAATTTTCATGTGAAAATAGTGTGTTCAATTGCTATCATAGCTTTTATATTTTCAATGTTTTAATAGGATCATGTGTCAATATTTTCTACAATTATTCTTCAGGTTTTCAAGTGTAGAAGTTATTTTAGTCTAGGCTCACTAGTGATAAATCCTAAGCCAAACATATTAAATGTTTTGCTTTGTTACTAAGGAAGGTAATATTAGCCTCATTTACTAGATGAATCTGGAAATGAAATGTATTACTACCGGTTGTTCCTGTCAAGCATGATTAATTCTCTCAAAGAAATAATTAGTTATTTCCATTTCTGTAGAGATGTCATATGCAGAATGCACTCAGCTCATTTTAATTCAGTATTCTCTATATTTCAAGAAGTCTCTCAAATGAAGATAACAGAGTATCTTAGCAGACAAAACCCATCTGTGCTAAAATGTATTTGAGAGTAGTATATTTTAACATTGCAGTATTCATTCTACAGTACAAAAGAGCTGTCATTGCTGGCGGCACCTGGATTTTTTTTTTTTTTACTGTAGTAATGATTATGAGGTACAATGGTAGATCCGTATGGCCCAATGTCAAATACGTATGTGAAAATTTGTATTATTTATTGTAAAAGATTTTTTTTTATGTCCAGAGAACAGAATGCCATAAAAAATATAATAGTTTTAAAACACAGAACATTAACAGGTATTGATACTAAATAGTATGTCAGAAAAATAAAATAAAATATATTTTCTTTAAAATCAGATGCTCAAAACCTTAGCAACTGAATCAGACATTTCTTTAGTTATTAGGCAATGCCTACCAAAAATACGCTTTTTCCATCACTAGCATCAGCTGGCTTATATCGAGTCTTTTGTATAAGATTTATTTTGCTTGCTAGGTTGCTTGCTTGCTTGCTTTTAACAGCATACTTTAACAGCGTACTTTAGGTTTTGGAGTGACAGGTGTCATCAGATCAGGCTTGCTCAGTAAACGAGCATTTCAGTTTCTTTCAAATTCAGTTCCTTTATACTTTGAAAGGAGAAATGACAACCTTGGAGCAATTTGAGGATTTTGGGTATATATCTCGTAATACCACAAACTTGTAAAATATGAGTATTTGACTGCAATTCAGATGCCAGCTATATCAGAGCTCAGTTTTTAATGACATAAGGTTAGGCACTAAATTTCCAAAGCAATCCAAGGGGATTTATTGGTATTATTACTGGATTTGAAGGCAAGTCAGAGGCTTAATCCCTATGTACTTCTCTGTTAAAAAAAAAAAAAATCTGTAGAATTCTGAACAAAGAACAGGATGTCTATGTAACAAAATTTAACCTTGAAAGAAAATAGAACGGTCCTGTCATCTTGTGTGTGTGTTATTTTAAGAATATATCTTGTTTCATCTGTTCACCGGAATATGACCTGAAGAGAGCTGGCAGCTCTTTAAGGACATTATTCTTGGAGCACAAGAGCTTTTGATTCCCACATGTAAGAAACTGGGCAAGGAAGACAGGAGTCAACACAGCTGAGTAAGAACCTCTAGGTCAAACTAAAGTGTAAGAAGGAAATGCACAGGGACATGTATTCTGGGAAGAATATAGGGACACTGCCTGGATGTGTAGGAATGGGATTAGGAAAGCTAAAGCACAGCTGGAACAGAATTTGGCAAAGGATGTGAAGAATAATAAGAAGGGCTTCTACAGGTATCTTGGCCAGAAAAGGAAAATTAAAGAAAATGTACTCCCTCTTGGTAAATGAGACAGGAGAACAAGTGACAACCAACATAGAATTATAACATCATAGAATGTCCTGAGTTGGAAGGGACCCACAAGGATCATCGAGTCCAACTCCTGTCCCTGCATAGGACAACCTCAAAATTCACACCATATGTCTGAGGGCGTTGCCCAAATTCTTCTTAAATATTGTCAGGCTTGGCGCTGTGACTACCTCCCAGGGAGCCTGTTTCAGTGCTCCACCACCCTCTGGGTGAAGAACCCTTTCCTAATATCCAACCTAAACTTCCCCTGGCATATCTTCCTGCTTTTCTCTCAGGTTCTATCATAGGTTGTCAGGGAGAAGAGATCAGCGTCTGCCCCTCCTCTTCCCCTTGTGAGGAAGCTGTAGACCACGATGAGGTCTCTCCTCAGTCTCCTCCAAGCTGAACAGACCAAGTGACTTCAGCCACTCCTCGTACGGCTTCCCCTCTAAACCCTTCACCGTCTTCGTGGCTCTGCTCTGCACACCCTCTAGTAGCTTGGTATCCTTTTTGTACTGTGGCGCCCAAAACTGCACACAGTACTCAAGATGAGACCACACCAGTGCAGAGTAGAGCGGGACAATCGCCTCCCTCGACCAGCTAGCCATACAGTGCTTGATGCACTCCAGGACACAGCTGGCCCTCTTGGCTGCCAGGGCACACTGTTGGCTCATGTTCAACTTGCCGTTGACCAGAACCCCCAGATCCCTCTCCGCGGGGCTGCTCTCCAGCCTCTTGTTCCCCAGTCTGTATGTACATCCAGGGTTGCCATGTCCCAGATGCAAAATCTGGCACTTGCCCTTGTTAAACTTCATACAGCTGGTGATTGCCCAGCTCTCTAATTTGTCCAGATCTCTCTGCAGGGCCTCTCTGTCCTTGAGAGTGTCAACAGCTCCTCCCAATTTTGTGTTGTTGGTAAACTTAGATAACAAACCTTCAAGTCCTGCATCCAAGTCACGTATGAAGACATTAAAGAGTACTGGCCCTAAGATGGATCCCTGCAGAACCCCGCTAGTGACTGGTCACCAGCCCAATGCAACCCCATTTACTATAACTCTCTGAGCCTGATCCGTGAGCCAATTGCTCACCCATTGCATTATGTGATTATCCATCTGCATGCTGGACATTTTGTCCAGGAGGATACTGTGAGAGACAGTATCGAAAGCTTTAGTGAAGTCCAAAAAGATTACATCAACTGGCTTCCCTTGATCAACTAGGTGGGTAACCTTGTCATAGAAGGAAATTAAGTTTGTTAAGCAGGACTTTCCCCTCGTGAACCCATGCTGGCTGGGATCAATGACTGTGTTGTCTTTCAGGTGTTTTTTAATAACTTCCAGAATAATCTTCTCCATAATTTTCCCAGGCACAGAGGTGAGATGGACAGGCCTGTAGTTACTGGCGTTATCCCTGTTGCCCTTCTTGAAGACTGGGACAATGTTTGCCAGCTTCCAGTCAACTCTAGATTCCCAAGAACATTGAAAAATCATTGAGAGAGGTCTTGCTATGACATCAGCCAGCTCTTTAAGTACCCTTGGATGAATCCCATCAGGCCCCATTGACTTATAGGGATCCAGCTGGAGCAGCAAATCCCACACAAGTTCAGGGTTGGCTGGGAGTTTATCATTCTCAGAATCCTGGTTCTCTAGCCCAGGGCTCTACGGGTCCCAGAGCCCATCGCTGGTGTTGAAGACCGAGGTGAAGAAAGCATTAAATGTCTCTGCTTTGCCTGTGTCCCTGTTTGTGAGGTGACCATGCTTGTCAAGTAACAGGGCAATGTTATTTCTCACATGCCTGTTGCTGTTTGCATATTTTAAAAAGCCCTTTTTATTGTCGTTCACAGTACTGGCCAACTTCAGCTCTAATTGAGCTTTGGACATGCGTATTTCCTCCCTACAGTGGTGAACAGCATCTCTGTAGTCCTCCCATGTCACCTGACCTTGCTTCCATTGGCCATACATGGAGAAGCCCAAGTTACTCAACAATTTTTTTGCCTCACTTTTCAATGCTAATTTCTCTTCCCTCATCTCTCAAGCCCCTGAACCTCAAGGCAAGGATTGTGGGAACGAAGTATCTCCCATCATAAGTGAAGATCAGGTCTGAGATCATCTGAGGAACCTGAACATACACAAGTCCATGGGACTTGACAAGATGTGTCCTAAGGTCCTGAGGGAATTGGCTGATGCAGTTGCTAAGCCACTCTCCATCGTATTTGAAAAGTCATGGCAGTCAGGCAAAGTCCCCAGAAACTGGAAAAAGGGAAACATCACACCCATTTTTTAAAAAGTTAAAAAGGAGGACCTTGTGAACTACCAACCAGTTAGCTTCACCTCTGTGCCTGGTAAGATCATGGAACAGATCCTCCTGGAAGACATGTCAAAACATATGGGAGACAGGGAGGTGATTAGAGACAGCCAACAAGGCTTCACAAAGGGCAAAATGTGCCTGACTAATCTAGTGGCCTTCTACAATGGAGTGACTGCATCAGTGGACAAGGGAAGAACTACAGATGTCATCTACCTGGAATTCTGTAAGGCCTGTGGTGCGGTCTCCCAAAACATTCTTGCTGCTAAGTTGAAGAGATATGATTTTGATGGGTGGACTGTTAGATGGATAAGAAACTGGATAGGTGGTTGTGTCCAAAATGTTATAGTCAATGGCTCAATATCCAAGTGGAAACCAGTAATGAGTGGTGTTCCTCAAGTGTCCATACTGGGACAAATACTGTTTAATATCTTTGTCAATGACATAGTGGGATTGAGTGCACTGTCAGCAAGTTTGGTGATGACTCCAAGCTGAGTGGTGCAGTTGATTTGCTAGAGGGAAGGGATGCCATCCAGATAGACCTTGACAGGCTTGAGGAGTAGGCATATGTGAACACCATGAAAAACAACAGGCCAAATATAATGTCCTATACCTCAGTCAGGGCAATCCCCAGTATCAGTACAGACTAAAGGATGAACTGATTGAGGGTAGCCCTGGGGAGAAGGATTTGGGGATATTGGTGGATGAAAAATTGGACATTAACCAACAATGTTCACTTGTAGCCCAGAAAATCCATTGTATCCTGGGCTGCATAAAAACAGGTGTGGCCAGCAGGTCGAGCAAGGTGACTCTCCCCCCTCTAGTCCGCTCTAGACCCCATATGGAGCACTGTGTCCTGTTCCAGGGTCCCCAGCACAAGAAAGATATGGAACTGTTAGAGCGGGTTCAGAGGAGGACCACAAAAATGATCAGAAGGCTGGAACACCTGTCCTATGAAGAAATGCTGAGAGAGTTGGGGTTGTTCAGCCTGGAGAAAAGAAGACTCCAGGGAGACCTGATTGTGGCCTTTCAATAAATAAAAGGGGCTTATAAGAAAGATGGAGGGAGGCTTTTCACCAAGGCTTGTAGTGACAGGAGAAGGAGCAATGGTTTTAAACTGAAAGAAGGTAGGTTTAGGTTGGACATAAGGAAGAAACTTTATATGGCAAAGAGGTGAGACATTGGAACAGGTTGCCCAGAGAAGTTGTGGATGCCCCATCCCTGGAAGTGTTCAAGGTCAGGCTGGATGAGGCTTTGAGCAACCTGATCTATTGGAAGATGTCCCTGCCAATGGCAGGGAGGTTGGACTAGATGATCTTTAAAGGTCCCTTCCCACCCAAAACATGCTATGATTCTATGGTATAATAATAATAGTTATGAACTCCAAAATTAAAATTTTAAGGGAAATTTTTTCTTCAGTTGTTGGGGAAAAAGCCACATAACAAATGTATTGAAAGATTTTTAGAAATGGAAGCACTTTTGATTTAATCTTTGTTTTGGCAACATATTTTCAACCACTATGAGAAGGTGAGTTTCCCTTCATGTACGTCCTTCCTGCGGGAGATTAGGGTGCTCTGCCTTTGAGTGCACCTCTGCCACTCACAACACCTTACTGATGCATACACTGCTGAGAAAGCACCCTATGGGCTCATGCTTGCATGATCAAGGTGTGATCCCTGCACAGACACCCTGAGTACTGCACCTTGTAGTGCCGCCCCACTCACCAGCGTGCAGTTGCTCACATTGCCCCATGTGTGTTCTGTCCTGCATGGGCAAGGGTTGGGGCACTGCAGGGTGACTGCCAGCAATATCACGCTAGGTTTGACTGCTACTGCTTCCTTTGCAAGGTCTCTGACATCTGATTTCTTTTCAAGTTGCTTCCTTCTTTGTTTGAAAAGTGTCTTGGTAATTCCCTGGTTACTGTTTAATCCAGTAGATTGGTCATCTTCCTTTTTCATATGTAAAAGCTTGTCTTTGGGAAGACACTTTTGTCCAGAGACTTTTGAGTGCTTCATTTACACCCCATTTTTTGCCCTCATTTCTACCTGAACAGCTGTTTTTGCCAGTTATGGGTTATGTGAGCTGCCCTAGAGATGCTGTCCTATACTGCAATAATGCCAATGAGATTTTATAAAAAAAATTATTTTTCAGCTTTGTTAAATGGTCATTTAACATTTTGGAAACTCTTTTCCATAAGATCACTGGACCATGGATAGGCTTGATTTGAAGTAATGTTCTTAAAAGCAATATTTCAGTAATGCTTGTAAGAAGTATTTTTTGGAAATTATTTAAACTTAGAACAAAATCAAATTGTGGTTTGTATTCTCTCATTTTCACTGTGGATTGAGTATATATAGAAAATACACCTTTAGTAAAGAAAATAACATCTCTAGCAGGTGTGCTTCATAAAGACATTTCTTGATACTTGAAAAAACAATACAAAAAAAAAACGTTTCTTATTTCATTTCTTCATAAGTCCCAGATGATTCATCAGTCTTTTGTCTCTCCTAGAACTCTCCTCCCTTGATCATAAGTTTTTCTGGTATGAAGGAAATCTTAAAAATCTTTTGGGGAACTCCAAGAACTGTTCATCAATTTATTTCTGAGTTACAGGACTAATTCTGAAATGTATATTAAAATCACTCAACCAGTGAAAACATATGTTGGATGATAATTCCTCCCAAGGTGGCTCTCATTGCTGGAAAGGGATGTGATCATATTTTACTGTAGCCTTGTAGTCTTTGCCAGGATAAAATTAATATCTTCTTAAAACCTCTGAGTGACCAACCTAAAATGAGAGAAGTGTTGCCGTTTCTTATCCTATAATCCTGTTCCAGGAGAGGATAAGCACCCAGAAATTCCCTGTATTTGAATACAATAAAATACATTAAGTTTAGTTGTAGTTTAGCCCTTTATAATTTTTCTTAGATGTCATGTATTTTCTCCTGAGGTAGTTCCCCCTGATTTCCTCCTTCTCCAGCAAAAGCAAAGGTGCAAAAGCTGTAGGGTTTTGGCTAGCATTACTAAATGAAAAATCACCTGCGTTACCCTCACTCTAATTTATTTTCTGGCTCTCCCTTGAATATACCCATGCAACAGACATCAGTACTTTCAGTCTAAATGAATACTTTTCATTATTCACATCTCTCTTACTCACTCCTTTTGCACAAGTGGTCAGTATCAAATCCGTTTTGCAAGAAAAAGCATATTTTTAGTGGTTAGGATGACTAATATAACATGACCGATGTATTTAAAAGTTCTTAGAAACTCTTTTCCCTTTCACACTGAGTTTAAAAGTTAGTGACTTTTACTGACTTGTATTAGAGGTTATAAGGTTCATACTATCTAATTTTAATCATCCAGTTAAAGTATTCTGACACCATTGTTGGTAGTTTTCTTTCACTCTGTTTGTTCGTTATATAGGGAATTAAGAACTTATTTCCAAATCTCAATCACATCTCAGTTACATGTTTAGAGTAGCTCAAAGCAGATAGTGCGAATAACCAGTTATCTGTTTCTACTGCCTCTCAAGATATGAGCTATCATAGGTTGACATTTGCCACTCTCCTCTGCTCATTAAGAACAATATTGGTGCTCAGAGATGGGGAGGAATTACTAACCTTTCCTTTCTGCTTGTGCTTTCAGAACAGACTTCTCGAATTCTGGGATCCTCTGGGATAATACTACATGATGATATAATACTGGTACTGTTGGGGAGATAATGTAATCAGATAACTAACAGAAATTAGTTACGCATTCTGCTTTTAAAGGACTAATCTCAAATAGATAATAATCCTTTTATTTGAAGAAAAATATCCTTTTTCCTATTTTGCCCTCCATGCATGTGCCACTGAACAAGAGTTTACATATTGCCATACATGTTATCCATCCAAATAACTGGACTCTCATCATCGGTATCTCCCAAGCAAGCAAAGAAACAATAAAATGTAAGCCTGTTCTTTCAGGCTTAGAGCGGCTACATTAGTACATTAGCAGAGCAGGGGAACATTTCTGGGAAATGTAATTCGTTCACCTATATTTTGAGCAAAAATAGAACAAACCCTAGCATGGTTTTGGACTGGAACAACTAACACTTTCGCTGATAATTCCTGGGTAGGGCTCAGGAGCTGCTATGGGCCAGGATCATCTTCCATACTCAGTTTGGATGTTGCCAAATTGTTTCTGAGGTGAAGACAGTTTAATAGTATGGATATGGGCTGTTGGCATGTTTAACTTACTGACAGCTGAAGTGCTAATTTAGGTGGATTAAATCACCCTCTGGAGGTCTTCAAAGTTATATATCTCTCTCATAATCTCACTACAGATGTATATAAGGAACACAGCTGAAAAATACCATAAAACCAAGTAGGGAGTTGCATGGTAATAAGCAGATTGTAGGTAGAAAAGAGAGGAAAGAGTTTGCTGGAAGGTCAAAGATGCAGAAGCCAGAAATTGTAGAAAGGTTAGTATAGATCACCTATAATTGTACAATTTAGTTCAGGACTAGCCTTAACAGAAATGCTTAAAAGTAGAGATTTGTTAAATTCTTTTTTCTAGTTTTCACAAGATAGTTAAAAATATAAAGAACGGTGTAGGAACTAGACTATGTCAGTGAAATCTCATCAGGTACTAATCCTCTGTATTTCTCATTTTAGCCAGTGTAGGTTCCATATATAAGTCAAAGAGTCTGGGATAAAACAAAATTATTCTTTAAAGTAAAGAATCATATTATAGCTTTATTATTAATTTTCTTACTGATATCTGCAATGTTATTGCTAAAATTGTGGGGTTTTTGTTTTTTAATGCTCCATTATAAGCCATGTTGAAACTACTGGGAGTTCTTTCATTGATTACAACAAGCTTTAGATGAAGTTCCTGCTAAAGAGAGAGATCAGCTTGAATAAAAAAGTTGTATGACTATTATTAGGATAGGCACTACTTAAATACATTAATATATCATTTCACAAGTAAAATAATTAAAAAAAAAGCCCAACCTGGTATGCAGAATTTACTATCGAGACCTCTAAAATAATAAATTAAAAAAACAAAAAACAAAACTGTGTTCATCAAGAATCCCTTAACTGCATTTTAACTCATTTACTATTTTCAGACACAGGTATAATGAAAAAAAATTCAAGCTTCTCTGGAAGAATATTTGTAAATTCCCACTACTAGCTATTTATGAAAAAAAGACTTTTTCAAAGTAATTCAGTTTCTCTACCTTTACTCTTCATTATAATTAGTATTTCTGATTTTAGTCAAATGATAATATCCTGTAATTCTTTATTTCAATATATTTTGTCTTTCTTGTTTATACAGAAATTAGTTATTACTTTTATTTTCCATTCTAAAACAAAGCAGGTAATACAGTTACATTTTTAAATAAATTCTTGGGTTAGCACGGTTTTTACAGGACAATAATGCTTTCATACCATTGCAGACTCCTGACTTTCAGAATCTATTTTCTATTGTTCCTACTTGGCACTATGTACACAGCAAACCTATTGCTGTTCTTTTTCGTTATCCACATTCCTCATATTTATTGTTTTCTCTTTAATGAGCCACTGTTTTTTTGAGCCTTCAGGCAGCTCAAATGACACTCTAGTATTTAAAAATAGAATTTTCTTAAAAATATTTTCATGTGAAAATATATTACTGAGCTGCAAAATATTTTGTGTCCATCTAATCTGCATATTTGAAGTTAATTATGCAGTTCAACTCACCCTCTGGTTAAGACTGGGAATTAGCTCCAAACTCAGACATGAAGAGGTATTTGTCCATGAGGTCTAAAATGAGCAGGCTCCATTATAAATGATAGAGATCTGTTTGATACAGTAAGAGAAATCTGGAATGCTATTCAATTCGCAGTAGTCATGTATGTTTGGTCATTTGAGAAGCATGTAGTGCCATTCTGTATGTCTTATTAGAGTAACTACCACTCCAGAGAGTATACAACTTCTCTAACATGTATCATATCTCCAGTCTTATGCGATAATCTCCTGTGGCATCTTAGATGGCATTAAATATCCATGCTTATGCAGCTGAAATGGGGCTCAGATCACTGTTGACTACAGACACTACCTCATACTTTTAGGCAACTTCAATTGTCAGTCAGTTTGAATTGAGTATATAATTGATTATACAATTGATTATTGGCAATAAATACCATCAACAAGTTTCTGTTTCTCTGGTGCTATTTTACATGTGCATATTTATCAAAGGATCAGCTACACAAAATAATAAACATTGTTTCTTTTTTCTTCCTTTTGCAGAATGATTAACAAGAAAATTACCTATGATCCCAAGAGATTTAAACTTTCTCTGCAATCAGAAGCAACACGATGGAAAAGCACTTATGGCATACATCCTTATAATCCTTCGGATAATTATTTCTTTTTCCTTAGTGAAAGAAAAGGTTGAAGACAAAATGTTCTCAACTGTTCTGGACTGAAACTGTTATGACCAAAAAGGGGAGTGAAAAAGGATATAAAACTTCTGAAGTTTAATTTTAGCTCTTATGAAATTTCATCTGACACATCTTTTCCCAGACAGCAATTTTGCAGGAACAAGTTCAGAGATTGCTTTCTTCTTAGTGGAACAACATTCTTATGAAAACTACTGTGCATATGAAATGTAATGTGAAGTGTAATCTCAGCTGACATTCTTAAGCAGAAAAACTAGTCGTTTAAAGATGATGGTGAGCTGTATCTGCAAAAAAAAAGATGATTTGCCCAGGATAGCAGTGAGGCTTATTTGAAGAGCTCTTAGATGAACAACACTGTCAGAAGATGTGGATGCTAGCTGTTTTGCAGGTTGGATATTTGGTAGCTCAGAAGTGTGATAGCCTTTAGATCAATCAATTATAAGCAGACCTGAATGGAAAATGGTTTTCCTGACTGAGATACTTTTTTTGTAATTTGAAAAAAAAAGGTATTTTTAGTGAAAAAAATAAGATATTTCAAAGTATCTTCATGTAACAGGAATACACTCGATATTTAGACCCATGTTCAAGTTACGGCTCTGAGTGAGGCAAACTATGGATCTAAAGGTGGGTTTCCCATATCATAAGTGGCATAGCTGTATGTTATTAGCTATTCCAGTTTCTCTCTATGATTAAACAGAAAAATTGTCATAGATTTAGTAATATTTTTCCTGAAAAAGTTTAGCTGCAGCTGATATGTTTATGAAAAGCATGACTGATTTAATCAGAATTTAAAAAACAAAACAAAACAAACAAAAAAACACCAAAACAGCATCTTTTCCTCCCATCAAAACATCTTTTCAAAAAAGTACTTTGCTCCAGTAATAAGTGTTAAACTTGACACAAAGTAGCCACATTGTGGAGAAATCTACTGAATAGTCATATTTAAACTGGTCTTGGTCAATATGGCTTCATCTCATTCAAAGTTTAAATAAACTTTGTTTCCTTTAAAGGCTAAGTCACACTTATGAATTAAGAGCTACATCTTACATATGTTTACTGACTATGTATATGATCATACTCCTTTTGAATGCAGTCAAATAAAGCCCATATCAATACTGAAGTCAGTTTAAATTAACCTTGTTCTAAAAGAGAATACTCAAATAGTTGTCTGCTGCTGATGGGCAATTTAAACAATAGTTCCTTTCTGTTTTCAGCTGCTTATTTACAATATGTGAGACTTCATGTTATTTCTAGCACTTCATCTGCCCGACCAAACTACATAAGTAAGCTTAAAGTTATTTAAGGTGGCTTGTTCTTATGTGGCTTCTAAACATGATCAAAAATGTGTCATACGAGGACCAGAAAGCCTAGGAGTTGTAATCATCTGAAAGGGGAAAGTATTTGAAACAAGGGGAATCGTATACTGAGAGAGAAGGATGGAACACAAAGAGATAAAGTATTTCCAGAGGCAGAAAGAGATGGCATCTGGATGTCAACTAGATAGATTAAAATTATTTCATCGTGTGGCAGCCCTACAAGCAACTATGGGCTCCCAGGTGATATTTGGTCAGGTAGCTGAACATGTATGAGTGCTTCCTTAAGTCACAAGAATGAAGCGTCTTAGCTTACTGAGTTGGCACCACTTGAGTAATAAGGCCCACAGTGTGGCCTTCAATATGTTGCTATGTAGTTGTTAGGGATATAACTTCTGTTAGATAAAGCACAACTAGGCAGGTGTTATGGGGAAAAAAAAAAGAAAAAAATTAATTGGTAGATATTGAAGAACCAGTTATATGAGAATATTTGCCTAGCAACATGCAGCAATAAATCAGTGAGCAACAACTTGGAGTGGTCCACCAACTAGCAAAGATCAACCTATCTGGAAGATGCTCTCCACCTCATAAAATTCATCAGTCCCAGCTCAAAAGGGAGCATCAAGACTCTACCTTCTGGGACAGCTGACTGTGGAGGACCTCCGAGAGTTCCCATGACCAAGTTCTCATGGCTGGAGCTGCCTGATGTTCTCACATTCAGCTGCCTGCTTCTCCTGGCCTCTGACATCCACCACTTCTGTCGGCAAGGAAAGGGGAAGTAGAGATAGCCACTTTTCTGTAACTTTGCAGTGTTCTTTTCTTTATTAATCACTCTGTCACAGAGGTAATAAATATCCAAACTCCTTTACACAGATCCAATTACTGCATAGCAGTTAATGCGTGTTTAGTTTGTCCTGACCTAAACCACAACACAAAGGTAGACCATATGTTATAAATTATTACTGAAAGATAATCATATGATTAATATATGACCCTACCTTCTAACCATTACAGTTGTGTACATATAGCCTCCATATTTTACTTTTGTTCTTAAATAACACATTACACATAACAAAAATGTAGTAAATATTTAGTCTCTTGATATATTTGTATTTACTCCCACTCATCAGGGAAAAAAGTTTCTTTGGGTAATTTTTTGATACTGATACTGTAAAAATTGTTGAAAAATAATAAGAAGATCATTGGTTATGACTATACTCTTTAATACTTGAACTTCAACATTTATACAAGCTTAAACTATTTTGCACACAACTTACTTAAATTTACTCTTTTTGTCTGGTTTATAAGATTTTGTCCTAAATAATATGAAATCAGGCCAGTGATATTTATGAAATATCTAATCAAGTATGAATATTCTAATTGCATTTCTGAGTGGATGAAATTATTATTCACAATAAGAAGGCAATTATAATCAAACACAGGTTTTCATCACACAAAGGAAAGGTCTTGGTAGTGTTAAGTAATAACTCAAATAGAAATAATGCTATATCAAAGGCATTATACTTCATTTACACTTGATTCTTCACCTTTAGAAGATAATAGAAAATTCAAATATACCTGGAGAGCACTCAGGGTATATTAACTTTGAATTTTTTCAACATTCAGGAGGAAAAATTACTTAGGTAAAGATGGATTTCACTCATCTACATGTATTTAGCCAAAAAAAACGACTTCTGTCTCAGAATGGGAAAGAAGAACTGCTAAAGGTTCCTGTCCCTGCTTAAACAGAGCTTGCATTTCCAGGTTTGAACTAGATACCTAACCGTTAAACAGTGTCTAAATGACTCCCTTTTTAAGGATATGCAAGAAACTTCCAAAGCTTTGGTAACAAGTCAGGACTTCTTTAAAGACAAACAGCTAGTAAATCTCAAGACTAAACACAAAATTTGTCAGAGTGACACTGTATGGCAACCTTTCTTAGAAAGATAGTGGTGGCCAAGGTGACCTCCTGAGGGCCCTTCAGCCCTCTTGTACAACCCCCAGTGCTGAGAGCATTGAGGATATAACCACTATGAAGAAGTGACTTGGAATGCTCCTGTGCAAACTGGTTTCAATATAACTGAGGTATTTAAAACCATCACTTTATGTATCTTTATCTGTATGTCCTGAAAAATAGGATATAATTGTGATCTATCAGCAGTCTAGAGCAAGATCATCTGACCTATACCCAAATCTGAGCTAAAGAACTGGACATTAATTTAATGTTTGTGTATTACATATTACGTTCCCTTTCTGTGAATCTGTTATGGTTACCATTTCTCTGTATTTGGGAGAAAAGACCTGTTCTACCCCAGCATTACAGAGGGAATGGATATGGAGTAGAAAACAGAAAATCCCATTTTTCCAGAGAAACAAAGAACAAGAAATGAGGATACTGAAGAGACCTGTAGGCTAAGTAGTTTATGCTGAGGTTATTTCACCGTCCTTTCCTGTTGTACTGGAAAACTGTGAAGAGGACCTGGTATTCTGCCTCCTTAAACTAAGTTCTAATAACAGAATCTTATGTCACTTGGGTACAATAAGGCCTTGAACAAAATACTCGTCACCCATGCCATGAAGGAACTTCAGAGATTTTCCAGTCATGGAAAATGCAACGAATAAAGAAAAAGGAGTATAGCAATAAATCTGCAAGATCTTACAAGGCAATCCCCTTGCCACACCCACCCTAAAAGCCCAGTATATTGGTCTTGAAGAATGCAACATAAGGAAAAGACCACATTAAGATAAGAACATACTAATTTTCATTTTCCTTTCTGGCAAAGGCAAATCATAGTATTACTAGAAAAATATCTTTGTATTTCCATTCCGGGTGCCACAGATCCACCTTCACAAAGAACGTCTGCTGGGAAGGAACTCTTCCATGTATGCACATAGTTTGCAGTCAGAAAAGTAGGGACAGAAGATGAAATTGGTACAAAGTGGAAAATGTCTGCAAAACATTAAGAAAATAAAAGAGTAATTATACAGAATATAGTGTGAAGAGAACTTAAGGATTAAGCCCACAATGCATAGACAAGAAGCCAGGAAGAATCAGACATGATATAAGCCATGTTTAAATAAAATAAAACCACAAGGGACAAACTGAGAAAAAGAGCTCTCTCCTTTATAACTAATTCTTTTTTTTTTTAAACTGATATTCAATGAGACAAAAATAGATGAACTGTTACAAGACATACCTTTTCCTCTTTAATCACAAAAACATCAGTGGACTTATCGAGTAGGAAGGAAAACAAAGTGACATAATTTTCTTATAGTAAAGGGTGGATACAATTTTTACTTTTGTTTTAATTAAATGTAATTTAATTTGAAGGAGAAAATAAATATTTTGAAAACCCAATCATTAGGTTTGTTGTACTATGGCCCTTTCATCCTTTAATGTCTCCTTCTTTTTCCAGTCAATAGCAAATATTCTCACACTGAAAGTTAAGTAAATATTTCAGCATTTTGTATGATTATTCCCTGAGCACACAATACTTTGGATGACCAACTCCTAAAATTCATGATGGAACTCTACTTTTATGCAAACTTCACTGCAAGTAAAATGACTTACTAGTTTATCCAGCTATCTACCTGTTTGTTCTAGCTACATGATAGATGAATGGTATACAGGTCTTTAACCTAGACCATCAGGTAAATTGTTCTTCGTCACATAACAACCTATTGATTTTCATAGACATTCAACATACTCTGTGAAAAGAAGGTCTTTCTGCAGTTCAGTGAACATTTAGGGCCAAATGACCTCAACATTTCTCATTAGTGAGGAGAGGCATGAACAATCCTACAGCACAGAATGAACACTTTTGGAAAGGTACCTGACAGAAACTGTAGTCATGCCCTTTTGAAGCACAAAAGAAAAGAGAAGCAGAGTTTTTACTTTTTTCCTCTTTTCTTTCATTTTTCATTCATATATTTTTCTAATTGGTCAACTTCTTTGTTAAGTGTAGCTATTTCTGCATATGTTTCTATATGTGTTTCCCAATAACTCTGAATGTGTTATGCCTCAAGATCTTTAAGAAGGATACAGTACACATAGGCTGCAGCTTAAAATAACTTTTGATAGACAGTAGTTTCATTGGTAGGGTCTTTACATTCCAAAATGTGTTAAATTACTGTTGTCTTCATGGCTTGAAGAATTCCCTATAGTGCTTATTTCACTGAAGAGTTTTTGATTACCTTTTTGTAAATAGCTTTAGCCTTCTTTAATAAAATATGCAGGGGGGCTATCTTTTCCAGGTGATTTGCCACAGTTCATGTGGCCTCTTACACTCATATTTTTGTAGAATATTATTACCCTTTTTTAAAGACTTTTGAAAAGTAGCGACAAACTGTCAAAAATGCAGACATATCTTTAGTAGATTGTAATCTATGTAGAATTTCATTAAAAACAAACAAAACAAATTTTATCTATTTTAACCCTGATGAATTATGAGTACAAAAAATGAAATAAAAAGGAAATATAGCATACCCATACCAACCTAATTGTTTCTCCCAGGAGAAAAACTAGAACTTTACTTTACTGTTTCCACTATGACATCTCATAAATGTTTGAGTTCCAACTCATTTAAGACTTGATGCAGTGCCCCATGTAGTTAAAAGTTTGTAGTTCAATTAACTCAATTTCTGTTCTAAAAATCCATTTCACTTGACCCTAACTGTCTCTAAAACTTATGATACAAAATGAAAATAGGTAAGAATTAAATAAGAAGGCAAGTTCTTCTATTAAATGCTATCAAAGACACCTGCCTCTTTCCTTTGACTATATAGGCAAGTTAAGCATTTTTTTAATAGACTAAAGGTTTGTACTTAAATTAGTCATACTGTATTTCATCCTATTTTTGGAGGAAATTTAATGGATTTTCTAATCTTTTTCTGTGTTTCTGTTGTCAATTACAACTGTCAGATAAACATGAAAAAAACACAATTCTGTGGGACTAAGGAAGTGCCCTGTTTGCAGTTAAAGTTGAAAATGTGAAATGAAGAGAAGTTATTAAGATTTCCCAGTTTCTGTAAACAAACTTGAAAATCATCTGAATGATATGCATCTCTCCAACAGAATTTTTCAGATCATATTCATAGCTGGTAGATAAACATGTAATGGACTGAATCCCCAAATAAAACTCTCATGTCTCTGCAAATCATGCCAAATCTCTTGTTGCCATTAACAGAGTCAGGAATTCAACCCCAGCTAAGAATAATAATGTTCATGACATCTTCATGTGAACTATCTGCGCTACAGTATAATTACATATTAGAGAAAGAGTCAGTGTCTTGTAATGTAGATTTCAGTAATCTGCTGCAGCACAATAATTCATCTGAATAGTCTGACTAAAAGTGCATTCTTCTCAAAAAAAAAAAAGAAAACATCATGGTGACACTTTCACTCCTTTTCCAGTTTAATATAGTATTTTAGAGTAGATAGGGATAGATTTATAATACACAAATAACAATTAATTATTAATATTATAAATATATCTATAAAAATAAAAAGCCTCAATTTTTTACTTTTAAGAACCCATAGAAATAAGTATAATAGAAGCTTGATCTGCTTACTTAATTAATTTTTGGGGTTTGAATCTGAAATATTGAGCAGTTGACTTTTCATCCTTCCTCTTCACACTTAACTAAAAATATTGCTACACTATTATGTCTGTAGATAGAAACTGAAATAATTAGTAAAGAGCAAATTATCCATGCATTCATGTGTCTGTAAGAAAGTAACAAACTGTTACATAAAAGTTCATCTTGATATTGGTAAACAAAATAGCATGTGCACATGAGCTTTCTTCAGAAGATGGTGATGCTAATCTATGTCAAGAGAGAATAAAGCGAATAGAATAAATGTATTGTCACGGGTTCTACAGAGATATTCTAAAGAGTAAAAAAAAAAAAAAAAAAAAGTTTGAGATCTTCCTAATTTAAAACTGAATACAAGCTTGCAGCTTTGAGCTTTAGCTGAAAGCATCTTGATGTAAAACTTCACTTGTAGAAATTTATAGTGAGCATGCCTTAGCTATGCAAAGGTAAGTTGTTTTTATGAAAGAACATGAATGTTGTTATGAAATCTACATGATAACAAAATAAAAAGAATACTTGCAAATTATTAACTTTCATTTCCTTTATAATGATCATTTTCCACACAAAATAGGCTCAGTTTTTTAGAGAGCTACAGCTACTGTGTGTAACAGTGCTATAAAGTCTGCATATATGCATCCCACATACATCATAGATTCAATGACAAAGCAATTCCTTTCTATATTCTTCACTTTTCTTCTTTTTACTGACACCAAAGAGGAAGAAAGGTAAGTTTTTAAAGAACTATTTTAAAAACCTATTACAAAAAAAGCAAAAATCAATGATTCCCTCCATAAAAGTCATGGAGGCAAACAGAAAACTAGAATACTTTGTGAGTGACTGTACATCAGATGGCAGAAATCAATAGTTTCCGTAAAGAAGGTATCCTTAGGGATAGAAAGCTTCAAGGTATGAATAGAACAGCAGCTTCAGTGCCTGGCATCTGCAGAACTGATAATACAGTTTCTAATCCTTGCCCAGGAGTGGGTAAAAAAAAATACACTGTTTCCAAAGTTTTAATGATCCATGGTGAATACATTATGCTATCTTTCCTGCTGAGCTGCTTGAGCCCTTCTTTACCTGAGGGATATGTTAAAAGACCAATCAAGTAATTCAGAAAACCATGCAGCTTAACCAGCAATATTGGAATGATGTTTACCCTTCCTTCTGGGTCCCCTAATGGCGGCTGAAATCTCAAATACTTGCCTCAGACAGCAGCTTGATTTTTCAGTAGCAAAGATTATATCGGTATGAAGGAAGAAAAAGATTTTATGTAGTTTTTGTAAATCTGCTTTGTGCATTAAGTTCACCTCGAAGTACAAAAAACTAAACAAACATAGGGCTTCCCACTGTCTGGGATTAAGTGTTGTCACTCCCTGGTACTGTCCTGACTCCACACCTTCATTTTCCATTTCTCTTTTTGCATATTCCAGGTTCCATGTAAAGGAAAACTGCATTTGCAGAGTAATAGTGTGCTCCAGCTAGTAACATCATACTCTGCTGACAGCAAACTAGGGTGGAATGACTTTAGACACATATTCACCACCGAGTTACTTGATTGTAATTGTCTTTCAGGTCAATGGAAACCCAGCATCCATACTGTATCCATGCTAGTTTGCTTCTGGTGTATCTTTTGTAGTGAACTAACTAATTCAAGACAAAACAAATCCCAAGAAGATAACTTTGAGGGCATGTTTCACACCAAAAATTATTATCTAAAATCAGTAAAAAAATGTTCAAAAGACCCAAATTGACCAAAGAGATATTCCATACCATATGACATCATGATCAGTATATAAATTAGGAGAAAAGCTGGATGGGGGTCAGTTGGGGTCAGCTGTCCCAGCGTGTCCCCTCCCAACTTCTTGTGCACTCCCAGCCGACTCATGGTGGGGTGGTGTGAGAAGCAGAAAGAGCCTTGGCTCTGTGTAAGCGCTGCTCAGCAGTAAGTAAAACATCAGTGTGTCATCAACATTATTCTCATCCTAAATCCAAAACACAGAATTATACCAGCTACTAGAAAGAAAATTAACTCTATCTCAGGTGAAACCAGGATAGACAGTCATTAAGAAAAGAAACAAATGGACTTACAGTAAGGAACTGCCCCAGGACATTAAACACATGCTTTACCTCTCAGGCAATAGTGCTGTTGAGAAAGAAGGTAAGGAAGAACAGAAGGCAGAAGAAAAGGAAGAAGGAAAGAAAGGGACACAGACAGTCAGGCAGATGAAGAAAGACAGAAAGAAAGGCGGGAAAGAAAAATGGAAAGAAAAACAGGTGGAAAGAGCAAGAAAGATGGAAGGAAAGGGATGGACAGAAAGACAGGCAGATGAGCAAACGGAGAGGAAGGAAAGTAGGAAGGCAGGGAGGAAATGTGTTACATTATTTCACACATTTTAACTGAAGAAGTTATGTCTTAGAGTCCCAGGAATGCCATGAGGGCTGAGAGGACTCAGGACCTAATGTTCCATTGTTTGACCATCGGACTTTAGAGATTAAACCTGAGAAATATGTCTGGAAACCATTCTGCTCTGCCAGACCTTGAGGGGAGGGTGTCCTCCCTGGGTTCACTGCATTTATCAATACAGATGTAGCTATAGTGAGTATTGCATAGGGTAGCTTTTAATATCCAAAAATATTTTAAGGGATTATTTCAACAAATTAACTTAAGAAAGGCTTCCCTTAGAGATTTATAGATTGCCACTTCTTAATCATAAAAGTAGCGATGACAGAGATTATAGTCTTTGAGAGGAATAGGTTATCAGTCCTTCAGATGTACTTACCCCAGCTTGGGGAGACAGAAAATCTGTCACCAAGTTTTAAGTAAGCTGTACTTCTGCCAAGTCTGTTAGATATACAGAAGCAATATCTGTCCAACCTGACTCTTTTGTCATGTCAAAATGAGAAGCACTGAAGAAGTTCCTTACATCTCTGAGAGGCTCCCTGTTGATCTGAGAATCCCAAGGAACTGCAGGTGTCAAACAGCATGGTAAAAGCTCCAGAGCATTTTAAGTTTCAACTCCTTTTTTTCTTCCATCACTGCAAATCATTTCATACCATCCATTTCACCATAGTGCTTTGGAAAAAAACCCTCACTTTTGACACATTGCAGGTAAATACATGCTTGAAGCTATAGTCTAATCATATAATATGAAAACCCAGAAAGATCTCAGAGCTGCACCAGAAAGGTTGAATAAATCAGATTTGTCATGTACCTGACACTTCCCTTTTCAATATAGTTTGTATAAACTTGCTGCTACAACCTAACACTTTCATATGATTTAGCATGCATGATAACTCCCAGTCCTTATCTGGAGTTCTTGTCATGTCAAACAACGTACAGAAAAGAACTAGATAAGCAAATACTGATGTATACCTTCCAATCATTCTGAGGGCTGTATTGGGTGCTTATGTACTGTGCTACTTTTGCAGGTGTTATCTATAATAGGCAGGTTGATACAAAATTCAAAAAAATGGTAAAATAATTTTCATATTTGTCAGTTTGAGATATGGTTTTCCAGCCAGCGAGAAAATCAGACTATAATCAAACACTACATTTTCTGCCATATCTTTCTAAGGTATCTATTTCTCTATTTTCAAAAAATGTTTGGTAATGTTGCTAGCACTGTAATTGATTAAGTGACTGCAAGGCATGTTGAATGTTTGTCATCTTTTTAGGGGGAACTTTCAGAAGTTTTCCTGCTCCACACCTCCTGCTGTGGTGAATAATGATTTGCCTTTACCAGATGAAGGTGATAATGATGAATCTTGTTGAAATTCCTTATGGCTGTTTACTTAATCAAACGGAAGGGCAAAATCCCTATGGCTATTTAAAATTTTAATATGGTATTGTCAGAAGAAATAGTGACATAATTAAAACACTAAATAATGTCTAAGCTTGCAATGTAAAAGTTTGTTAAAATTCGCATAGCATTTAAAAAACAAAATGTAATTTCATGATATAAGGCAGCATTTTTTTGCTGAGTTTTCTTAACACAATGATGAAATTAGAATAGCAAGTTTGCTTTCTGTGATGCTGAGTATTAATCACAGAAATTTAAATATTTTCAGACATAAATTATAAACACCAGTTAGTCTCAGGATACTTTGAAACCATCCTCTGGTACGGTGAAACCTGACGACTGGAAAAGTACCAGAAAATAAACGTAGTAAAATTAAGAGTCTTCTGAATAATTTAACTGAAATTATATATTATTTCATAGTGTTTAACGGAAACTGATAGAATATTTGTATTTCTTAGTACTTGAATGTTTCATAAAAGAAATTTGAGACATTCTGGGTGTGTCTATACCATCAGATAATGTGAATCTACAGTCTGCTCTTGGGCCTTCATCTCCTGATCAGCTGCAGTGTATGCTTATTTGCTCCAAGGCTGTCCTTTGAACTGAAGCAACACATTACCTTTAAGACACAACACAACTGCAGTTCTCAGGTAAGTTCACTCCATAGGCACTCCCCATATAAACAATATGGATAAATTAGCCCCAAGTTATTCCCTTTACACTACAGATTAGCAAGCTATGTACCCTTAGGAACTACTACATGCTCTCAAATATAACTTCAAGACATGTAATGTACATCTTTGGAATGAGAATATGATCCGAGTGAGTTGTGATATAATCCTTGTATTTTTTCAGGTACTCTTAACTAAAAGAGTACTAAAGAAAGATTGTTGCTGAAGGTACAGAAAGACTCTGGGAAAGTTCTGTGTAGTGAAATGTGGCCAGTTCACCCTGATGGACCCTACTGACAAACGCAGTCACAAGAAATTCTACATTATCTCACTGGAGGACCATGTGTTTATCTACCACGCCTTTAGTTATGAAGACATGGACTGTCTTCTGAACAGTTCTAGTATACCTGAGAAAGGTTCATGCATTTCTTATTAGTTATTCAAAGTGCTACCGAAAGGCAGCTGTTAGTGAACAATTACTTTACGTACCGCTTTTTCTGTACAGATATTGTTGAACAATCTGTAAAGCCATCAGAATTTGAAGTAGTATGAGGAATAGTTTCAGCAAAAAGAATGCCAAATCAGTACATTAAATGTTACTGTTAAATGATTCAATTGATTTCACAGCCTTTTCTTGGTTTTCTTAGAAATGTATGAACACTAGGTGATATTACTAGCTCTTTTTGTCTAGTAACTACTTGAACAATTTATGTTATTGCTTGAGAAAGGATAAGTCTTTTTGCACTGTGTCAGCATAGTCAATTTTACAAACATCAGTAGTCTTGAATAACTAGAAAGTGGAAGGGAAAAAAAAGAGAGAGCGCTAGAACTTGTGTGATGTAAATTAAAGGATTATGTAGGCTAAATCGAATTCATCATCTCACAGTATGATCTTGTGTAGTTTTGAAAGAATGTTAGTTAAATCTCAAAATCAGAACTTGGAAACTAAAATCATATGAAATTACTAGACAACATGCAGGTATGCTTTTAAATAACCAAATAATCAAAGATCATGCTGTTACTCTTGGTTTTATTTAATATAACCATCCAGAAAACTATATACAATAAGTATTTTTTGGGTTACATTTTAGCATATAACAAATTATCACAGTAATATTTCTTGTTGTGATAGCATGGTCTAGTAAGACTCCTTTCTTCAGTGAGCTGTTTAAGACTGTAGTTTCAAAAGGAAGTGAAAAAGATATTAAGTTGTTAAAAATAATTATAGGAAGAACACAAAGATACAGACATATCATAAATTAGCAGAATATTTTATAATGGTTCTCTCTGTAAAATCAGCTTCCACATATTTGGTCTTAGTCAAACAAGTGAAATATGAATAAATTCTACCAGACACGTTTTCTTTTTATTATTATTATTTAGATAACTTCTGATGTCTGCTTTGTGCTACTATTTTTGTTAATAGTCTTTTAAAAGAATCAAAAGAAAAATGTCTGTAATAAAATAGTCAATTTGTTATCAATCTGAAAAAGAAATAGTCTCTTTTTGTTTTTTTTTTTTATTTCAAGTCCTACTCCCCTTTCTAATTCAGAAGATTTTTTCAAAGAGGAAAATCATTTTGTGCTACCTTTTTTTGTTTGTTTGTTTGTTTGTTTGTTTTTTTCTTAATAATGAGCTCTGTGTAAAAGACGTAAGATACAAGCTTTGTGAACTCCTAACAAGCTCTTTTGCAAATGGAGGATAATAACTCATTATAACTGTTACATCAGATTTCTTTTTATGTTTTTAGTGTGAGAACAACTTTGGAGGACACTGTAATGGGAGATACTTAGAATGTCCATAGTATGGGGTCAGAAGGCAACTCTCTTGTTCTCCTCATAAATCTCTTGTGTACACACTAAAATATCTATGCCAGTGGTGGATTTCACCTGACAGAAATATGAAATTAAGTGTGTATAAGATACAACATGCTTAAATTTGTATGGAAGAAAACTTTGAAATACTCTGTAATGAATTTAGTCATTCTGTGTTTCTTGATTTTCCTAGCTGTGCAACTGGGCTTGTCACAGCTAGACTGACACATAGCTAGCTCAAAGTGTTTACATAAGGTAACTCTTCAGCAAAGAAAACCCCTAAGCAGTAAAATTATCTTCAAAAGAGCAGTCCAAGTGACTAGGCAGTAAACAGAGTTAGAAGAAAAAAATATTTAGTGATACAGCAAATCCACTTTCCTTTAGAAAATTTGTATTTTAAATAAGCTTGAGAATGGATGTATATCATAAACTACCTTGAGGTTGCAGATGAAGCATCTGACTTGAGTATGCATGTATCTCTTTCCAGCCTTCACTTTTAGGCCTTTTCCCCACACAAATTAAGTTGTGCATAAGGAGGTACTTCCTAAGTCTCAACATGCGATAATCCCAAGATGCAGCTGTTCCCAAGCATGGAAGCTCAGAAGTGTGCACAAATTCACCAGATTAAAAGATATTTCAAGACAAAAGGCTTTATCTCTCTTTTACTTCAAATTATTCATATAAAAGTCTAAAATGCCACCTGAAATGTATGTTTATAGAACTTCTGGTTCTGTCTGAAGTGAGCCAGAGCTTTGGGGTACAGGCTTTCAAGAACAGGAACTGACAAAAATATCTGCCATGTTTTGTATATTTTACCCTAAGATTGTATGCTTTCCTTTCTGATTTCTCTGGTACTTAATGCCACTGGTGACTAAGCCTACCGTATCTGATTTTGCTAGCACTCCCACACACTTCCCCCATCCCCCAAGAAATAGTGCTTGGCTTTTTATACACTGAGTCTGAATCTCAAGGTCAATTCTTTATAGTTTTACAAACTGTGGTACTTTAAGTTAAATTAAATTTTAATTTAGTAAATACCTGAAACATTTGGTGTCCTATTTATTAAAAAAAAAAGACACCACAAAACCAAAGGCACAGTCATATAAGATTGTCATTTGAAACATATCTTATAGAAAACAGAAATAAAAGGATCTTTGGCTTTTTGTTTTAAGCAAGTTATTATTAAAACTTTTTTTTAGGGCTGAATAGTCAGTGAACAGACAAAGCAAACCTTTTTTTTTTGTGATGTATGAAAAGCAAAAAACTTCTTTGAAGGTGACAGAGCCATTCCTGTTTAATAAAGAAATTATATCAAATTAATTCTCATCAGTTTTATGTGGTATATAAGTACATCACTATACCAGACAGTCCAGTAGTATACCAACCAATCATTTTTTTTCCTAAGAAACAAACTTTACTAAAACAACAAAAATGTTTAGTGTGACTATACTGTACTATATTACAAAAATAAATCTTTCAAAAATATCAGGAAACATAGTATTTATAATAAGGGATTTTTGTTCTACTCAGTTAAAAATAAAAGGATGAGGATATTGTTATTTTGCAGCACAAACAGTAATGTATTTCAGCGATAATAAAAAATGACTTTTTTTAACCTGAAAATGGATGGCAACATTATGTTTAGGCTTTTATGGATTCCACATTTGTTGCCTCTGCTCAGGGTTGAGAATTCTATTCCCTTTAATTGTTGTTTTCACAGAAGCTATTTCAAATCTGTTGTCATCTTTGCTACTCTTTACACTTTTTTCATATCTTCTGGATCTTATTTGAGATGGGTGATTGTCCTGGTTTCACCTGGGATAGAGTTAATTTTCTTCCTAGTAGCTGGTACAGTGCTGTGTTTTGGATTTAGGATGAGAAAAATGTTGATAACACAGTGATGTTTTAGTTGTTGCTAAATAGTGCTTACACCACTCTATGACTTTTTCAGCTTCCCATGCTCTGCCAGGTGCACAAGAAGCTGGGAGGGAGCACAGCCAGGACAGCTGACCCAAACTGGCCAAAGGGCTATTCCATACCATATGACATCACGCTCAGTATATAAACAGGGGGGAGTCACTGCTCTGGGACTGTCTGCTCATCGTTCAGCAGGTGGTAAGCAGTTACATCACTTGTTTTTCCTGGGTTTTTGTTCTTTTTTGTTGGTGGTGTTTTCCTTTTCACTATTGTTGTTGTTGTTGTTATTATTATTTTTATTTTAATTATTAAAATGTTCTTATATTAATCTGCAAGTTTTCTCGCTTTTCCCCTTCTGATTCTCTCCTCCATCCCACCAGAAGCGTGAGTGAGTGGCTCTGTGGTGTTTTAACTGCCTGCCAGGTTAAACCACAACAGGGACCAGAACTGCATACACTATAGTATACACCAACATAGACATATAGTTCACACAGTAGCATGACAATACTTATTCTACTGTGTTTGCTATTCTTTTCCAAACATTCTATTTCCTTTGTTTGTTTTTATGTTTTGTCAACCTTGAGTATATTCATAAAATCTTTTTTTTTACCTTGAAAAAGTCAATTTTTCAGTGGCAAAGGCCTATTCAGAACTCCACACTGTGTGTTTAGGAAAATATGATTGTATTTTTCAATGATGTGAATTGCTTTGGAACTATCTTCACAACATTTTGTCTCCATTTTATTTTCTCATGAATCAATAATATAAGATCCTTCAATAACTCTTTACCATTTGGCAAAATATGTGAATTTTGTCATTTATGGCCCTTTTCCAGATCATAAATGACAAAATTCACATATTTTGCCAAATGTGTCCACATTTAGCAAGGATGCACACAGACATCCTCATGGGATTCCATTGGTGAATTTCTTCCACTGTGAAGCTTCCCATATACTCCTGCAAATTTGTCTCCAGTCTTTTTTCTAGTCATTTGAGAACAATTTTCTATTTCACCCTATTACACTTTATTTTCTTCAAGACTTGTGGTAAGGGCTCTATCCAACATGCTCACGAACTCCTTCAGAGAGATCTGGAATATAGAACTGCCTTCCATACTGTTTGTTATAGATATGAACAGTGACTCAGGCTTGCTCAGGGTAAGATTCAGAATAAATCGATATATTGCATGATGTGGAGGTAAATTCATAAAGGTTGATACTGTTCTGGTAACAAGTTTCCTTCCACATCAGTCATCAGCCCACTTTCTAGGCCACCATAGCCCAGGCAATGCTGATCCATAAATCTCTGTTCAGTATGTCCTACAATTTATTGATTCTGCTGTCTACAATAAACTTGAAAATATGTTGCCAAATAATTTTCTGATTTTTTTTAAAAAAAAAAAAAAAAGTGCTCAAATCCTCTAGTAGATTGATAACATCTCAGGAACCTATTGGCCACGTTTGCATCGTATAACTCTTTTCTTAATCCCACTACCTTTTGCAATATATTTTGCATGTTACAAATAGCTCTTAACACCTTCACAATTTATGTCATGTATAAAAGTATTATAAAAAAAAAAAAAAAACTAAAGAGAATTTTTTTTCTGGTTTCTTTGGTTAGATTTTGAGCAGCGTTTCTTGGGACTATACTTGAACGCATCAGCTGAAAGCAACTCTACCTGATTGTTAAAGTCTCAAGTTCCTGTCTAGTTCTCTGGTAACAAAATGTAAACTGCTACAAAGTCTAGGTCTTCACTGGACCTCCCAGGGCCTTTCTTGGGCCTGAGACATGTTTCATGGAGAGTTATTCTTTTTTTATAATGCACTCAAGGTAAGAAAAAAGCTGTTTCCTGGTAAAAGCATTTGTGTTTTCACCCAGCAAAGATGCGCGCTGCATGCAGAGAAATGACCTGGGAGGACATATGAGAATATTAGTGCTACTGCAATTAGGAAGACAACTGGAGGAGTGCTTGAGACTTTTCCAGTTCTATACATAATACCTATGGGATTAGTTCCTGTTATGATCTAGTCTCCACTTTCCTGTCTTCTTTTAAGAGGAAAGACCAAATAGTTCTGCTACAGAGGTAATCTGACATTCATGAAAGACAATGTGAATGGCATTCCTGACTACAGTGTATACAAGTCTGAGAACAAGGACAAAAAAATGTCAGCATAAACTGAGAGACTTCAGAAACTGACCAATTACTTGCTAGTACAAAATATACACACCATTTGAGCACTAAAAGTGGGGCTTGAGTGGTGACTATTTCTTGTGTTGTCTTGCCGAGGTTCAGAGCTGCACCTTGAACTAAAAAATCAGTTCTAATTGAATCTTATCTTCTGCTAAAGTATTTATTTTCTTTTTTGTATTTGAGCTGATAAAATATTTATTTTTCAAAGCAATGATGCTTCACACTTAGTTACAAGTTGTTCATATGGAATGAGTGCACTTTTCCAATATAAGTTTTCATAGAGCACTGTGGTTTATATTAGCACTATAAATGTGGGCACTGCTGTTGTTTACATTCACATGTGCACATTTATACTCACCACTGAAGTCAAGGTGGATTTCTAAGTGCAAATAAAAGTAGGATTTGGCAAAAAATACCTTTACGGTCTTATGCACTGTCATAAAATGAGCATGCCATTAGATACATGACATCTTCCTTTTTTGAATTTCAGATAATGATGGTTTTGCCCATGCAGTGGATCCAGGTAAGTCCCAGTTTGGTCCTTTGCATGAGGGAGAAGTAAGGGGAAGGGCTTTATCTCAGGATTAACATTTTATGGTGCTATTATCTTCAATGATAAGCCATGGTCAGAAGTGTTGAAGGCTGATGTAGGACATAAATGGCCCTGAGGGAATCTGTAGTTGAGATATATCTGCTTCAACTTCAACATGAGAAAGTTAAGGGTCAGATGCAGCTTCGAATTTTAGAAACTTAAATGTCGATGTCTACATATAGGATTCTACATTTTTGATTAAGTTAATGGCTCTCTGGACCCCTTAACTGTTGATTAGTGCCTCATTTCAGTTTCCACACGTAGTTAGTTAGTGTTATTTGAGATGCCTTGGGATATTCTCTCTGGCCTTCAACTGCCACTTGAGAATGCTACAAATACAAAAATAATTCCACTAAGTCCTGCATTACAGGTGGTTACGAATATCTCAGATAACCTAGGACATATTAAATGTCAATATACCGTTACATGAGGACAGCCATACTGATTTCTAAAATTTTCATTGACCATACTTTTGAAATTATAAGCTGAATCCCACCCCAGATGCCTTCCACAGACAACATAATGTCCTTTTATATTAAATGGAGAGCAAAAGAAACGTCTGGAGGACGGTTCATCTCATTCTAAGGCCTCGCAGAGAAAATAATCATCTGGAGGTTCTATTTCTAGGCCTTGACTGTAAAGGTTACTAGATCAGACTTAGATGTGAGATATCTTAGCTAGAGATGTCTTAGCTAGAGATGTCTAAAGCCAGGTTAGACAAATCTATATGTTCTGCACAGAGGTGAACTTCAGTCTGTATAAACTGTAGAGCAGGTATTTCCATTTTCCTGTTTATTCTTACTCCCCTGTTGCCTGGAAAAATCATGAAGCAAATGCCCTTCAAGCTCACTTTGCATGACATGAAGAAGCACATTGCAGCACATTGGAAGCTGTACGAGGAGTGGCTGAAGTTACTTGATCTGTTCAGCCTGGAGAAGAGGAGACTGAGGGGAGACCTCATCGCAGTCTACAGCTTCCTCACAAGGGAAGGAGGAGGGGCAGGTGCTGATCTCTTCTCTCTTCATTCTGAGGGAATGGCAGGAAGATATGCCAGGGGAGGTTTAGGTTGGACATTAAGAAAAGGTTCTTCACCCAAAGGCTAGTGGAGCATTGGAACAAGCTCCCCCAGGAGGTAGTCATGGAACCAAGCCTGACAATATTCAAGAAGCAATTGGACAACGCCCTCAAACATATGGTATGATTTTTGGGGTTGTCCTATGCAGGGACAGGAGTTGGACTCAATGATCCTTGTGGGTCCTTTCCAACTCAGGATATTCTATGATTTTATGATTCTATGAAATGACTGGAAAAAAATTGTATGGATTTGCCAAGGATAAGTCTGACCAACCTGATTGCCATATATGACAAAATGACTGGATTTGTGGATTAGAGGAGAGGAGCAGATGTCATTTGAAAAGCAAGACTTTTAACACAGGCTCCCACGATATTTTTCTATCTAACTTAGAGATGTTACACTATGGATGGATGAAATTCAACACGGACAAAAGCAAAGTCCTGCCCCTGGGAAAGAAGACCCCCTGGCAGCAATAGAGTCTGGGGAAAGACTGTCTGGGGAGCTACTCTGTGGAAAAGGTTTTTGGGACCCTTGGGGGAGAGTGAGATGAATGTTAGCCAGCAGTGTGGCCTGGCAGCAGAGATGACCAGCAGCATCCAGGGCTGTATTAACAGGAGCACAAGCAGCAGATCAAAGCAAGGGACTGTCTCCCTACTCAGCACTCATTGGACCCCATCTAGAAGATCGCAACTAGTTTTGGGCCCCCAGCTAAAGGAAAGACACTGTTAAAGTGGAGCAAGTTCAGCAGAGGGAGTCCAGGATGGTCAGGGCTGGAACACTTGCCCTGTGAGGAGAATCTGAGGGAGGGGGGCTGGTTCAGCTCGAAGAGACCACTGTGGGGGGACCTAACAGCAGCCCTCCATTACCTATACGGAACTTACTGAGAAGACAGAGCCAGAATCTTCACAGCAGTGTATGTCAAGAAGATGAGTTACAAAGGGCATACTTAAATGAGAGAGGTTCACACTAGACATAAGGAGAATTTTTTCCCCATAAGGACAGTTAGGCAGTGCAATAGGTTGCCCAGAGAGATTGTGCAGTATCCAGCCTTGGAGGATTTCTAGATCTGACTGGATAAAGTTTTGAGCAACATGGTCTGATCTCACAGCTGACCTGCAGTTAGCAGGAGGTTGGACCAGGGATCTCTTGAGGTCCCTTCTTGGCTGTAATCCTAATATTCTAAGTCTAGACTCTCAACACATGTTTTCCAGATTTATGAAATAACATGACAAGAACATTGCTACTTCTGACCATTTATTTTCTGGTTTCTCACTTAATTTCAGGAGCTTTTAATATAAAATTTTACACCTCAGCTTATTACCTTGCTTGATTTTTATAGTCAAAAGAGCTAAATATCATTCCTTTGATCCTAAAGTAGATTAGATGAAACACATACCAAAATGGCTCCTCCTACTCGATAACTCTAAAGGAAGCAAAGATAAACTGATTTAAATGTAGAATATGTGCTGAAATATTTAAGGTCATGAAAGATTAATTCCTATCCAGAAAGATTTAATTTAGTCAGCTGACTTAAGGTTTTAGAAGTTATCTATGAAATGAAAGGTCAAAAAAAATTGAACTCAGTTTTTGGCTGGAGTGAACAAACACTGATCTATTGTTCTCAATATATTGAAAGTTCAGTTTCTGAAGGACTTTTTCTGTTTTACTCAAGACTGGATCTTTCATTAAATTAATAATTAGTAGTATACTCTAAAGATTTTGTGAGAACAAAAAAAAAAGATTGATGCTATGAAAGTTCTGCTTGTATGACTTAGAATTACCACTAAATTGTATAAATAGCTAATATCTGTTTCACAATTTAGTAAAATGTGTAAAAGGACAAACAAAAAGAAAGATTTCTTTTGTAATTCTCATTTAAATGGACTAACCTCTAATATTTTCCATTCATTGCAGGTATGATTGTCAAACAGTATACTTAACAGTGACTGCTGTCGAATACATGGATGATGCAGCATTGTGAATTCTTGCCTGCTGAGCCTTGCAAAATGAAGAGATTGATAAAAAACATTTACAGTGAAGTCCAAACACATAAATGAAAGAACGTGACTTCATGAGAAAAGCTGCCATTTCAGACAAAAATGATTGACATCTTCATTGTGAACAAAGCACTCATTGCAAGGAAGATTTCTGCTTAGAAATGAGGAAGAACATAATTTAAGTAACAGAATCATATAATTTAACTAGGGGAAAAGATGTATTATGTCATATGGTTCATCAGTCTGGTGATTCATAATTGCTCCTTGTCATGTTTTCAACAGAGTTTTGCCTGATTTAGTTTTAAATGTTCAAGAGAAATAACTCTCTTCACTTCCCACAGGAGACTATATTGGCTGTGAAAGCTTATTGCAAAGAAGTTTTTATTAAGTTCAGTCTAATACCTGTTGTTTCTATAAATCACTGAGAGGAGATTTTTTTATTATTATTATCTTAATTGCCACTCTATTCTCACTGAATATGCTAAAATGCTCTTTCTCATTTAACCTAGATATATATTTAACTTTGAAATAATTCCTCTGTAAGTGATCTCTCCAACCTCATGCACTTGTATTCCAAACTGTCTGTACTTATCTGGTAATGAAATGCTTGGAACTCAGTATCTTTAGATCTGTCTCAACAGAATTGCTCAGAGAAAGAATGGTATTTGCATAAACTAAAACTGTGTTCATAAGTTTTTGGTGTGATTCATTGCAAAGTGATTGCTATTTCTTTTACTGTTTCATTTCTCATTAGCTTTTGTTTGTTACACAGCATCAAAGAAATATTTTTACAGGTCTGAAATAGTAGAGGATTTGTTAAATGAATATTTGTTAAGTGAAAACCACTTTTGATGATTCAGTGAAGATGAACAATGAAAAAGAAGCGTTAGTAGACAAGTTATACAGCAAATAAGTGTGGACATTGTTATTGTGTTTCATAAGCAATCAAAGCACTGATAGGTGGAGTTAGCTAAACATATATGTAGCTCTGCTTTAGTTTTATCGTTATGGGTTTTGAATATCCTTTTGCATTAATATTTTTGCCTATATTTCCTAGGTTGCAGCAGTCCCAGATCCCCCCGAACATGTACATCTGCATTTGTGTAATGTGCCAATTAAGTCAATAGACCCACCTGTGAACTTAGAGGTCTACATGTACATATATCCTTGTGAAATTAAAGTATCTGCTGCATATTTCTGGAATAAATGTTATTGTTCTTCTGTCTCTTATCATATATTTTTTTTTCTTTTCTTTTCTTTTTTTTTTTCCCTTTCCTTTTGTTTTTCTTTTTTTTTTTTTTTTTATTTTTAAAAGTTCTTAAATCATTTATAGCTATATCCAGTCTGGCATTGATAAATCCTATTTCTCTTACCCATAACTGCACTTCATTTTCTTTCCCCCTTTTCCATATAGTATGAATGTTACTCAAATGCTTCCATTTAATTCTCTCCACTCTTTGCAATTCTCCTGGAACAAAATGTGAAATAGAACAAAAGCTATCATTTCAATAAGAAACAGTAAATGAGGACAGTCTTGTAGCCGTTTCCATAGATCTAGAAATGCAAATGAAACCAGTGAACTTTAAAATGTCCTTTTGACAGGCTGTTGCTAGCATCAGTAAGAGTGACCTCACATTTTTTTCCCCTCTGTTTAATGATTACAAGTTTTTGATTAATACTTGGTATGATATAGCCTCAAGGAAACCAGAGCAAACAAATGAAACAACCCAGGGATGCTCTAGAGGACACACTGGTGTTTGGGAAGACCTTAACTTTAGTTGCTATTACAAACGGTCTGCCTGCCTTGAGGACCTGGAGCCATATATTTTGTTTTGCAAACAAATGCTCCAGTTATCATGCTGTTATACAGCTGGAATCCTAATGAGTGTGATGTATTGTAAAACAATATCATTTTTTCCCCGATACTGTCCCAAGAGTAAGCATAATCTCTCACCCAACCTTCAATCCCTCCCATTACACAGGTCCATCTAATTAATTCTGCAGAGGTTTTGAAGTAATGGATTCTCAGCTTTCAACTGTTTGTTTCACAGATAGGCTTAGGGAAAACCCAAGCTGAATTCTTGGCTGACTCTGAATTAAGATTTGAAAACTGATTGTGCAAAACTTACAAAAAAATTACAGAAAGAGTCACAGGCAGTGCCAGGAAACTTCCATGCTTTTGTCCTGCAGCAACGCTCACTGTGTACTGCCAACATATGCCTTATCCACTGTCTTGAGGTATTTAAAACACAGGAAGCAACCAGGTTGAAATAATTTCTTCTAGACAGTGTGAGCCCTCAAGAATATGAAAAGATTTAAGTTTGCCTGGAATTGAGCTTAACTTCTTTTATACTACAGCAAGTACTTTTACATTACACAGAAAGTATTCTTAATTCTGAGTCACACAATACAGTTGGTGTTTTTTTTTCACAAAAAAGTTATTAAATTTATTCTACAAAAATATGGTCAAAAGAGAATTCTGAATAGAAGAAGCATTTTCTGCATTATACTTCTGCAAAACACTGGTTAATCTTCTAATCTGCAGAAGGTAAATGCGTAGTACATACAGAGCTTATGAAAGAATTCTGTAACATGTATATATATTTGCATATTAAGCTGAATCCAAAATGTCAAGATTTGAACTCATTTGTATTAATTTTTTGGTTTTGTTTTTATTTTTTTTTCCTAGAAAAAATACTTTGTCAGCAGTCACACATAATAACTTAAGTAACAATTCAGGAGAATGGAAGACAGAGATGGGGTTGACCACAGTCAAATAGTTCCCTTGTGCCTGGCATTTTTAAAACTCAGGGGCATGTTTAACATGAAATACTAACACATCTGGTAATAATGAATATCCTTCATTTAGATATGTAATTCAAGGATCTTCTGTTACACTTTTGGTAAAGATTTGGTAGACAAAGAGAGAAAAACAACTGAAAGTGCATAATGTGTAGGCAAAAATTTCGAATGTATTGGTTACACAGAATTAATTTTTAAAAAAATATCCATTAAAGGCTATAGCTGTGTGTTTGTGTTGTTAAACTTGTCAGATCCTTCAATGCTCTTTTAATTTCTAAGGTGGACCTAATGAGTTTGCTTGGGAATAAAACAGAAAGAGAAAAATAAGTAAAGGAGGAAATAAAACCCCAATATAATACTAGATGTGAGGACATACAGTAAGAAATGAGAAATGAAAGTGCTTTCAAATCTAGGGAAGACTGAAAAGCTGTATTTCACTTTGTTTAACCCAAGAAAATATTCCGTTCTTTTAGATAATTGCAAGATTAAATGGAAGTATCTTTGGAATTGTTTTACCGAATATTACTATTATAAAAGGAAGCATCTCCTAGTCTGGGTAGAAAACAAGATTAAATTGATAGAAGTGGAACATCATACAAGCCTTGAGACTGTCTACTGGTTTTGCCCACATACAGAAATAATTATGTTATATGTATTATGATGGACTCTGATCATTTGTGTTGCCTGCAAGGTTTATTTGAATGATGCAGGTAAATAGATGTGTAGGAGTTTTGTCATCATTCAGTAAAGGACTTACTTTTGGCCTCAAGCTACACTATAACTCTTGTCACTGAAAGTAAAGTCTGCTTTATATACCTATTTCTCCCATCTGTAAAATAGAAACAATGGAACTGACCTCATTTACATAGTGCTTTGAGACATCTTGACAAAAGTATGTACTTATGTTAGGAAGCACCTGTTTGGGGGGGAGGGGCGGGGAAAGAGGAATTTTTTTATATATTTTGAAAATTCAAAATAAACATCATAAATATATTGAATATTTCCCTTTATGAGCCTCAGTGCAGTGCTTTGTTTAAACATGCATAGTCAAAGAACACATTGATTACAAGTGACTGATATCAAATCATCCCTTAAAGATTGTTAAGGCAGTTCTGTGGACTGAAAGAGACTCACTGTGGAAAAATGTTAATAGAGGATTACTTCACATTCAAGGAACTGAAAATATTAAAAAATTATATTCACTGATTCTGGGTCAGATTTTTAGTTCATAAAAAAAGGAATTAAATGAGATGGAACTTTGATCCATTCTATAAAATAGACTTTGGAAAATTTGAAAATATTTATTGTTTCCCATAAATTTCAAAGTCCTGTGTGTGTAAAATCCTCTATTTCAGTGCTGCATTGAGAACACAAGGCTTTAAAGCTCAGGGAGACATCAGCTGAAAAGTAAGACCAGGGTCTTTACATTGCAGACCATTGACTAGAAGGAATAAAAGAACTTTTAGAAAAATGTGTCTGAAACTTCTATTAAAAAAACCCACAAGATCTAAGCATGACCATTACGAACACATTTTTAATTGCTGTGAGTAGCTGTTTGGAAACATTGACTGAATTTCTGAATACCTTCTTCACAATAAAAAAATGACAAATATATTTTGTAATATAGATCTAAATAAGCAGTTACCTAGAATTTGTGTTTATATCCAATTTTTTGTAACTAAATATTTTTAAAGACCTGAACATCCAGCATTACTACTGCCATCAACCTGTAGACATAATAACATACACAGGTGTCATTTGCTATTATTTGTACTGTAATAGCACTTTGGAAAAAAAAAAATGGTATTCGGAAGCAATAGTCAATCTTGATATGTTTAGTGGAATCACATTTCTAGTGATATAATAGTGATGATGAACTTCAGAGTTTTTATTACAAGATGTTCTCTGGAAGAGGGGTGGAATCTTTCAAAACAGAAGAAACTTCTTAAGTGAAACTATGGACATCAAAGCACTAGATCTGGTAAAGAGGAGTCAATGAGTAACCATTACCAGCTTCTCATTTCCCCCAGCTTTCTGGTGTATCTAGCACATAGGAACTGATTTGGGTTTGTTTTTTTTTTTTTTTTTTTCCTCTTAGTGGATAGTAATTTGCACTAGCTGTCATCCTGTTAACTTCAGAAATGAAACATGGAGACTGTTGCAACCTCAGAGAAAGTCCTTGTAAATTCCACAAGAAAAAATATTACTGTCTTGACCCGTGCTGTACTCCTATATTTGCATATATTTGTGTAAATGTCTCCTTTCAATTTCATGTAAGCCCAATAGTCACTAAGCCTCCTGCATCGTAATCAGTATTCTAAGCAAAAACCTGAACCATCAGTATTCCTGCTTTCCTAACTTGCCTTTTGCTTCTTTTCAAAATATTGTATTAGCTAAGTCACCAGTTTCAGCAGTCAGAAAGCATTGATATGTTTCATTTTTACACTAAATGACATTAAATCTTATGCCAATAAAAAATGCCTCATAGTCTTACTTCAGAATGCAGACACATTTTATTTTCCTTATGTTACGGAGAAGAAAACTGAGAGTTATTATGTTGCTCTGGAAGTCTTCAGGTTACAATCCAATATAATAACAGGGTAGGCTTATTTCTCTTTCACTTCTCTATACTAACTCTCATAATGAATTAATCAAATTTTAATGTTTTGATTAAGCTGCCTATTTTGTTGAGTATAATTCATTTCACATAAGTGCTAAAAAATGCACATATTTATTTTTAATTACTGGTTAACACACATAGGCTGTACCTATGTGGTACAAGGTAACCCTGAAAAACAAGAAATATTCCTGAATCTTAAACTGTACTTCACAGTTTAGATGTTTGTGTTTGCAAATGTTATAAAATTCTTCAATGGAAATTTTTTCTGGTGGAAAATAAATATATTGTAGATGTGATGATATTTATAAAATAACAAAAAGGAAATAAAAGCCTCATTACATGATAGAATGCTCTTGGAAACTGTAAAGGCAAACCGGACTGAAGTAAAAGGCAGATTTTGTAGATGCATTTCAAACAAAAACTGTTATATCTCCAGGGTAAAACAAGGAAGTAGACTATGAATTGTTTATGCAGATAAGCAGAGATGGTGAAATGTCTGGAACACTAATCATACAGGATTTCAATTATCCTGATGCTGAAAACAATGAGAACTGTGGAGTAGTTAAAAAAAGCAAAAAATTAAAACAAACCAAAAAACCCCCAACCAGCCAAAAAAAACCCCAAACACCCTTCCCCCACCTAAACAGAAAACATGAACACCCAAGCCTGCTTCTTCTGACTGCTGAAAAATCAGCAGACTGGCTCTAGCTGGAATCCAGAGAAGCAGAACAATATGATAAATGAGATAAAATGGTTGTGATCTCATACTGCACCAGTGGGGACCCATCCCTGTGGGGAAGTAGGCTCTGGTTTTGTCGGGACACTATCCTAATACCTCTAATTTTTGCCTAGGGTTTGCAAACAAAAGCTGTTAGACTCTGAATCAATACATCCCTGCAGTACAACACACTCTGTTCTCAGCCAGTATTAAACATTTTGACTGCTATGCTGAGCAGCTTTTGGCCTCTGGGGAGAAAATCAGTAGTGGGCAATACTGCAGCCTTTCAGGGCCTCTGTGGAGGTTGCTTTGTGCCTCCAGGTATCACCATCAGAAAACAGTATATCCCTCTATGAATCAAACAAATTAGGGGTTGTGTATCTGATAGCCTTCATCTGCTTTTAGATCATATAAGCCATTGATAAATCTTATGGGTAAAATAATGGTATTCTTGTAAGAATAGCATGAAACAATCATGCAGGAAAATAAATAAAAGGCAAACCAAAACCAATAGGAATGTTGTTGCCAAATTTTTTGGACCACACACCACTGTTTTCAAAGCCATGATAAATAATTCATATTAGTTTGTACATGCTGTATATTATAAGAAATATTGAGGATGACAGGGACCCACCATTCCCAAAACTTGGGAAATGATGGGAAATTAATTATATATTCAGAATTTTAATTTTTATCTGAAGAATTTCTAAGAATAAACTTGGCAAAAAAAAATGAATGGGAATGAAATTATTCTGTAACACATTTATAGATTTTCAGAGCAAAATTTATTTGATCACTGTAAAGTATCCATAGAATTATTCTCATTAAAATCTTATTACACTTTTTAATTGTTCTCATTACATTCAGTGAAAATATCTGTTTATTTAAGGTAGACAGTAACTTTAAGCTTTTTTGTGTGTGTTTGTGATGTTTCAGTGTATACTCTTAAACTCTTCAAACAAAGCAAACTATGTCCTGAAACAACTTCCTAACTGAAGTCGTAGTTAAAAATCACTGGACTTATGTGGCCCATTTAATACTGTGTCAGGAGATAAAGCAAAGTTGTCGGTTTTATAATGAAACAAACCCAAATGATTACATTTCAAAAGCTAAAATGTCACTGAAAAAAGTTTATGTGCTACTGATTTTTGTGTGTGGAGATACCTCATACAAAGAAATACAAAAAATCACTGAGGCATCTCAGTGCAGCTGCCAACTGCCTGAGAGGAAAGAAATATATGACTGTGATAGGCAGGAGGCTTATTTGCTTCTTTTTATAAACTATCTTTAAAAAAAAAAAATCTGCCATCAGATTGGAGCCTAATGACATTTTTTGTGTCTTAACGTATCCTGCTTCTGAAATGTTACTGAAATAAAACTAGACAATAATTTAGGTTGGAGAGGACCTCTGGAGATCATCTGGTCCAAACCTTGCTAGACCAGCTTTGAAGCTGGATCTAACTTCAAAGTTTGATAAGATTGCTCATGATCTTGTTCAGTTGATTTTTGAATATCTCTGAAGACAGGTTCCACAAGCTTTTGGGTGACCCATTCCAGTGTCTGATTACTTTCATTTGGGTTGTGGTTTTTTTTCCTGATGTCAAATCAGAATTTTCCTTATTGCAACTTGTATCTATTGTCCTACATACTATAGCTGTGCTTGTCTGAGAACAGTCTGGCTCCTTCTACACTATAACAACTTATCAGATATTTGAAAGCAGAAATAAAATCATTCCTTAGCCTTCTTTTATTAACACTGAAGAAGTCTAGATCTATATTTTTTTCCTCATCTCTCTTATTTAGGAATCTGAATGGCCACAGACTACAGTGCAGTTCTCTGCCCCATATTTTCTGTTTTCACAAATAAAAACTCAGAGCAGTTGTAACTAGCTAGTAGCTAAATAAGTGTTAGATATAGAACAATACAGAATCAAAATTCAATTTTTTTTTTTGTCTGTCATTTATAAAGTATAAGGATTATCTTCGCACTACTTTGCACTTTTTGGCAGCACTATCAGTGATATGCAACTTTGCACTTCTGTATTATGTATCAGAAGGATCAGATTTGTGTTAGAAACATCTCTGTGGCACAACTTAGACGATTCTGCAAGTATGTACTGACATCTGGTGGATGTTAAACTGAACACTCAAAGAAAACAGTACTACTACATACTAGTCTCCTGTTCGTTCAAAGAAAGTACTTGCAGTGGTTTTCATAGCATAAGTTCTGAGTCCTCTTTCCAGCAACACCTATGGGAGAAAATGAAACCTGAGTAAAGATTTCGTTAACAAGATTTCGGTCTCTGTCATGCCATTACGGAAGAACAGATTTCCAAAGAAACAGTGACAGGAAAAAAGGCAATGGACAAAAGTTGTTCAGGGGAAATAGGTCTGAACATGAGAAAAAAATTTTTCACCATGATAACAACTAATGCTGGAATAGGTTGCTAAGAGAAACGGTGGAATGTCCTTTGCAGGAACTACTCTATATCTACACATGATCTAATGTTTTTTTAATAGATCTATCTATAGATCTATAGGTGACCTCTTTTTTTAAAAAAAGATTTTCCATATTACTCAGAAACATTTTAATACATTTGATATGTAGAATTGCACAATAAAGTTGCGAATGGATGGTAAAAAGCCACAGTTATTAACTGATGGTAGCTATGTTTAATTGGTTTTAATTATCTATTTTGCTTCTTGGTAAAACTGATTTGTTTTTAAATAAAAAAAGGAGAGTAAATAAGTAATTTTAACTAATTTATAGTGTATCAAGACCACATTGGAAGAGGTTAATTGAAGTTCTATTTAGGTAGTGCTGAAAACCTACTATAGAACCACAAGGTCAGATTCGAACATGGTCAAAAATTTCTCTAATACTGTTGAGGAAGTAAATACTACTTGCAAGTATGTTGAGAAAGAAGTGTTTATGTTCCTAGTTGAATGCTGAGAATTTTAATATTACAATTAACAGCAAAGCTGTGGATGTGCTGGCCCATAAATTTAGTAATCAAAGATTTTTTGATCAGTATTCAAAAATTATGGAAATGACATTTCTTTTTAGATTTAGTTTGGAAAGAGCAAAATATAGAGCAGCTGATCTTATAAAATAGCTTTGAATTGAAGTAGGAGTTGATTTGCTTTAAATTATACCATGAGTGTATAATTTCTGCAATTTTTTCTACAATTCTGCAATTTCTGCAATTATTACTGCAAGCTTCAGAGTGGGTTTCGGTCTCTGTGTGCACTGAGGAAGCTGAAGACACTGTTTAAGGGCTATTCAAGGCTACCTATTGCCTGTGCTTCTACCACAGCTTCTTACCGTCTCAGAAGACTTGGAAGACCATACAAGATTGTCCACATGATTCCAGTGTGTCATGTAGACAACTTCAGCATTTCTTGGAATAGGTACTCCTGCTGAGGGAAGCATAAATATAGATTAAATTTCAACATTCAGGATACCTGAACTGATCCGATGACTACCAACTTTCCTCACCATCATGAAAGAGTAATAGATACCACTGAACATGAGTCATTTCATCCTAAAATAAACATTTGTGTTTGGCCAAATTAATCATCCTCTGAAAGTGACTGTTTTTCACCCAGAAAAAAAGGAGGCACAGGGTGGCTAAGGCTCACATCTGCAGTACAGGCATCAAAAGTCAGATGAAAAGGCTCCCACCCATACTGTCTCATGCAATGATCAGATATTCACAGATCAGAGAGAGCAAGAAGCAGGATACAGCATCTCTGGATAGGCAACACATTTCTGAACTTCAGAACATCTGCCTAAAATGTGAAAAACAGGCAGGACTACTGCTGACCACCATTGACATGGCTTAAAATCTTGGCATGCATTTCACATTACTGCACTTTCAGCACTCACGGATGCATCTCACCAGGCTCCATGGACTTGTGTATGTCCAGCTTGTTTAAATATTTCCCAACTTGATCCTTCTCCATCAAAGATAAATCTTCCTTGCTCCAGACTTTCCTACTGGTCTCAGTTGCCTGCAGTTCCTGAGGTCAAATCTTACCAGCAATGATGGAGGCAAAGAGTACAACTCTTATCACCAACCAGACAAATCATCTCAAGTGGTAAAAATTTTTAATAGGTGTGGCATATATCCTAAAATGAAACTCCAGTGCAATCTCATAGACAACACTGACAATTGATTATTGTGCTTCTACAGCATGACCCTACTGAAAATGGCAATCATTCCACCTCCCTTGCTGAGGCCTGGCACTCCTTTTCTCTGCTTTTTACTAAGCATGTAGCTTCAAAATGTACATAATGGCTTCACCACAGGAAATACCACTTCCCAGTTCTTATTCCCTGGTTTATGGTCCAGTTCTAAACTGAATTAAAAGCACTTCTGGAAATAGACAAGGTCAGTAAAAAGCTGTCAGTGTCAGCAGAGGGGCTTGGAGGAATTTGTTGCCATCCAGCAGAGATCGGGACATCACATGCACTGTTTCCCCACACCAAGCAGCTTCCACATATAGGTAGAGTAGAAGAATGATAGATCAGGGCCAGAAGGTAGAGTCTGGGAGCATTGTCCTGTAGCACAGTAAATACAGTCATGCCATTGGTAGTATCAGGCAGTGGGCTTCACACTAGGTTTGCATAGCCTTGGGACTGAGGCTTGTCAGTCTTACTTTTTTAATGTTTTAAATCTGTAGACATATAGCCTCTGAAGTCAGTCAAACTAGTCATTTGAATAAAGCTATTGAAAATTTGCCATTATTTATTTTCAAATAATGACATATTTTGAGAATTGTGACATTTATTTTATTTATTTTGCATATAATTTTATCTATATTGAGAAACTCAACAGTAGTTGGGTTTAACTCCATTGGTCTTTTTCTCTCCAACTTTGATAAAGGAATCATTTTAAGCCAAGCGTGTAATGACATGTATTTTCAAACTAGCTCGATAAAGCTTTAGTGGTTAGAAAAAATATTTAAATCACACTATAAATTCCTTCAGCTCTCTTTGCTGGCCTCAGCTTTTAGATTTATTCCATGCACAATCACTTTGTAAACTTCATCTATGTTAGCAACTTAGAGCCAGGCAGGCAATGCTCTCAGGACTGAAATGCAATTGTCCGTATTTTTTAAACTTTTAGACCATTCTCTGGAACAATTTTGACCTGGGCCAACGAGCAAGCTCTTAACTAATTCATGGGTATGTTTTAGGAAGTCGAATATTCCAGCTACTGTGTCTAAATGTCAGCCAGCAGTTTGCATGCAGCCACTCTCTTTCTGTGGCTAAATGCATTTACTAATAGATATGGGTCATTCCATTTAACCCTGTGCCCAGGAAGGTTTCCGAGTTCTGTTTAATTTACTACTATTGACATAGCTTTAGCTTCTGAGATTGAAGATTTTCATTTATCATGTTCTTCTAGCGATATCTGAACTACAGATTGAAATACTTTGAAAAGAGCCTCACTAATTTGAAAGAACAGCTTTCTAGTGTCATTTTTTGCCCTTTCTAGAAAAATCTGTATTAGCTATATGGAAACTTATAACCACACTAAAACCATGAAACGGTTTGCAGATATTTTTAACGTAATTTCTTCAGATACCTTTCATGAGACAATAACCTGTTTTGATATAGCATCTTCCATCTGAGGATCTCAAAGTATTGCTAAAACATTAACAAATGAGTCAGTGAAACCTTGTAACATATCAATGAGCTAGGGAAGACTGAGAACTGGATTTATCATTTATTATTTGTGCAACTACATATCAGTACACGGCTCTGTGAAGCAGAAAAGCTGTGTCAAACAAAAAACCTCTAGTCTGCCTGAAGAGATTTCATCACCATTTGATGAGAGCAGGTTAGTAAAGAGTAATTAATCTACTTGCCAAACATTGGTGAGCATAACTCCCATTAGTACTCGACTCCAGACTGCTATTTTCTCCCTATTAAAGAGCTTTAGTTCCCATTATTCATATGTCCAAGTTCTGCATTAAAGATGAGGTGTCTAATCCTTGATAGCAATCACAGTTCCTTTATGGCACCATTTCCCAAAGCTGTTTTGCTCTGTGCTCTTTCCTGATGAGCAGACTTTACTATTGAAAATCCCTCCATTCCAGCTGGAAAAAAAGAGATAGTCAGGACACCCAGGCCAGTTAAGGGCTCCCAGAAGACCCTTTTTATGGGAACAAGGCAGTTGTCACCCCAGTACAGACAGAAGGTTTGGGTCAGGCATGAATGCAGTCGAAAGATGGTGTGGACCAGGTCCTCAGCACAGTTCACTTTAATGAGCACCTGCTATAGGATGACCACTACTAAAACCAACATCAGAGTAGCCACTGGACAGCTTTCTGAGCATCTCTCACCTGCTACAAGAATATTCTTGTTACAGAGAGATACAGTGGATAAACAGAGGTATATCACTGCACAAAAGAAGCAGAAGCAATTGCATCTTTGTTATTTTCCTTCACCATCTTTAAGAGTTCTCTAGCATTGTGAGACTACAGACCAGCCCTCCTGCCCATATGTTACATTTATTTTGATTATCCTATCTTTGCTTTTGCAGCATAGTGTTCTGATTATATTTGGTTCCTGCCATCTTTTCTAGGCTGGCTCTCATTTTAAGCCTGCCTATTAGATTAAAATATAGGAATCTACTTTCAACAGTCTTTATGCCTTGGTGAATAAACAGATTTTCAGATTATTTATTCAGATTTATAGTTATATTATCATTATCTGCTGCATGGCTGGACAGAGTTAGGTTATTGCTTTTCCTATTACCTTAAATTGCAGTATAAAATTCTTTCTAAAAAGGTCTTCAAAATATTTGAACTAGTTACAATGCAGAAACTGTTCTAGCCACAAGAGAGTGCTCTTGTAAAAACATAAGGCTGCTTGAGAAATAACTACATTTTGCACTTCAACGATGAAAAATAGTGTTAGTAACTAGTGTTTACTTTAATTATTGTATTTCAGGAAATTAAACACTGATGTAAATTAGCATGGTATTCCCAATTCCATTTATATTCACCTTTTTATTTGTTTTTAATTAAAGCCAAGAACTAGTAAATAACATGTATGTAGCTACATTCCTTTTGAAATGATGACAAAGTTTTGTTACGCAATCATATTTTCTCTAACATTTCGTCCCTCACTCTTCATTTACACAGTGCAATGACCCTTAGAGATAAAATATATCAATTTAATATGAAAATGCAGCTCCAGCTCCAATAATGTGTTTGCTTTATAGAAAAGGGTTTATATTAGATAAACTATTCCTCATGTCCTTTGTGGGTTAAATTATATCTTTTTATGTGCTTAAACACAAGCTTACACCTTTGAGGCCTTAGAATAACCTACCTCTCCATAATGTCCTAGCAGAGGATGCTTTGTAAATGCAGAATAGAACATGAAACACGCAATCGTGTAACCCAATGAAATTCTGCAATTTAGCAGTAATTATATTTTAGTGACAGATACCCTACTTTGTTCAAAAACAAACTGAACTTTGTAGAGAGAGCACAGGATCACAGGGGAGGCTAGATCTTCCTTCTTGATTTGAGCTACCTAGATTTGTTGAAGATCAAAGTACAATGTTGCCCTAGTTTATGTCAATAACTGAACCAGTACAAATGAGTATCTGTCTCTGTCACATCTTGCCCTCATAAAACTCATTTAAATCCAAAGGAATGAAGCTACTTTTGCTAACTTTTCCCCAGAGAACTGTTTCCCTGACTAGAGGACTTGGCCAGTGGTTATGTTTAGCCCCTTGAAGTCCAATTTGTGTTTATAAAGCAGAAAATTGCATCAATTGGAGAATGTGGTCTTTTATGTTTACAACCTTTTCTCACCACTTCTGATGACATACTTTATTCTACTCTCATTAAAATCAATGGCAAAACTCTGTTTATTTTAGTCACTGCAGGACCTGGCCATTAATATGTTAATTTCTAATCTTCCGTTCCAAATTCTACCATCTGCATTTTTCTTTTTTTCTCTTTTAAATAAAAAATGTGTTTTAGAGACATATTTTCAGTTACTAATGTTATTACTTTCCTTATGCATGATTCTCTTCAGCTGAACTTTCCAGATGGTATCCAAGATCCAAGCATCTTTTCTTTAGATTCCTCATTTTAAAGTTGCTACTGCATGATAAATATTGAATTAGAATAACAACCTTTCTTAAGTACCAAAATAGCTCACCCTTCTGATCTCATTATTTTCTCCCATTCTTCCTCTAAATCTAATAGCTTTCTGTCCCCGAATTGCAGTGCTTAAAATATCTATGACTCATTAATTGTAAAAAAATTGTCTTTTTATTCATTAGTAGTACTGGTTTTCATTGAATGTCCCAGCAGTGGCCCAAGACAATTTAGATAAAAACCATTATTTCTTCTGTCTAGACAGAAATTAATTTGTAGTTTTGTCCTTTTGCATGGGAATGATAGAGAGTTGTTGTCATTTGATGTAATACCGAAAAGACTTTTGCACCTTTAGTCTGCAGATCAGATATTGTCAATATTCCCTTTATGACCAAGATGGCCACGATTCAGCCAAGTACTTAAACAGATGCTTTTCCTTAATAATGTGATTTCACAGTAATTATGAATGTATTTAAAGTTACACTTGTATTCGATACATTGACTTCTGAGGGCTTTATTATTTGAATGGAAAAACTTTGCTTATATTTCTCTTTCTTTTAAACAAAACATCACCAGACTTCACTTTCCCTAATAGAGCCTTCACACTAAATGCAGATCACTAAATTCTAAGTCTAGAAATAAAACCCCTCACTCCATAACTAATATATTTTTTCTCTGAATAGCAGACAGAATCACAGAACCAGAAAAGACTGCATGGCTTATGATATTCAGTAACTATAGACATCAATAAAATAGATATTTAATTAGAAGTAGTTATAGAACATACATTGTATAAACCCCAAAACACATGTACATCACTGAATACATTATCAAACACAAAACCCAGACTGCATGATTTATTGACACTACACTATCAGTGTCTAGACAAATGCAGAAGGAATTGTCCATCTAAATCCATGTCCAGACAGCATAAAAACTGTCCTTGTTTCAAAGATACTGAGAATCTGCTGCTGACACTAAAACCAAAAGTTACTAGATACTCAATGTACTTGTCATCAAAATTGCATAATTATTTACCACGGTTTGTTTTTACCGTTCATTAACTGTGTTCTCCTTCTCAGATATTTTGGGCGTATATGGACTGTTCTTATCCCTTGAAGCTGTATTGTAAGTTTCCTTTCTCTTCCCGGAAATCTTTATGATGCTTTCTTATACACAATTAATGCAAAAAAAAAAAAAAGTTCTTTTTATTTAGGCTTCAGTTAAAGAAAAAACTGCAGTTAACTGCAGTAAAAGAAAAAACTCCTTCTTCATAACTGCAATTACACCTTTGCTTAAAGTCTCTTAATGTGAGTGTAAGCTTTCTATAGATCACATACTGAGTCTTAAAAATCTTTGAAGCTAGTCAGGCTAAACCATGGTAACTCTTAAAATTTGTGCTAAAATAATCGGTTACAGGATATCTACTTTATTTTTCCAGTCACTTATTTTGTGCCTGGTTTCAAAGTACTTTTTCAGCTCTAGCAGCTTTTCAGGACATTGAGTATCAGTCAGGCAAGCTCCTGCCTACCTACAAAATGTGTGCAAACATGCTTGTAGTAATGCTAAATCACATCAATGCATTTTGTCTTTATTCATTCCTAGCTATGGCTAGTCTCCGGTATTTCCATCCTCAATAGGTGCATCTCTGTTAGGTTGTTTTCAGGTGTGAATGTGCCTTGCACCTGTTACCTGTAGTCCTACAGTAGGTATTCGAACACTGCAGTGGTGCACTCAAGTTATTTCCCTCCTGGTGCAATCATGATCAAAGTCACTTCTGGGGCACATAGAATCATAAAATCATAGAATCATTAAGGTTGGAAAAGACCTTTAAGATCAACAAGTCAAACCGTTAACCTAACTGCCAGGTCCACCTCTAAACCATGACCCTAAGAACCACATCCACATGCTTTTTGAACACTTCCATGGACTGTGATCACACCACTTCCCTGGGCAGTCTGTTCCAATGCCTAACCACTCTCTCTGTGAAGAAATTTCTCCTAATATCTAATGTAAATCTCCCCTGGCACAACTTGAGGCCATTTCGTCTCGTCCTGTCGCTTCGTACCTGGGAGAAGAGACCAACCCCCACCTCGCTACAACCTCCTGTCAGGTAGTTGGAGAGAGCCATAAGGTCTCCCCTCGGCCTCCTCTTCTCCAGACTAAACAACCCCAGCTCCCTCAGCTGCTCCTCATAAGACTTGTTCTCTCGACCCTTCACCAACTTCATTGCCCTTCTTTGGACACGCTCCAGCACCTCAATGTCCTTCTTGTAGTGAGGGGCCCAAAACTGAACACAGTACTCGAGGTGCGGCCTCACCAATGCCAAGTAGAGGGGCACTATCACCTCCCTGGTCTTGCTGGCCACAATATTCCTGATACAAGCCAGGATGCCATTGGCCCTCTTGGCCACCTGAGCACACTGCTGGCTCACATTCAGCCGGATGTCAAAAAACACCTCCAGGTCCTTTTCTGCCAAGCAGCTCTCCAGCCACTCTTCCCCAAGCCTGTAGCGTTGCATGGGGTTGTTGTGACCCAGGTGCAGGACCCACCACTTAGCCTTGTTGAACCTCATACAGTTGGCCTCAGCCCATCGATCCAGCCTGTCCAGATCCCTCTGTAGAGCCTTCCTACCTTCAGGCAGACCAACACTCCCGCCCAACTTGGTGTCGTCTGCAAACTTCCTGAGGGTGCACTCAATTCCCTCATCAAGATCATCGATAAAGATATTGAACAGGACCAGCCCTGACACTGAGCCCTGGGGAACACCACTCGTGACCGGCTGCCAACGGGATTTGACTCCATTCACCACCACTCTCTGGGCTCAGCCATTCAGGCAGTTTTTTACCCAGCAGAGAGCGCACTTATCCAAGCCATGAGCAGCCAGTTTCTTCAGGAGAATGCTGTGGGAGACAGTGTCAAAGGCTTTACTAAAGTGCAGGTAGACAACACCCACAGCCTTTCCCTCGTCCACCAAGCAGGTCACCTTGTCATAGAAAGAGATCAGGTTCGTCAAGCAGGACATGCCCTTCATGAACCCATGCTGGCTGGGCCTGATTCCCTGATTGTCCCACACGTGCTGTGTGATGGCATTCAAGATGATCTGCTCCATGACCTTCCCTGGCACCGAGGTCAGGCTGGCAGACCTGTAGTTCCCCAGATCCTCCTTCTGGCCATTCTTGTAGATGAGCATCGCATTAGCTAACTTCCAGTCATCTGGGACCTCTCTGGTTGACCAGGACTGCTGATAAATGATGGAAAGTGGCTTGGCAAGCTCCTCTGCCAGCTCCCTCAGTATCCTTGGGTGGATCCCATCTGGGCCCACGGACTTGTGTGCATCCAGGTGGAGTAGCAGGTCACTGTTACCTCTTGGATTATAGGGGCTTTATTCTGTTTCCCATCTCCATCTCTCAGCTCAGGGGGCTGAATATCCTGAGGATGACCAGTCTGACTATTAAAGACTGAGGCAAAGAAGGCATTAAGTACCTCAGCCTTCTCCTTATCCTCCGTGGCAATGTTTCCGTCTGCATCCAACAAAGGGTGGAGATTCTCCTTGGCCCTCCTTTTGTTGCTGATATATATTTGTGAAAACATTTTTGGTTATCTTTAACTGCAGTGGCCAGTTTAACTTCTAGCTGGGCCTTTGCCTTTCTGATTTTCTCCCTGCATAACCTAACAATATCCTTGTAGTCTTCCTGAGTTGTGTGCCCCTTCTTCCAAAGATGGTAAACTCTTTTTTTTCCTGAGTCCCAGCCGAAGCTCTCTGTTCAGCCAGGCCAGTCTTCTTCCCCACCAGCTCATCTTTCAGCAGATAGGGACAGCCTGCTCCTGTGCCTTATTTTATGGTCGCTGTGCCCAAGACAGCCTCCAACGACCACATCACCCACCAGGCCTTCTCTGTTTGTAAACCACAGGTCCAGCGGGGCATCTGCCCTGGCTGGCTCACTTTCCAGCTGTGTCATGAAGTTATCTTCCACACGCTCCAGGAACCTCCTAGATTTTTTCCTCTCTGCTGTGTTGTATTTCCAGCAGATATCTGTTAAGTTGAAGTCCCCAACGAGAACAAGGGCTAGCAATCATGAGACTTCAGCCAGCTGCTTGTAGAATCTTCATCTGTTTCTTCATCTTGGTTGGGTGGTCTATAACAGACTCCCACCAGGATATCTGCCTTGTTGGCCTTCCCCCTGATCTTTACTCATAAGCACTCTACCTTATCATTACCATCATTGAACTCTATACAATCCAAACACTCTCTAACATATAGAGCTACCCCACCACCTCTCCTTCCTTGCCTATCCCTTCTGAAGAGCTTATAGCCATCCATTGTGGCACTCCAGTCATGAGTGTTATCCCACCATGTTTCCGTGATGGCGACTGTGTCATAGTTTTCCTGCCGCGCAATGGCTTCCAGCTCCTCCTGTTATTGCCCATGCTGCGTGCATCAGTGTAAATGCACTTCAGTTGGGCTACTGATCTCTTCTCCAACACAGGCATGCCACCCCTAGGCTCATCCCTAGCAAGCCTGGTTTTATCTCCTTCCCCCTTCGCATCTAGTTTAAAGCTCTCTCAATAAGGCCTGCTAATTCCTGAGCTAGAATCCTTTTCCCCCTTTGAGACAGGTAAACCCCATCTGTCGCCAGCAGGCCTGGTGCCATGTAAACTGCCCCATGACTGAAAAACCCAGAATTCCACCACGGGCACCAGCCTCTGAGCCATGTCCTTGCTTCTTCCTTGCTGGTCCTTGCTTCTTCCCCACTTCTATGCATGGATCACTCACAGCTGTAGTCCCTTGGTGGTATCTCTGCCCTGACATGGGTCACCTGCAATCTGCAGTCCCTCAGAGGTACATCTTCTGGCATGGAGTGCCTCTTTTCAATAGTGCAGCTCTGGCTGTGTCCCCAGTGATGTCTCTTTCCACGTGTCCCCTCCATTTCTCTGGACGTGTTTTCTCCTTCATTTTGTTCACGCCTCCAGTAAGTGCTGCTCTTTCTTACACAGGCATGAATCAGGGCACTGGGGGCTCCCCTGCCTCACTGCAGTTTTGGTGCAAGATGGGGTGTTTACAGCAGTGTCAGAGCCCACTGAAGCCAGCTGTGACTGGCCCAGAGCACCTCAGAGCCTCCTCCACAGTGGGCATTCTGCACCGGCTACCCAGCCAGCCTACCAGTTACGCCCAGTACAGTGTTCCTTTACTTGCTTTGTTACATCACCAGTATGAGTGAATGATTCTGTCCCTGAGCCTGGACCTTGTGTCAGGTAACTTGTGCAGCTAGGTATAAAATGGATATGTGGGTACATTTCAACTGCAGTTTTTCCACACTGGATATACAATTACTGTTTCTGTGCCATTCAACTCTCAGCTGCCATTTTCCACCTCCCTTTTTCTCCTGCTCTGCCCAGTCAGAGTTGAAGTGCAACCGGTTCCTTGAACAATGCTTCTAACTATGATTTGCAAAGCTCAACAACTTGCAGTTTTGTCTGCACTGTAGTAGGAAGTCCTAAGGGTTGATTCCCACAGTAAATAGAGGATTTTGTGACTGCAGTGGAAAGAATTTTAAAATTTTCATGCAGAGCCAAAAATTGTTTCCTGGAAAAGGAATCAGGGCAGTAAATTGAGGTAGTTAAGACATGCATTCCGAGTCAAATGTCAGACTCATCCAAGTTAGACAGCCCTGGTTCACATACATATAATTTATGCGATAGCCTATGCTTTGGCTGTCAGACGGGATATGTAAGGAGACAATCCTTACGCAGATATAAGACAGAGTTTGCTGCCATGCAGGAGAAAGTCTCTACCTTTGTCCTTTACTATCTGTGTGGTGACCAGCTGATAGAGAACCGCCACTTTCCCCCATGGTAACTTGTTACACCTTGCTCTGTGCACTATGAGACACTCACACAGAACTTGCACCTAAACTCATGGCTCCCCATATCTGTGAAGAGAAAAGAGTTCTTCATTGACCTGGTCTCAGCTGGGATAGAGTTAATTTTCGTCTCAGTAGCCGGTATGGGGCTGTGTTTTGGGTTTAGGATGAGAACAATGTCGAGGATACAGTGATGCTTTGGTTCTTGCTAAGTAGTGCTAAGCTGTCTCTAAATAGGTGCTAAGTGGCGCTCACACTGGTCAAGGACTTTTCAGCTTCCCCTGCTCTGCCGGAGGCACAAGAAGCTGGGAGGGGGCACAGCCAGGGGGAGGGCTGGCCCAGACTGGCCCAAGGGCTATTCCATACCATATGACGTCATGCTCAGTATATAAGCTGGGGGAAGAAAAAGGAAGGGGGGGGACATTGGGTATGATGGCGTTTGTCTTCCCGAGTAACCGTCACGCTTGATGGAGCCCTGCTTTCCTGGGGATGGCTGAACACCTGCCTGCCAATGGGAAGTAGGGAATGAATTCCTTGTTTTGCTTTGTTTGCGTGCACGGTTTTTTTGCTTTGCCTATTTAACTGTTCTAATTTATTTTACTTCAATTATTAAACTGTTCTTATCTCAACCCACGAGTTTTCTCCCTTTTACCCTTCTGATTCTCTCCCCCATCCCACTGGTGGGGAGTGAGCGAGCGGCTGTGTGGTGCTTAGTTGCTGGCTGGGGTTAAACCACGACATTCATATATTCTGATAGTCTGATATTCTGATATATTCTGACTTCTGTCAAAGTATATGAGGTTGCTCTCCTAGAGCTGCTTTCTCTAATCTTTTTCTTCCCTTGGTTCCCTTGGAATTTTATGATGTGTTACCTAGAATTAAGGACTATGATAATAACTTGGCAAGATTATGGGCTAGTTATGGTAATATTCCTTTTGGAAAATGCTGCATTTAATTCTAAATACATTAGGGGTTGTTTCAGTTCTGGGTTTGGATATTTATATAATGAAGAAATATGGTGGTTTAATTTATCTTTGTAGCATTAATATAATTAAATTTACTTACACACAAATAAATTAATTATTCTATAAATACATTATGTTTAAAACATTACAAAATTATTGTGTGTAATTAGATACTTCAAGTATGATTAACAGTGTTTCAAAGTATTTTAAATTAGCTGTTTATTTCTTGTGAAAAGTTAACCACTGTGGCATTAGGAGTGATGACAAAGCTTCAGCTAGATGCTTTTAAGCAGCCATACAGACTATTGCATGATGCTAAAGGTCTTCAGTTGTGATCAGCAGAATGAACTCCTGTTGGAGGCCAGTCACCAGCAGTGTACACCAGGGGTTGATATTGGGGCCAATACTGTTTAACATCTTCATTAACGACCCAGAGAATGGAACAGCATGCACCCTCAGCAAACTTGCAGGTGACATAAAACCAGGAGGAGTGGCTGATACACCCGATGGGTGTGCTGCCATTCAGAGGGACAAGCTGGAGACTTGGTCAGACAGGAAGCTAATGAAGTTCAGCAAAATGAAATTCACATTTCCCCAGGGAAATTCCTGTGGAGAAATGACCTCATGTACCAGTAAATGCTTGTTGCTGACCATCTGGAAAACAGCTTTGTCAAAAAGGACCTGGGGGCACTGGCAGACACCAAGTTGAACAGGAGACAGTGTGCCCTTGCAGTATAGAAGGATAAGGGTATTCTGGGCTGCATTAGGAGAAATATTGCCAGCAGGTTGAAGGAGGTGATATTTCCCCTCATTGTGGGTGAGGCCACAACTAAAGTGTTGCATCCAACTCTGAGCACCTAATACAAGAGAAACATGGACTTACTGGAGGGAGTCCAGCAAAGGGCAACTAAGATGTTTAAGTCACTGGAACATGTCTCACATGAGAAGAGGCTGAGAGAAGTGGGACTGTTCAGTCTGGAGAAGAGAAGGTTCAGGGCGATCTTATCCACGTGTATAAACACCTGATTTGGAGGGGGAGGAGGGCAGTAAAGAATTAGGAGCCAGACCATTCTCTGTGTTATTGAATCTGCCTTATAATAGATACTTTTAACATTTGGAAAATCTCCAAACCTGAAGGTAAACAACATAGGTTACATATTTTCATTGCCACAATGACAGAAAAGAGCAGTTACAGGGAAAGTAACTACAGAGTAATAGTGTTGCAATTTCCCTTTTCAGGGAGGTAAGTTCAATGTCTTATTCAGTTTCTTTCCCCTTGCTCTCTCTGAGCTTTTAATGCACATGTAAATGATTCATGAGTATGTGATCATGAACATTTGGAGTTACCTGCATAGACACTTTTAACATACAGGAGGGACATTTTTTTGATTACACATTGCATGATCTATGTAAAGGAGATTACTAGCTGTAGAGAGTGCAAGCACATGAAACAGAGGTAGATATGCTGTAGATATAGGACACAAGAGGATAGGTATCAAATGCTAACACTGGAGGCAAAGGTGAAGTGTACACTGAAAATTTTATTTACGAATGTTCACATAGATGTGTTTGTACTTTGGATTCCTTTTCATCATGAAATACAACTTCAGAGAACACTTCCAGGTGAGGAACATTTCTGTAGCATCAAAACCATAAGATTTGAGGATTGTATTGTGAACAAAATCATTATAATGAAAGGAACAGTAGACCAAGTTTCAAATATCAACAAAATGTTATACATCCTGAAGCAGTCTTAGCAGCTCAAAATTATGTCACTCTCCAGAACCTTTTGAGACATAACAGGAAAGTAAGAGGGCTCTTAGGTCCCAGGAAAGCATACTGCTACTAGCAGAATCATAGCAAAGATGCAGAGAGATGAATGCACATCCCTGGGACTTTACTGAAGGAGCAAACATACCAAAAACCATGAAAGCACAGCACTGAAGAGGAGGACTTGTAGGTGCCTTGTGAGAAGTTTATAGGAAAAGTACATCACTAAGATGATGCAGAAGATGAGGCTGTAGGGGGGAAATCCTCAGTCTCAGTAGGGCTCTACCTAAAAGCCATATCTATGCACATCAGTGAGTTTTAGCCTCATCCTACTCAGCATCAATACCCTCTTGGTTCCAACAGCAGAAGGGCAAACAGAATCCTCATCATAGTACCCACTATGGATGGATGTAGCTCTGTCAAGTGTTTGCCATGCAGTAGTGAATCTAATAAAAGTCAGAATCTTCCATAAATGAAAAATAATCGCTTGAAGAGTCTGGAATAAATATCAGCTGGTAAGCAGAACATTTTCTTCTGGATAAAAATTATATGCTTTCATTGCGCTGCAAAAGAGAGCCTCTATTCTTGTCAGATGTCAGGGAAAGTTGAACTTACCATAGCAGAAATGTGTTTAGCTCTACATTTAGCTCCTACAAAGGAGTCTTTTAAGAAAGTTTGGGCCAGCTTAAGGCAAATCTATGAAAATATGGTTTTGTGTTAATTGTGTGGAAAAAATATTTCTAACCTTTAAAAATACTACGTTTTGAGTTGCTTCAGGGAATTTTTTCAACTAAGTAGATATCTCATTCAAACCTCCTCATGGCATTGATTTGGAATATTAAATATAATATAAAATATAAAATCAAAAGGAGATCCAGGAGGCAGAGCTAGATGTTAAAATAAGGTTTTGATGCTTATTAAAGTGGTCAAAATATTGAAAGTCAATAGAAGGAAGACTATTGATGTAGAAATCTAATATACAAAGTGTTTGTACGAGGGAATGCACATATCTTGGTTGGCAAAGTAGTAAAGCTTCAAAAATGCTCTGAGACAGAGACATACTTTTCCATTTCTCCCCTACAGTTACAGACATTGGATATGCTTCAGCTCAATGTAGCCAGGAGTTTGTAGATGCAGACATGAATTAAAGGCATGGTCTTATAATTTAGGCCGAATTTTAGGAAGATGGCAAAGTAGACTGGTGTAGCTTTCACTGGATTTCCACTTGCTGGTTACTTTACCTGAAGCATAATATTAACCACATCTCAGAGTGAGGAAAGCTGTTTAGAAGCAAGCTAAAGTAAAACCAAAATGGGGGAGGAAAAAAAAAAAAAAAGCAAAAAAAGTGTTTAGTCCCATGCAGTTCATATTGTTTGACAAAAATAAAAATAAATTAAAAAAAAAAAAAAAAAAAGAAAAAGAATGCTTTAGTCTAAGGTTGTCCATAGGGTGAAACACTTTTTCTTAGGTGTCCTGTGCAAGAGCAGAAAATTTTAAAAGTTCTGTTCTCTTGCACAAGGAGAGGGAGGTTGATGAGAAAAATATCTAACAGACCCAGAACATCCAGTCTTTCTACGTATATAATGAGCTGTTTGAGGATGGAACAAGAAGAGAAAAAAAGATAACCAGTAACATGTATGATGAGTGGAGAATTGTAGCAAAAAATATGGTAATATGCTCTCACAGAGGGTATCCGTATTTACACAGATTGTGAGATGGAGTAAAATCCTCCAGAGTCAAACATGACTAACAGACCAGTCTGGAGTAAATTTTAGGTGATAGATCATTCTAGATTACAGTGATTAGTGATCTTCTTTAGATCGTGTCTCCGTACCATTTGCTTGAAAGTCATTTTCATAATAAACTGCAGTTTAATCCAGTATTCAGTGCATATTGATTTTCCCTCAATATTTGATCCACGAGGTGTATGGTCTCTTGTCTTTTTTGTTTTCACTACTGAGATCAGAAAATTCATGCTTTTAGCTCTAAAGGTATCCAGTTCATTCCCCAATGTGCTGATCAAGAGAATAATTATGAGCCATCAGACAAACACTGAATTATTATATTTGTGTACAGCAGGTTAATGATGTATATTCTAGAGTTTTTAGTAAACTGGTTCAAGGAGATTAGACTGAGAATAATAGCATAAAACTGAGTAGAGGGAAACAGAAGCTGAAAAATCCAGGAAACTTTCCAAATTAGAATATGTCTAGAGATTTTTTTCCTAATGATAACTGTGGAAATTTCAAAGCTTGAGTCTCATAAAACATTTTGGTTACTTAGATATGTACTATACTAAATTGTTGTAAATTTATTAATACAGGAACAAGCTAGCCATCAGGAACAGGTCTTTCTGGGGTTTGGTTCATTTTTTAACTCATTATTAAGTTAAATGAAAGAGAGCTAATATACAACCATTAAGAAAAATTTAGAGTCATGGGTGCTCAATAGTTTACCAAATGTAACTGCATTTAGAAATCATGGGCTTCTCTCACCCGGTTTACAAGCATCCAAGCTGTCATAGGGTTCATTCAGAGTCAGGAATTAAGTCCATTCTCAGCCAAACCGGTAGGGAAAAAATTAATACCTGGGACCTCCTTCTAGTATGTGGTTCAGGGTTTCAAGATGCATTTAACTTAGGTTTATTTTATTAGAATGGGTAACAGTCTTCATAGAGATCACTAAATCTATACAGAGTTTACTGTTTACAGGATTACTAGGAGGAATATACAACTCAAAAAGGGAATTAAAATAGATAATATGCAATGAAAATATAAAAGACAGAGATTATCCAGAGTACCTGGAGTACTCTCTTCAGTTCTGGGATCCCCAGTACAAGACAGAACTGGGCATACTGGAGAGAGTTCAACAAAGGGCCATGAAGATGACAAAGGGACTGGAGCATCTCTCCTATGAGGAAAGGCAGAGAGATCTGGGACTGCTTATCCTAGAGAAGGGGTTCACTTTAGGAGGATATTATCACTGTATATAAATACCTGAAAGGAGGATGTAAAGAAGATGGGACCAGGCTCTTTCCATTGGTCTCTAGTGGCAGGACAAGAGGCAATGGGCACAAACTGGAACACAGGAAGTTCCCTCTCAACATCAGGAAACACTATTTTACTATGAGGGTGACCGTGCACTGACATAGGTTGCCCAGAGAGTTTGTGGAGTTGCCATCCTTGAAAGTATTCAAAAGCCACCTGGACACAATCCTGGGCAACTGGCTTTAGGTGTCCCTGCTTGATCAGGGTGGTTGGACCAGATGACCTCCAGAGGTCTCTTCCAATCTCAACCATTCTGTGATTCAAAAGTCTATGATTAGGACACCTCTATCTCAGAAGTTCAAAAAGTAGAATTTAAAGGAAGAACTAAAGAAAATGAAGTGAATGGTAAAAAGGTTCTCCACAGACATAAATGGAAAGAGGATGAAGAGACAAAGGGACTAGAGTTTGTGAAGGGAAAGATACAGATCAGACATCATATAGGTGTTGCCAGCATACTAAATAAATGTTTTGCTTCTGTTTTCAATAAGGATGATGATGCATGTAACACCAATGGAACACTACTTTAAAGACAATGAGAAAAGGGTATTAGAATATCATATGTAATCTGTGAGTAAACTTTGGGCTGTTTGCAATGATTGTATTAGATGTCTGAAAAAGCTATATCCAGACTACTAAAAAGCCCAACATATTGAATAACACATTAACAGACTCCAGCAATATAGTAGGAGAATAGAAAAAAAATTTACTCAGGAAAAAAAAAATTAAGCTGAATGAGACAAGTATAAGTAAGTCTCTTACTTTATTCTAAGGATCATGAAATTTTTTTTGACAGTTTGTATCAAAGACATCAGTATTATCACAGACAGAAGGAAATGGACAATGATAGAAAATACAAATGGGTTTATTAAAGACATGACATTAGAGTAATTAAATATTTTTCTTAATAAGATAATTTCTGAGATAAGGTTAATAGAAAAGACTTGAGATTTAAACAGTATGATACTATTTCAAAAAAATATTATTCAAGTTGGAGATTTTCCATGGGTTAATAAAAGAATTATAAAATGAATAAAGAGACTTTTTGGTGGGTATTAAATGCATATTACTGAAATGAAAGAGAGATTGCAGTGTTCTTCAGGTTCAGTCTTGCAATGAATATTTAATATTTTCATAATTGGCTATGTTGTCAGGTATAGGTCATGAAATTCATGTAAAACACAAGGTTGAAGAGTTTGACCAATACTGTGGAGAGCAGACCATGACTCTGGAAGAAACAGATTAAGCTGAAAATTGATATAACACAAATTGTGATGTAATTTGAAGTACATAAGATCACTGTAAACTAGGGGCTTATTTTCTAGAGGCCATGACAGAAGAAGAGAAATTGTGATGAAAACAATCTACTCATACTTCAGCTTTCTCGTGAAGATCTAGACCTTCAGATTTAAAAAAAAAAAAAAAAAAAAAAAAACCAAAAAAAAACCACCATGGAAGTCCTGCAGAAGGCATTGTTAGTCTATGTATAGTTATATCCAGTTCTGGTCACCTATGCTAAGGAAGCACAAGTTTGAATGGGAAGAAGTGAAGATGAATGGAAAATCTATTTTACAATATGAGAGCAAAAATCTATGGCTAGCTTAGTCTAGCAAAATAAGTGGTGAAAAACATGACTCATCTGAGTGGAAGATACAAGAGAAAGAGATCTATTTAAGTACAGAATCTGTAGACATACATTGCATATAAACAAATTAATACCAATTATTTACAAAAAACACTTCCCACGGTAAAGCAGCTAAAATTGCTCAGTAACCCTTCAGCTAGCATAATTAGAAGCAAGGAATTAATTGCTTCACATGTCCTTAGATATACTTCCTGTAAATGCTCTTATTCGTTATTTATATTGCGCTTAGTATCTCATACTTTGGGGATTCTTATGGTTTTCTTATCCTTATCTCTCAGTACATAACTTGGCTTCTCTTTTATTGCACTTACATAGCCAACTGCTACATTGCCAAGTGGGAAGAACCAGTACTTGATTTGACATCATCTATGGTTCTAGGACCATACATTATTGTGGCATGTTTACCAGGGATGTCATCTTTGTCAGCTGTATCGTTCCCAGGAATTACTGATACATCAAAAGAGCTAAGTGCTGGAGGACTTTGCATCTACATTGATGGTGGTATGCCATAGATGTTGATGATGGTATGCCCTTGCTGACTGGAAGTTAGCTAATGCGATGCTCATCTACAAGAAGGGCCAGAAGGAGGATCTGGGGAACTACAGGTCTGCCAGCCTGACCTCGGTGCCAGGGAAGGTCATGGAGCAGATCATCTTGAATGCCATCACACAGCACGTGTGGGACAATCAGGGAATCAGGCCCAGCCAGCATGGGTTCATGAAGGGCATGTCCTGCTTGACGAACCTGATCTCTTTCTATGACAAGGTGACCTGCTTGGTGGACGAGGGAAAGGCTGTGGGTGTTGTCTACCTGCACTTTAGTAAAGCCTTTGACACTGTCTCCCACAGCATTCTCCTGAAGAAACTGGCTGCTCATGGCTTGGATAAGTGCGCTCTCTGCTGGGTAAAAAACTGCCTGAATGGCTGAGCCCAGAGAGTGGTGGTGAATGGAGTCAAATCCCGTTGGCAGCCGGTCACGAGTGGTGTTCCCCAGGGCTCAGTGTCAGGGCTGGTCCTGTTCAATATCTTTATCGATGATCTTGATGAGGGAATTGAGTGCACCCTCAGGAAGTTTGCAGACGACACCAAGTTGGGCGGGAGTGTTGGTCTGCCTGAAGGTAGGAAGGCTCTACAGAGGGATCTGGACAGGCTGGATCGATGGGCTGAGGCCAACTGTATGAGGTTCAACAAGGCTAAGTGGTGGGTCCTGCACCTGGGTCACAACAACCCCATGCAACGCTACAGGCTTGGGGAAGAGTGGCTGGAGAGCTGCTTGGCAGAAAAGGACCTGGAGGTGTTTTTTGACATCCGGCTGAATGTGAGCCAGCAGTGTGCTCAGGTGGCCAAGAGGGCCAATGGCATCCTGGCTTGTATCAGGAATATTGTGGCCAGCAAGACCAGGGAGGTGATAGTGCCCCTCTACTTGGCATTGGTGAGGCCGCACCTCGAGTACTGTGTTCAGTTTTGGGCCCCTCACTACAAGAAGGACATTGAGGTGCTGGAGCGTGTCCAAAGAAGGGCAATGAAGTTGGTGAAGGGTCGAGAGAACAAGTCTTATGAGGAGCAGCTGAGGGAGCTGGGGTTGTTTAGTCTGGAGAAGAGGAGGCCGAGGGGAGACCTTATGGCTCTCTCCAACTACCTGACAGGAGGTTGTAGCGAGGTGGGGGTTGGTCTCTTCTCCCAGGTACGAAGCGACAGGACGAGACGAAATGGCCTCAAGTTGTGCCAGGGGAGATTTACATTAGATATTAGGAGAAATTTCTTCACAGAGAGAGTGGTTAGGCATTGGAACAGACTGCCCAGGGAAGTGGTGCGATCACAGTCCATGGAAGTGTTCAAAAAGCATGTGGATGTGGTTCTTAGGGTCATGGTTTAGAGGTGGACCTGGCAGTTAGTTAACAGTTGGACTTGATGATGTCAGAGATTTTTTCCAACCTTAATGATCCTATGATTCTATGACCAGTCAGAAAAAAAGCATTGCTCTCTGACCCCACCCTCCCACATGGTCAGAAGGATTGGAGAGGGAGAAGTGAGACGTGAGATGAAAACAGAGATCGAGATGTGGAAGGGGTCAACTCAAGTTGAGCACAAGGAGGAAAGGCATTTCCTTGTTAGTTTATGTTTTCTTTTTCTTCTCAGTATCCGAAACAATAATTCAAATTTTGAATTAATTAGTAATAAATTAAATTAAGTAAAATTCCCCAAGTTGAGACTGTTTTGCCCACAACAGTTACCACACCATGCCTGAGGTGCCTGGCCTACCATGGACACTGCGCAAGAGGAGACAAATCTGGAAACAGCTACAAGACTGTTGTTGAAAACACACCTAAACTGGCAGAAAGACAAAGTGTCTTGTTCAGTAACACAAAGCTTTCCAGTTTGCTTTGGGTCCTGAATATTCTTTACCAGTGAGGCAAGACCAGTCATAGGTGGAACCAGAAAATAGCAATGTGAACCACCAGGTGGCAGAATCATTCAAGAAGTCGTGGAGGTACATGAAGCTGTAGAAAATAACGCACTACAGATCTACATGGGTTGGTGATCTCATAACATTTCACTTGTCCAACACTGGACGGATGAACAAAGCAGGGGAACCAGGCAAATACGAGACGCAGATGATGTGTTTCCCCCATTCTAATGTAACCTTGCCCAATATTTCCTCTTACCTAAGTTAACTTGAAATCTGTCCTTGCTTTCAGTGAGCAACCAGTTGACCTCTAGAGGTCACATCCCACTTAAATCATTCTGTGGTTCTACAGTTCTTCTCATATTTTTAGCTCACACCATATTCAGCAATTATTATATGATATTTACATAGGTAGTCGTGTGATTTAGCCTGCATCCAGAAAAAAGTTCAAGTACTGAACTGTAGCCACTCTTCATCTCTTCTTAGCTCTCTCTGAGTGACCATTAAATCAAGATCTATATGACTGATGTTTGCCAAGAATGCTTCCAACATTAAAAGTACCTGAATCCAAAGGAAGGGTCTGAATCCAAAATCTCTGCACTGAAGACAAGGTATATCAGGGTTCTCATTGGGAATCCATCTGTACAAGAAATAAAATTTTGTTTCTCCAGGTCAGTATGCTTTCCAAATTGTATCAGTTTTCTCAGGCTAGATGTCCACCAGTATACCACTGTGCTCAACTTTCCAAAGCCTGTCTGGCCTTTAATGCCAGAAATATTAATATTAAGAGTTTAATATTTCGCAAAAGAAAAGAAATATTAATTTGTTTGTCTCAGGTGCTAGCTACATATGTCCTCACTCCACTGCCTGCAATATCACTTCTCTTTGAGATTTTGGAGCCATGACTAGAGAAGTTTCTTTTCTAGTCTTTTTGTTTGTACACTAACAAGTATTCTGTATTTTCATACATTTCATTGCTAACTTGATTTCCTGGATGAACAGGAAATATCTTCAAGAGACCTGGACCCAAGGTCAAGTGTCAAATATTCACTTGTGTCAATCCGCTTATGGCTAAATGCAGCTAGAGCAGGCTGGCCACATCCACACAATGAGTTTTTGTCCCTGGTTTCCTATGCACACTAGGCAGTCTTAATGTGCTGGTTTTATTCTGGTGTGGTTCCAAGCTTTTGAAATAGTACCTTTGAACACCACAATGGTGGTGTTTTTATCATATGATAATACAATTTTTTTTATGGGTACTGGAATGTGATACAAATGCATGTGCAGATGTCCAAGGGTACAAAGCCTACAAGGCTGACGCTGGAGGAATGTATAAGATTAAAGACATACCCTGTCTCATCTAACTATTGCTTTTGGGAGTAACTGTGCATACCTATTGCCTTTGAAATTGTCTGCTGGAGCTGCCCAAAGCAGAAATAGAGAAAAGTAGCACTGTGGATGGTCCAGGAAGACAGTATTCAAGCTTGCTTCCTGATCTTCTTTCTTTAGTATCACAGATGTACTGAATTTTTTTCTCAAAACTCATGTTAAAACTGGATCTTTGAAAGAAAATCTCTGAGACAAAGTATTCGTTAATATATTCTGAAGGCGTTTCATACCAACTATTTTCAGAAACATTATTTTACTGGTTAAGTCTAGATGTAAAATATGGAAGTTCGTCACAGTCTCACTTGTATATGACTTCAGTGTTAATTATATCATGTCCTGGTTTCAGCTGGGATAGAGTTAATTTTATTCCCAGTAGCTGGTATAGTACTGTGTTTTGGATTTAGGATGAGAATAATGTTGATAACACACTGATGTTTCTGTTGTTGCTGATCAGTGTCTACACTAAGTAGGAGGCTGGAGGTACACAAGAAGCTGGGAGGGGACACAGCCAGGACAGCTGACCCAAACTGGCCAGAGGGATATTCCATACCATATGACATCACGCTGAACAAAGAAGTGGGGAGGTTGACCAGAGGGGTACGGCCGCTCTTCAGGAACTGGCTGGGCATCGGTTAGCGGATGGTGAGCAATTGCATTGTGCATCACTTGTTTTGTATATTCTTTTATCATTATTATTATTTTCCCTTCCTTTTCTGTCCTATTAAATTGTCTTTATCTCAAAACATGAATTTTACCCTTTTTTTCCGATTCTCTCCCCCATCCCAACTGCAGGCGGAGTGAACAAACAGCTGTGTGGTGTTTAGTTGGTTAAACCACAACACAGAATACATTTTCTATGAATATCTTCCAATATTCTATAGTAAAAAAATTGTATTAATCTAAACTTTGAAATACTATAATAAGAAACTTGTTTTCTGTGGTATTCAATATTTCAATAAAGCAGACATTTGCATATATGCATTATGTATTGCCAGCAGTAATTTATTAGGCTTCAGGGATCCAAGATACCAACACCCATGTTTCAGTGCTTTCAAACTTCCTAGGCTTTTGCACTAAGCCTAACAAACTACTTTATGCCTGGTTTTATCCATTATTGCTGCTGATGTTCTGTTATGAAGACTAGACCATAAAATGTAGCTAACAATTAATATTACTTTCTTTGTAAACTCTTTACTCCTCCTGCTAAATCTCCCTAAGCATCTGATTCTTTATTTATATTGCTTTATTCCTCCTCTTGAAGTATCTTATTCCATTCATGGAGGACTTTGTGCTCTTTTTGAAAGCTTTCTTCTGACTTTGTAGGGCCCTTTTCTCATTTGAAGGGCCCTGTCCTCCTCTTGGAGGGAAAATTTCTCCTCACTGAGGGCATTTTTTTCCTCACAAAGAGCTTTCTCCTCTTCCTGAATGGCTTTGTTGTCCTTTTGAAGAGCCTTAAGCTGCTCCTTGAAGGCCTTGTTTTCCTCCCATAAAGCTAAAACCTCTTGCCGAAGAGCTTTTTCCTCCATTGCAAATGCTCTTTCTTGTCCTTTGAGAGACCTAATCTCTTCTCTGAGCGTTTTATTTTGTTGTTGGAGGGCCTTTTGCTGTTTCTTAAGGTGCTTTGTTTCCTCTGAAGAGTCCCTGCCCTTCTCGTGAAGGATTTTATTCTCTTCCCAAAGGAGTTGGTTCTGTCTTTGGATACTTTGATTCTCCTGATAATAGGCTTTGTTCTGCATATGAAAAGTTCTGTTCTTTTGCTGAAAGTTTTGATTCTTTTCTGGAAGGGCCCGATTCTCCTTCCAGAGTGTTTGGTTAAATTGTGTCATGTCAGAGGACATGGCAGATGGGGGCAGCAGAGCTAAATTACTGATCTTCCTTAAAAAATCTTCATCCTTTGAGTCAGACATTTTGTCACCTAGCTGCACCACGAAGGGGCTGTGCTATGGTCCAGATGGGGGATTCCACTTTTCATATTCAGTAGTCATGGAACTGAGAACAGAGTTTAAATGTCCATAAGACCCTACCCAGAATAACATATAAATAAGTAAAAAAATAAGTACAGCATTAAATGTGAAAAAAAAAAAAATGGTAAAACAATACTCATGTTTGACAAGTATTGTATATTTTGGCATGTGCTGAAGTATATACAGCAAATTAAATTTCACAAGGCTGAGTTAATTACAATGAAGAAAAAAGAAGGGATCTTTCCTTTTAGAGTCTTAAAACTTTGGCAATTTTTCTCATGGACATATAGCAAGGTGATATGCATTCATGGGGGAATCCATATTGTTAATATATATCTTTAGTTTTTATTTTCTTTGCTATTCTTCTTTACCTTTTTTCTTTCTTTCTTTTTTTTTTTTTTTTTTTTACTGTGTGATTAAGTATTTTTCTAGAACTGTCACTTACTTACACTTGAATTTGCTGTTAATGTTGTTTCTATTACAACTATCTTGATCCAGACCAGCGACGGCCTTGAATTTGAGCTTACCTTATCTTTCAGAAAAATAAAGACCAATAAAATGTACATATAAAGTGACAAAAAATATCTATAACCCTTTCAGAGGTAGAGCTGGTGAATTCCTTTCTTCAGACTCAAATGTATAACTGAGATAAGGTGCAATTAAACACTTTTTGTTGTTGTATATTCCTTATTCTATCCTGCTGGGAGAATGTTACATTGTTTAGATTGGAGTAAAAGTACAGGTTAAGTAGGAATTTTAGGAGCTTAACTTCTACACATAGGACAATATTGTAATATCAGGCATGTTTTGGATATATGCCTGGTGTTTGCTAGGAAGCACTAAATGATTAACCACTATGCTGCTTAATCATATAATTAATCATACAGCTAAATACATATACATGTATAGGTATATAACAAAGAAACTCCAAGATGTTCAGAGAAACTATATTATATCTGTGGAGTATCCAGCAGGAAAATTATGATAAATTAAGGAAATCATACAATACTTACTGTTGTGTTATCCTTGAATCAGTTTATCATCTGGCAGCTCATGGCAGAGCTGTCAGGTGAGGCTATCCTAAATGGTATAATTTCAAAATGCATAGCACCAGTGACAGAACAATGAATGGCACTGGTGATCATAAAAGTTGTGATCATCTGAAGGTAAGCATAAGTATTTGTAGTGTTAGGATTCACTAGCAAGACAATCTTTGTATTTCTTTTTTTTTTTATGTTTCTTCATCCATTATGTTTGTTCAAAACATTATTGTCCAGCTGGCTGAATGGTTCTCGTCACTGGTATTGATGGCTGCCATTAAATATTTTCTTACATAGACTTTGAAAGTGAGCTTTTACTCCTAGCTACCTCAGCACAAATTTGGGGTAACTGTATTTGGAGTTATTTCTAAATCACAGAAATTCCATAGATGAAACAATATATATTTATTACAAAAAAAAATAGACTATGATTAGTATTTGGAATTACAAATGTTTGAGTAAATTTAGCAAATGTACATGGGAAATGAGAATTAAATAATAAAAGAGCATGGTGGTAGGTTGTCTGCAATCCTCATTGCCCCACAGGCAACATTCTTGTTTTCCAACTCAAACAAAATCCATGCATTCTATGACAACTATTTTGCTTTTTTTGAATAAGAGGATGAATTACTTAAGACACATGAACATCTTAGATTACACCAATAACTTGTCTACTCTTTATGAATTTTTGGTGGCAGAGGAATACTGCATTCCAACTAAAGTATAAACCTGTTTGCAATATTTGTTATCCGATCGAAGCAACAGATATGTTTTTTTTAATCATATACTATGTGCTCAGGATATTAAAAAAGTGGTGGACGAGGCACTTTCAAGTCCAGTGAGCTTAAAATGACATTTGGTAGGTTTTTTTTAAATCACTGCACACATCACATCATCTCTTTGTGCTGTCTCTCAGCTCTGTTCTGTATTTTAAATAGATGGGGAACTGAAATATGGCATGTAAAATGTTCAGTAATCCCAGGAGATGAATATACACAAATCCCACTGAAAATTTTGCAGCATGATCAGCCCTCTGAATCCTTTTCTCCAGGATATTTGATTCCCCTGCCTGCTCACACAAATTAAATAGGCAAAGTAGATGAGTAATACTGAAACCTATAATATCAAAGAAGACCAGTATCTTGGGTTCATGTGTCTTTCCCAGTCCTTTTCCTCACTTTAGCTCCTCAGGAACAATTTAAATCTTATTTCTTCCATACTTATCACCAATATAAGTCTGAACATTATAGCTCAGTTAATTTTCTCTTCTGCTCCCTTAAAACTGTCATTATGATTAAGCAAAAATAGTTCAGGTAAGTCAGTAACTGTTGTAGGTGTTTTCATGTTAAAATGTAAAGTTTAAAGTAACACTGGTTATTTTGACATTTAGGCCATTTCCTTTTATAATTTAGGAATATAAGTAGTAGGAAAAAGCTGTCAGTTTCAACAACTGACAAAGAATAAGGCAATATTTCCCCCTCATGATCTCCTGGGCCTTAAACCCCTGATTTCTCAGGACCCTGCATAAGAAAAGAAAGGATAATCTGAGCTTGGAAAAGAGAGAATATTATGAACCCAGTCCATAGATGGAGTAAAACAATGCAGCTATAATTACACCAATAATTATTTACTCCACTAGAAATTCTTAATATCATTTTTCCATTAATGAAACAAGATTACTAAAGTATTAGGCATACCAAGAGTTAACAATATTTATCAGAAAATATAGAAATGCAGGCTAGCTTGCAATATTTTTTAAAAAGTTTTTTTAAAAATGGGGGTTAAAACCTTTTTTAAAGGTTTCCTTGAACATTCTTGTATACCTGTATGATCACACTGCTGTTTGTTAATCATAGGAGATGTGAAATATAGCAGAATTCTAAGATAACTCAAATGAATAAAAAGATTAAAAACAGTTTTTATAATCTTTCAGACACTATATTTTACTATTATAAGTAATTCTTGTAGTGAGCGCTATGAGCGAAGGCAATGGGAGTATATCACTGCAACGTAAGGTGCAAATGCTGATTTCAAGGGGACAATGTTTGTAAGACCTAATATAATAGTGAAAATAATGGCCTAAGCAAACTATAATTTCAGTTTACCAGTTCTTAGTTCTGGTTGTTCTGACCAGAAAGTAAAAATTATGCTTTTCAAAATAAAGGTTTAGTCTAGAAATTTTACATCACAGTGAAATGCAACAATCCAGACTTTTTTAAGAGAGCCGCTCTGAGTGGATGTATAGCACAACAGCACACACGGCATCCATGAAAGATGCAGAAAAAAGATTTCAATTCCTACCATAAGCCAGGCAAATACACAAATACAAACCAGTATCACTTACATCCTTTTTGAATACCCCCACCACCCACATTTGGCTGTACTGCTCAGTGGAAATGCATAGCACAGCAGGCTTATTCTTAACTTTTCAGCTGACACTAGCTAACAATTCTGATAAATCTCTGACCACTAGCTCAGAATAGCTAGGCCTACAAATAAGTCAAGTACGTGCAAAGAAAAACAGCATAGTTCAAAAAAGTAAGCTTCCAATATCAAAATCACACACATTTCATAGCTTCTATTACATATGTCAGTTGCTGTTGGATAAAACTAAAACTCAGACTGGAACCCAAAAACCTAACTAGCATATTTGGCCCATCTGGCACTTTTACTATTCTGACAATTTGATGCTGATGTGGCTTCTTTTTTAGGTCATTCAAACTCATGATTTTCTCTCCCAAGTGGATATAAAATTTATGTTGTTGCTTCCAGGAGGCTGAAAACCTGGACTAAGACAGATCTTTGCTTTACCTGCCAGAGATTAGCAGAGTACCACAGAGAGCAAACGTTGATGGTGCTGTACATCTGTGCATTCAACATTCAGTGGCACTAAGCCACTAGTCTCTTTTCTGCATGACCAACTGACTAATTACTGTATTTGGCCTTTTTGAGTCCCTTCAATTAATGCAATGTGCAGTTGCACACAGTGATGGAGTCACCCATACAGAACATAATCTGGGCCAGAATTAGGCTCTAAGTCCCAGAAGCACCTGTTACAAATACAAAGTGTCCAGATGGTCTGGTCTTTGTGGGAAAGTGTCAAGAATTGACTTATCTGTCTGTCTTACTTTTGGTTTAAGGTCATAAACATGATTCTTTTGAAGCAGAAAGCCAATTACATTTGGGGGGGGGCGGGGAAAAGAAAAAAAAAGAAAGGAACCTTAGGATAAATGAAAAATCCGTTCCATTTGTAAATCTTAATAACCCAATGGAGCTTGTTGTTATCACGTTCTGGGCAGGCAAATGGGATTAGCCTGTGATTACAATGCAGCCTTCAATATAATTAGATAGATTTATTTAAACACAGCTGTAAACCATAAAAATGTTAAATATTTAGTGACCATAAATTCCACAGTTTGTAAATTCAAACTTAAATCTCCAATCAGCTATTTTGCTTTGGTTTTGTTTAGAAAAACCAGAAAATATTGTTCTTCTTTTACTTTCTTTTTTATGGATACCAGTTATTTGAGTTTATAACAGTGAAGAGTGTTCCTGAATGCTGATTCACTTTCTAACAGTGCATTGCTTCTTCATTGATGAGTGTTTTTCCTCCTTTGAAATGTGACATTTGAGATCAGTGACTCCATTGACAATAATCATAAAGTTTGCATCCTATGCCTTCTCAGCTGCATGAGATGGAGGAGTAAATACAGAGTTTTATGTCAGATCCTGAAAGCAGTGAGGTTATATTGAACAATAACCAGGAACAATGGCAGTCATGGCTTCCTAATAAGACTGTTTTAATAGAACAAATCATGGACAATATTAACAGCACTAAAAGTAATAACTGTCTGTTTCATGCATTGCTGAAAGCTCTTCTTTTCCTACTTTATCTCTGCTTCTTTCCTTCCCTCCATCCATCCTTCTGTCCTCTTTCTGCCTTTATATAGCCGCTCACCTTGAGAGAGAAAAGAGAGAGGGGTGAGAGAGAAAAGAGAGAGGGGTAAGAGAGAAAGAGAGAGAAAGAGTAAGATAAGGAAGGGAGAGAGGAAGCTATTTCAGTAGAAGGAAAAAGTGAGAGGGTAATAAAATATATTTTCTGCCCACCAATCATTTGGCTTGTATCAAATATTTATTCTTCTATTTAGTGTCTGTAAACTTTAAAGGCCTTAAACCCAGACTGCTATATCCCTGCATGTTCATTTAACACAAAAAGAAACACACAACAATTAGCTTTCTGAGTTCCTAACCCTAATTTGAACAACAGTAGTAAATGAATTCATGTCAGCCACATTGGAACCATGCCTATTTTTATTATTCAGAAGTACTGAGATAATATTGGCTACCATAAAATGTGTTATAGACATCCAATGTTTTTAAGCCTAAAGTACAGTAAGTAGCAGCTACCACCAATAATTATGGATTGGTTTTATTTTGTAGTTGATGCATTATTTTCCTTGGATTTTTTGGAAGCTATAATGTATACTGAACAAAATTTCTGTATTTTCAACAGCTCAAGAGACATATGTATCCTGGTTTCAGCTGGGATAGAGTTAATTTTCTTCCTAATAGCTAGTATAGTGCTGTGTTTTGGATTTAGGATGAGAAAAATGTTGATAACACACTGATGTTTTGGTTCTTGCTGAGTAGAGTTTACACTAGTCAAGGACTTTTCAGCTTCTTGTGCTCTGCCAGGTGCACAAGAAGCTGGGAGAGGACACAGCCAGGACAGCTGACCCAGACTGGCCAAAGGGCTATTCCATACCATATGACATCATGCTCAGTATATAAGCTGGGGGAAGAAGAAAGAAGGGGTGGATGTTCAGAGTGATGGCATTTGTCTTTCCAAGTAACCGTTACGCGTGATGGAGCCCTGCTTTCCTGAGGATGGCTGAACACCTGCCTGCCAATGGGAAGTAGTGAATGAATTCCTTGCTTTGCTTTGCTTGCACACGTGGCTTTTGCTTTACCTATTAAACTGTCTTTATCTCAACCCATGAGTTTTCTCACTTTTGGTATTCTGGTTCTCTCTCCCCCATCCCACTGCGGGGAGTGAGTGAATGGCTGTGTGGTGCTTATTTGCCAGCTGGGGTTAACCACAATAATATGCTACTTGAAATAAATCTTCTAAGCCAATTGATTCACATGATGTTCTAAAATATGAACGTTAATAAATATTTTGCTGGAGTTTGGAAGTATCTTTCTACAGAACCAATATTTGAATTTTAAAATGTGAAAAAGCATGGAAGTGGCATGAGGAAAGCACACTTCATATATCCTGAGAACAGAGAATGCAGTATTTGCTCTTACTTGTAAAAAGTGATAGGAAAGCTAAGCTGCTTTTTTTATTTAACGTGGAAACACAAGACAGGGCAATGTTGTTAACTTGTCAGAAAGGCTGACTCTTGTTTCATCATCCTTCATCCTTGTTTTATTTACTTAGAAAACTGACAAAATACCGCATACCCTAAGTTTTAAGAAAGAACAGTGGATCCACCAGTGAAGGGCTACAGCTGTGGGCATTTACCTGGGCATTTTCTTCTAATAGTATTTCTGTGCTTTCACCTGGTTGTGGCTGAGCAGTGAGATGTGGGACAGAGCTGGTCTTCAGAGCCACATATGTAGGCAAGTGTGCATCGTAAGGAAAAAATATTGGGCCAGATCCAGCGACCTGACAGAGATGAGGCTGCTGCAGCTCCATGGTCCCAGGTGCAACCTGTAGTGAAGCTGAGCATGTATTCCCAGTAGGCACATGCATATAGAGCACACATATTGACCACATATATACATATATATATGGTAGACTGCACAGATCCAGACAGACAGACACATTCAACTCTCATACAAACACAGACACCAACAGCAGATTCATCCTGCTCCCCTCCTAGGGTGAGCAGGATGGTCCATTAGTGAAAGCATATATATCTATACGCATACGCACAAGGTGGATCCTCCAGCAGCTGGGCTTAAACACAGTCAGCTCAGTATCTGCCCCTGGATCCCAGTCTCCCTGGTTGCTGGCATTTAGACGTAAGAACCCCTGAGGCCATAGCCCCTCTCACATTGCTAGTACAGACACCCTTACTCTCTCTCACACACACACATACACGCCTGGTCAGGACTCTGTTGGTCACCCAGTAGTCAGGCTCCCATGGTCTTGCTCTTGGAGACACACATACCCCTCTGTCTCCCAGGCCACTTCACTTACTCGCTGGCTAGACCAACATGATCTTTGCTAGCAATCACGCACTCACTTGCATGCCCATGCTCTCTACAGGTGCCGGCACCACTAACACAGGGGTCTCATGACACGAAGTTCTACTCCAGTGGCTGGCAGTTAAGTCTACTCAGTTTAGCCACATGGGCCCTCCAACCTGTGATCTGACTCCAGTTGATGCACTAAGACCCCCATACACACACACACACATACACACACAGTCACTCACCAAGAGTTAGAAATGAATTTAATAAGAAAATAGGGCAGACTGTGCTGACCAGGTGCAGGGCATGGCCAGAGAAGCGTACTGATGAGCAAACTATACATGACTGGGCCCTTTTTATCCTCTTATGCATCTATTTTCCCACCCTTGTTCCTCCTCAGATCACCTAAATCCATTTTCCTTCCTTTGGTTCCTCCTCAAAACATCCCATAATAAGTCCTGTGCACTCCTGAAATGCTCTCTCTCTGCAGCCATAATGTGTCCCACTCCCCCAGTCAGAAACCCACCTCAGTCCAAAAGGAGCTCCAACGTTGTCTTATCTTGGTAGGTTTCACACATGAACACGGGGTCTGAGGGTCTCCTGGGAGAGCCCTGGGACAGGACCAGACCAGGAATACCTTCCTCTGAGTCCTTAAATTGGGGGGTTCCTGCCTGCCATGGTGCCCCTGCACTCCTCTGGGCTTGTGGACATGGGCTTTTGATGGGCTGATAGCTCCTGTGATGGGCCAAAGACTAGCCAGGGCAGAGCATTATGTGGACTCCCCCTCCCGCTATTGTCTTTCTGTGCTCTGTTGCGGGTGTGCAGACAAGCTCTAACATGTATATTTGCTAGGACACCCACACAGTCTGCTCAGTAGAGTTGGCTTCTAGAAGACAGCTTTCTCCATTGAAAAATATGAACTGACTGAGTGCAACTGTGAGTAATCATAGCTGCAAAAAATATGTATTTTAAAGCCACCAGTTGTATTAGACCGGTGTTATTCTGTTGGAAACTCATATTCATGTCATCACCCATACAACTGTTTTAAAGCAAGGAAAATTACAAGAATTTAGCTGTACTTTAACATGACTAATTATTAAAAGACATCTATTTATCTTCCTAAATAATAACAGATAATAAATTTATCTTCCTAGTTGCTAACTGCAGACTATATCTATCATATAAACATATCTATATGTTTATATATATAGTATTATATATATACATACAATGTAATATATATAGATATGATTATAAATCACAAATTAGGTGGTTCTATGTCAATTTTTTTGTTTTCATCTCACACAGAGTGAAATTCATCCCACCTAAATTCTGATGTCTAATAGCTAAGCATTTAAATCCAAATGAGTCACTTTAGACTTTCTTCAGTCACTTCACAGAAATACATATATCCAAGGGGAGATATGTCTCTTGTTAGCATAGGCATCTAAGAGAAGTAAAATGAATCACTACTACCATCTAGATGTGCTTACTTTTGTTCATTAATCCAAGCTGACTAGCTAAGACTTAGATATCTATATTTCAGGTAAATAAAGTAGTTTGAATCCAGCATCATGTAAGACAAAAGTAGAAAGCAGCTGTCAGAGAACATCTCCACATCCATCTCAAATGTGAAAGTTTCTTTATTACATCTTTTCTATAAGACAAAATGTAATAAAAGATCAAGAAATTAAATGTTGATAGCATTTTTCATTTCCTTTGAAAATGACTTTGTGAAATTCATAGTCATGGGCACACAGGTCATTTAAGAGAAAAAGACCTAATTTACTGGAACATGCCAAATCAGTATCTGACAGAGAAAAGACATTTTTACAGTCTCTTCCCAACTTGATCTGACATAAATATGAAGGAAGAATTAACATCCTGAAGCATGTCATGCCTCCACTCCTACATGTTCAATCAGTGACAGGCCGAAATTGTAGCTCTCCTCATCATTCTTAGTAATAGCATATGATCCTTTGCTCAAAGACACACCTGAAATCAGAATCCTCATTAAATAATACTCCCTTAAAAAGACACATAACTTTTCTAGGAATCACTAACAGTTTGCTACACTCAGAGCAGATAATACCTCTTCATTTGCTTCTGCCTTTCCAAATAAACACCATGACAGAACTTGAAGTCGGATAAATATCCTACATTTGGATTACTTATATAGAATCCTTTCATAGTACAATGGGTACTTAAAAGTTGTAATTCATCTCATCCTAAATTTGGTGTCTAAAATAGACTGTATCAATTGTTCCTCATTAATTGTTCACATTTGCATACAGAAGCCTAAACTGACTTGCTCAGTTGTAGGTATATGCTTGGAATCTCACCCTAACTGTCCTGAATATTCTCCTCCACTTGTAATAAAAATCAGTATCAGACCTTCTGTTTGCTGAAATCAGTATTTCACTGAATATTTCTTCAGATGACACTCAGTCATGGGACCAAGAAAATACAGGCTTGATTGTATACAGAAGACCAAATTTATATGCTGTATACAGACAGCATAGAAGTCTAACGAAATTTTATTAGGAAAGTTTGTGGATGAATGTTTTGTACAAAAAATATTTGAAAGAAGTTTCAAATTTGATGAAACATAAGGGAAACTGGTGGCAGACAATTTAAGGTCACTACTAAAAACTTTAATGAAGGATAAAACTTATTGGATTTGTAAAGGTGATTCCATGTTTTGAACTCTTCTGTTTTATACTGGATTGATATAATAAAAACAAACTCGTATACCTAAACCCAGGATAATTACATTCAAATTCAATCTGTACTACTTACTGCATTGCTTTTATGTCTATAGTCCAGTTTCCCAGTGCTTTTTATTGTTCACATCTAAGAGAAAATACAAAGGAGCATTATTTAGCTTTAGAAAAGCCTATGAAGTCTATATGCATGCAGTCATATATATACAATTAATTTGCCTGCAACTGCTACCTTAATTCATGTATATATTTTTCTCATATCAAACTGTTTAAAGTAAGGGAAGTTTAGCTCTGAAACTGGCCCTTTCAATTCATCAATACTTCAATTAAAAATATGGGAAAAAGTAGTATTGAATTCCTCCATAAAATAGGCTATTTAACATTAAAACCAGTAACAATTTGCAAGCTGTCAGTATTTTGCAAAATCTTTTAGTACCACTGACTTTCTATGACTTGTACATCTCGAAAATACTTTTGGACATTGAAATCATTGAACTGGACCTTCTCTATTCCTGTTTCCTTCCTCAATAAGCAAACAAAACCAAACAGAAACAAGCACCACCCCTTTCCTTTAGTTAAGGATCTCTTCTTCCATAACACTCTTTTGAAAAAAAAAAACCAAACAAACCACAACCCTCCTTCCTATTTACTCTTTATTATAAAGGACTTATCTTTTACAGAATTTTTTTTCTGTACTGATGTTTTTTTCAGGTCTGCAACTATAAACTTAGAGAAATCAGAGCTCTACATCTAAATCATTTGATAGCTAACATGTCACCTTTATTCTCCTGAGTCCTTTGTATTTTTTCCTACAGTTTCCTTTTACTGATGCTGAAGAGAAAGCAACCCTTAGCAAGTGTTGCCTTCTAGAGCACTTCTTTAGTTGTCCTAATGTGTTAAGGGCTGTAGGCATCTAATAAGTCATCTACTCCTGCATAAACAACACACCTTCAACATAATAACAAACATCTGAGAAAGGCTTTAGGTCATTTCTGAAAAGATTTTTAAGTAGTTAATAACAACACAGATACATTCTTAAATCTGTAGTTTGTACTAGAAATTTTAGAAACATACAGATACTATATGCAAACAACCTTCTGAAGTGTGAGGATATTATTAAAGCAACTTGGTTTCGAGAAGAATTGTTTAGATTGTTTTTTAAAGGTTCAGAACAAGTATCTGTGTATGTGTTCAGAGGCCTGACATCAGTCATTTATGTTTGGCTGGGGATGTGATTTGTCTCTAGGAGGAAGTACAATGCAATAATTACAAAGGTGAAAAGGAAAAGACTGCAAATTCTGCTTCTGTTCCTGCTCTTGTGTCAGGCTCAGAACTTGCAGCAGACAGTTCCCTCTACCTCTGGGATGCTCAAGTATATTCAGTGGGATATTTCTGAGGATATTGCCAGCCCCCCAGTGTGTCTCACAGGAGAGGAAGATGAAACAAATAACATGAAAACTTGGAATTTTTTTCTTACACACCTTTTTTTTTTTTTTTAATTTCGCCATACTGGAAAACACACCTACATTTAAAATGTTCCCGGGTTCGCTGCAGTCCACTCCTGCAGGTTTAATATGTTTGTGGCCCTTTCCTGTGAAGGATCAGGTAGCATCTTGTATACCATCCTGAGTGCCACATCCACCAGCACATTGTTGTGCGTACTGCAGCTGAGGCAACTGTTTTTTACAACTGTGTTGGGTGTCGGTTGCAAGGTGTTGGTAGCAAGGGTGCTGCAGGGGCAGCCTCTGCGAGGAGAGGCCAGGGCTGCCCTGTGCCAGACATAGCCGGTACTAGCCGGATCTGATGGGCCCACCGCAGGGCACGGCTGAACCTCTCAGCCAAGGTAATTTCGCTGGGATGAAATGCTTGATATGATATCTGTGGTATTTTGATGTCTTTTTCACTGGAGGTGTAGTCACGACTGTAATTTTGACTGTGACACAAGGTTTTCTGCACCAGGGTGGGGCTGCAGTGTGAGAGAAAGAGACAGTGCAGGGCTCTTCCTGGATCTCAGAAAGAGATCGGGAAAGGTTCCATAACAAATGACTGACTTAATAAAATAGCCACTTAAATAAGGTAGACTAAAAAGGGGAATGCAGATAGTGAGTAAATCTTATGTAGAGAGTGAGTAAATCTAATGTCCCTTTAAATGCTGGGAGCCCCGCGTTCATGCAGCTTCAGACAGACCCCAGATGGATGTACCCCCAGCACATTGGGCAGATCCCATCTGTTGAGAGAAGCTCCTCCTTTTTGGTATTTTGAGTTGTTTTAAGATTTTCTTACTGTGGTGGTTGACTTTGGCTGGACACCAGGTGCCACCAAGCCACTCTATTGCTCCCCTCCTCAGCAAGACAAGGCGGGAGGGGAGAAAATGAGATAGAAAAAAAACCTCGTGGGTCAAGATAAAGGCAGTTTAATAAAAAGCAAAAGCCATACAGAGAAGAAAAAGGAAAACAAAGATTTTATTCTCTACTTCCCATCAGCAGGCGATGCCCAGCCACTTCCCGGGAAGCAAGGCTTCAGTATGCGTAGCGGTTGCTCTGGAAGACAAATGTCGTAAATAAAAAATGGCCCCCCTTCCTTCTCCTTTCTCTTAGCTTTTATTGCTGAGCATGACGTCATATGATATAGAATATCCCTTTGATCAGTTTGGGTCAGCTGTCCTGGCTATGTCCCCTCCCAAGACCTTTCCTGCCCCCAGCCTACTGGTGAGGGAGGGAAATGTTGGAGAGACAACCTTGATGCTGTGCCAGCACTGCTCAGCAATAGCCAAAACACTGGTGTGTTATCAACACCTTTCTAGCTACCAATACAAAACACAGCACTATGAAGGCTGCTATGGGGAAAATTAACTCCATCTCAGCCAGACCTAATACACTTACAATAAAACAACTCTATTTATCAATCATTCCTGCTGTCAAATAGAAAGGATATTGACATAAGAACTTCTTGCTGGACTTTTAGACAAAGGCAAAGCCTCGCAGGTGGCATAATTACTGGCACAGCACAGACCTGGACTTATTCAGGTTAACTGCTATGTGGATCCCTAACTCCTCGATACACAATGATCTTGCGATCAGGATCACTACACCTGGTATTTATGCTCATACATGCTGAATGCTAGGTAAAGTAAGATCAATCATTACAATGTGAGAAAGGACTGAAAAAGCCATGATGTCTAATTCCAGAACAGGATTCACTGTTACAGATGTTCAGACTATGCTTACAATTACCTGATATTGAAATTTAAAGCACTGAAATTTAGTATTTTAGTAACTAAGATATTTCTGTACTCATGAATTAAACAGTGACAGAGAATCTTCTCAGGCACTGAAATTTGATCATCTATCCTCTTATAAGGGTCTTTGACATGGGTTTTGATCATGGGCATAATTCAGAAGCAGGCACAGGCCATGGATCAACTTCAGCATTAGTTCTTGTTTTGGAAATTCAGAGTTTAAGACTATCGGCGTAGGCTGTTCTATGTTACTTTGCCTTGGTGCTAACTTAGTTTGCTAGCACAGATGCAGCCCACACAGTTTTCCTGAATATTGGCTTATGTTCATTTGAGGATGGGTGTTTAAAACATTCTCTGTGTTTTATTTTGGTTTCAAACTCATCAAGTTAGACTTTGTGGATCACAATAATAGGTATTAAAATCTTTCCTTGTATTTTACAGGGTGTCCTGGTTTCAGCTGGGATAGAGTTGATTTTTTCTTCCTAGTAGCTGGTATAGTGCTGTGCTTTGGATTTAGGATGAGAATAAAGTTGATAACACGCTGATGTTTTAGTTGTTGCTAAGTAGTGCTTGCACCAGTCAAGGACTTTTCAGCTTCCCATGCTCTGCCAGGTGCACAAGAAGCTGGGATGGGGCACAGCCAGGACAGCTGACCCAGACTGGCCAAAGGGCTATTCCACACCACATGACGTCATACTCAGTATGTAAACTGGGGGAGTTGGCCAGGGGGCAGTGATCGCTGCTCAGGGATGTGCTGAGCATTGGTCGACGGGTGGTGAGCAATTGTATACTGTATCACTTGCTTTGTATATTATTATTGTATTATTATTATTATATTATTATTACTACTACTCTTTTATTTTACTTCAATTATTAAACTGTTCTTATCTCAACCCACAAGTCTTCTGACTTTCACCCTTCCAATTCTCTCCCCCATCCCACCAGGGGGTGGGAGGAGTGAGCGAGCGGCTGTGTGGTGCTTAGTTGCTGGCTGGGGTTAAACCACGACACAAGGATCCAAAGTAAATGATCCAGGTTTGTAAATTCAACTCTGTGCCAAAGTCTCTTTGTGAATGGGAGTCATAGACAGCAAAGCAAAAGTTAAATTATGGCAAGGAATAGTATAATATTCTAGTGACTAATTGTTTCCTTTACTCTTTCAGACTGAAGTGCTGCTGTTAAGGATGTTTTCGTTGTGATGTACTAAATGGGGACTGTGTGATAATTTTGAGATTGGTCCTGGCTTAGGTTAGAGCAAATAACGCACCTCCAGAAGGATATTAATATCATTAACTCATCTAGGATATCTAGAAAACACCTTGGCAAACTTCTCTGATTTTCTTTGTGTTCTTTTTATTATTCTAAACCTTTCAGTCAAATTCAATCTTCAAAGGAATTACTCTTAACTCTCCTGGGAAAACTAGTGTTTTAAAAAGGAGGTATCAAACCGATGACATTCGGAGCTGGGGCAGAATAGACTGCATCTGATTATCAAGATTGAATGATAACATTGTCTAGATCACATAAAATGCTTGGATACAGAAATAGATCTATTGCCAGTTGAAAAAGTTACACATTTTGTTGGCAAGTTATTACTTTTTTTCTGGAAGAATATTAATCATCAGTGTGACACAATATAGAAGTAATTATTTATTTTGGGGTCATATTTTTCCTTATTATACATAACCTGCTCAATATAGTTCTGAACATGGGAAATAGTTTGTTTAGTGATAAATTCATTACCTCCTTTGCTAAAGGGAGTACATGGGAGTTCATGCAGAATCTTGCTGAAATCTTGAACCATGTGCAATTTGTTGAGAAATATTTAATTCAGAAAACAGAGGAACAACAATTACAACAGAGGTACTGCTTTTACACAATTCATGAGGCCTGTTTCTTTTTTCTTCTGCCAGTGGCTTGGATCTGTGTGACCTTAATAACTTCAGTGATATCACCCCTAAATTACAGTGCAATGTGATAAGTCATGCCATCATCAGTATGCTGTCACTGTCTGAAAGGTTAGTTAGCTGAAGTCCAAACAACTTTCTAAAGAGACATCTTCTTCCTATGAGGTCCTTGCAGACAGCAAACAAACACCCTGTCTGGGCATGACTTACGGTCTTAGTACTATACTGCAGCATCCTTATCTTCTAGCCCTGCTTGTGCACACAGAGTACAAACACAGAACCATCCTAGCATAGTCACTATTTGCATGGATGGAAAATCTAATCTTGAGGGAGATTTGGGAGAGTAACTGAGGCTAACATCTGTTACCTACATGATTCTTACTAAAAGTGAAGTAAGATTCTTAATTCTAGTGCCTGAACATGGTGACATTTTAGATACCGTAGGTTAACACATGTGGTTGATACCTGCCACCCACAGATGGCCCAATTCTCCTGAAGGTCCTGTGTCATATCTGCCAGCCCCACGGGTATGCTGAATACATTTTAGTAATTTCAGTGGTGCTATACGACTACATGACATCATCCAAATTGCTCCCTGGATTTTCCATGTGAAATAATCTTGAGCTGCAGACATGGAATCAACATAAAGGAGTTTAAAAATCTACAGGAAGAAGAGCATTCAAGCAGTGACAGGTAATATTCTAAAGTTTCACAGGCTCCTTTTGGTTTGGAAAAGCCTGCCAAAGTCTGAATATGTTAACAAATGTTATCTCAGCTCTGTAAGGCAGAAGAGCAGGTTGGAAATCTCAGTGGCAGTCTCCTCTAAAATGGCTTAACATATCAAACTTAGCCTGACTGCTGCCAGCATGGTTGTATTTATTTATTTATTTACTGAAACCACTGTACTGACAGTCTCACTTTCCTCTTTCTGCTGTTATCAGAAGCAGAAATAGTGAATGCTTTTATCTTCGTTCATTCCCCTTTAGTCTTCCCAAATGTCCAGAAGCTGTCTTTTATCAACTGTTTCCTTTTGTGGTGGGTTGACCCTGGCTGGATGCCGGGTGCCCACCAAAGCCGCTCTATCACTCCCCGTTCTGAACTGGACAGAGGGAGAAAATATAACAAAATGCTCATGGGTCAAGATAAGGACAGGGAGGGATCATTCACCAATTACCATCACAGGAAAAACAGACTCAGTTTGGGGAAATTAGTTTAATTTATTACTGATAAAATCAGAGTAAGGTAATGAGAAAATAAAAACTAAATCTTGGAACACCTACCTCCCACGCCTCCCTTCTTCCAGGACTTAACTTCACTCCCAAATTCTCTGCGTTCTCTCCCCCCAGCAGCACAGGGGGACGGGGAATGGAGGTGGTGGTCAGTTCATCACACATTGTCTCTGCTGCTCCTTCCTCCTCAGGGGGAGGACTCCTCACACTCTTCCCCTGCTCCAGCATGGGGTCCCTCCCATGGGAGACAGTCCTCCACGAACTTCTCCAGTGTGGGTGCTTCCCATGGGGTTCAGTCCTTCAGGAACAGACTGCTCCAGCATGGATCCCCCGCACGGTCACAAGTCCTGCCAGCGAACCTGCTCCAGCATGGGCTCCTCTCTCCATGGGGCCACAGGTCCTGCCAGGAGCCTGCTCCAGTGCAGGCTTCCCATGGGGTCACAGACTCATTTGGGTGCATCCATCTGCTCCAGTGTGGGGTCCTCCATGGGCTGCAGGGAGACAGCCTGCCTCACCATGGTCTTCACCATGGCCTGCAAGGGAATCTCTGCTTCAGCACCTGGAGTACCTCCTCCCCCTCCTTCTTCACTGAACTTGATGTCTGCAGAGTTGTTTCTCGCATATTCACACTCATTTCTCCAGCTACAGTTTCTCTTGCACAGCAACTTTTTCCTCTTCTTAAATATGTTATCACAGAGATGCTACCACCGTTGCTGATTGGCTCGGCCTTGGCCAGCGGTGGGTCCGTCTTGGAGCTGGCTGGCATTGGCTCTATTGCACATGGGGGAAGCTTCTAGCATCTTCTCAGAGAAGCCACCCCTGTAGCCCCCCTGCTACCAAAACCTTGCCACGCAAACCCAATACAGCTTTACAACATGTTCTCTCTCCTTTGGCTTCTGATTTTTTCTTCTTTTATGTATATATTTTATTTTATTTTATTTTATTTTATTTTATTTTATTTTATTTTATTTTATTTTATTTTATTTTATTTTAAAATTGTTTAACCTATTGGATATTTCAGTGGCAGTCCTTGTCAGCTATCATTCATTTTAGCAGCTAAAATTTGTCTCGTAATGCTGTCCTCATTGTGTCAGTTTTCTCCTCCTTGAACCTATAAAAATGTGTGATGTAAGCACAGGATTTTTCCTATTATCACACTGAACAAAGGAGTTTAAACTGGTACTGCAAGAGAAAAGGCACATATGTACAAAATATTAGTGGATCTCAGTACTCTGAATCTATACAGTTATAAATGAAGCAACATAGAATAATGTGAATCTGCTTTCCTCTTCAAACTGTTATTATATTTATATCCAGCAGCCTAACATTTCATAGCTACTTAAGAATGAAACTGTATTAAACAACAATGCATGTGCAGTAAAAATAAATGCATTTTCTTTCTAGTTAGTGTTTTTAAGATTCTGCTATAGCACAAAAAATATGATAAGGATCAATTTGTCTCTGGGCAATGACCTTAAAGGAATTAGATATACAACAAATCCCATACAACCAGCTAAGGCCATCAGGATCTGGCTTGACTTCATTTGCAGTCTGTACTGGACGTGGATTCTGGGCTGCTAGTGCCCTAACACCCAAACACAGCTCATGTGGCCGCAATTATGGCTGAAATACACACGGACGTCTGGATAACTTATAAGCATCTGAATATTTGATGCAAGCCTAAATGTTTAACAGACTTTTTATGTAGAGTTTGGGATTATTTTTTCATAATAACAATGGATGTGCTACATATATTGTAAAATGCAATTATTACACAAGTTAACCGGGATAATTATGAAGAGATTTTATTGTATTTTGATATTGAATTAGGAAGTACTTAAATATAGCAGAATGCCTTATCATAAATATACTTTCAAGATATAAAAGATATGATTTCTGACACTTTCAAAGGAATATAAAATAATATTTTGCTAAATCTTTCTTTCCTGCTCACAATTGCTTTATAGTAACACAAAGGTATAATATTGTGTAGCTTTGTGAATGCAGTGAATTCATTGCTTATAAATAGCCCTGCACAATAAAATTTTTCTGTTCAAGTGATAGATATTTATACAGCTGCAATTTTTATTTCATTTTACAAAGGACGGGAATTGCAAATTACATAAATAGCATACATTTTTATAGTTTTTTAAAAAATCTTTATGTTCCTCCGAACCATGTAAAATAGTTTCAAATAGCAGTGTACTGAAACAGTGGTAGCAATGCAGAATCACTAACTGATGAGAAATCATTTTTATCCAGAATTTCAGAGTATCCAACTCTGATCTCTAAAGCAGACATAAAATCTTTTTGCAGAAGCATGAATACTTGGTAATATAATTTTCACATAATGCAAGAAATGTAAAGATCTATTATCTACAGATTACATAATGCATTTATTCTTGCTATTTCTGAGTGAGTGAATAAGACATGACCTTTAGTCAAGATTTTTGACAGGTATTCTTTCTGCTGCTGTGCTTATTTTAATTCCTCAACATACTATTTTAGAGGACTGAGAAAAGTGAATAACTAAAATTTTCTGAAAGCTAGAATCTTTTTAAAATATTTTACATGGAGAATTCTTAACTTCTATTGGCATAACTTACAGCCCAGATATTTATCTACTTCTGTGCAAAATTAATGTAAAAAGTGAGTGGATCACAAAGGTAAATTTTAATATAACTATCCAATCTCTGAAATGCTAGCTTGTCGTATCCTAAGGCATCTGGATAGATTTTCATCATTTGGGATTGCCATAGAGATCTCCTTGTCTCTGGATATCAGAACAGCTTGTACATGAACAATTAATGCAACACTTATTTAACACTTAAAGTAATCATTAGCAAATAGTAGACTTAAATCAAGAAAAGTTTTTATGTGAAATGAAAAATGCAAAGATTGGATAATGATCTAATGTACTCTACCATTTCTTTTCTAGCTACCAACTTTTGCTGGGAATCTGTACATCTGGCTTCTCACATAATAGGGCTGTAATTATGTACAAAACATCAGTAAGATAGAAGAGAATGATGTAAACATAGCCAACAGGAAAAAAAAAAAAAAAAAATCAGAATATAAGTAGACTTGAAATCCACATTTTTCTGGGACTTATATACAAGAAAGTCACCAAAAATGTGGTCGATACAGTGCCAGATGTATGGAAGACTAAGACCTACTAAAGTGGAAGTTGACAGTCAGGTGGGATACCAGGATACCTCAGAATATCTTATATGGCACTAAGTACCTACAAATAGGCAAACAAATTGTCTTCACCTTGTCAATACATGTTAGGGGTTCTCTGATGATACTAATGGAATCACCTTCAGGGGATCAAGTGGAGAAACACCTAGACGGACTACAGAAGAAGACAAATGCAAAATATTTGTGACTATATCAAGTTTGGAGCACAATATGTAGATTGTGGTCTAAATAAACATAAGCAGAGGTTTCCTAAATAACTACAGAACTTATGAGTTAAATGGGAAGAAGTTGTCACCAAATAGTGGTGGCTACTCAGAAATTACTGGGATTTCAAACTTTGAACTATATACTTTGCCTGTACACAAGCCTTTCTTTAGTCACTGTCCTGGTTTCAGCTGGGATAGAGTTGATTTTCTTCCTAATAGCTAGTATAGTGCTGTGTGTTGGATTTAGGATGAGAATAATGTAGATAACACACTGATGTTTTAGTTGTTGATAAGTAGTGCTTACACCAGTCAAGGACTTTTCAGCTTCCCATGCTCTGCCCGGTGCACAAGAAGCTGGGATGGGGCACAGCCAGGACAGCTGACCCAGACTGGCCAAAGGGCTATTCCACACCACATGACGTCATACTCAGTATATAAACTGGGGGAGTTGGCCGGGGGGCAGTGATCGCTGCTCAAGGATGTGCTGAGCATTGGTCAGCAGGTGGTGAGCAATTGTATAGTGTATCACTTAATTTGTATATTATTATTATTATTATTATTATTACTACTACTACTACTACTACTACTACTACTACTACTACTACTACTATTATTACTACTCTTCTATTTTATTTTACTTTAATTATTAAACTGTTCTCATCTCAACCCACGAGTTTTCTCACTTTCACCCTTCCAATTCTCTCCCCCATCCCACCGGGGCAAGGGAGTGAGCGAATGGCTGAGTGGTGCTTGGTTGCTGTCTGGGGTTAAACCATCACAGTCACTTACAGTTCTTCAGATCACTTAAACATTGATGTCCAGTGCTATTCAAGGTGCTCTAGAGCTAACCAGACACATTGGCCTGGAAAGTGGCAGAGAGAATGCAGGGCCCTGGGGAGACCCTTGCCTTACTGAAGGTCATGGGAGGTCAACAGGGGAACCTCAAGCAACACTAGACGCTGGTGTGTGGGCAGTTGAATTGAGATCCTACTGGCTGTTCAGCTGAAAAGCTAGCTAGGTTCCTCTGGGGACATTGACAATAGTGTCACATTGGGATTCAACTGAAGGACTGATGTCTAGTGGTATCTGAAAAGACATAGCTGTGTCCTCCATGGTCTCCAGAAGCTTTTCCACCTTAATGTGGGGTAAACAATAATCCAAAGAAAATGTTACATTTGTACCAAAGATAAATTGAAACATCTCTATGTATATTTGAAACCTGTATTTTTAATTAAAAAAAAAAAATCAATCACATGACAATAGAAGCCTTTAAAGTGCATTTATTAAATCCCATATAATGCCTTGCCAATATTTAATCAATACCACAGAGTTACAATATTTTAAACAGTATTAATGGCGATGTAGCATTGAGGATAGTGATTTGAGGTGGTCCAGCACCCCACATGTTAATAACCTCACCACTTAATAACTTATTTCAACCTACAAGGGAAGTAGATATAAACCACCAAATTACCAGAATCACTGTGTTTATTCAGAGCATGTATCTATGACTTCAAAAAGGTGTAAGGAAATGGAAAACTGGATTGTGAAGGTCAAATTATTCCACAGAATAACTCCATTGATGCCAGTGGAATTATTATCAGTATGCATTTGCTTTCCTGTCATAAGTGGTATGAGGAAAAGAGAGAAACAGTTGTACAGAGCTTCTAAATTAGCTCCATCTCATCTCTCCCATCTCTTCTGTCCCAAATTAATTCACCTTGTCTTCCTTTGCTGCAAATAGCAAGAAATGAAAAACAACACAAACTACCATCGTGCTTCCTGAAATGCATTTGTCAGTGGCAATTTTGAGTGGAACATTTCCTCCCTAAACAGGTAGTTGATTAATTTGTTCATGTTTAAACAAGAACTCAAGAGGCAGAACCAAAATACATCTTTGTTTTTCAGATTGCACAACCTGGAATAGACACAGTCCCGATCAAACTGGGAAGGCCGAATAGACATGCAGCCGCACCTGTGTCATATGACATTGGCATGCATGCCATAAAAGCTATGGGGGAGAGAAGGAGGGGTGAAGAACTCTCAATCATTGTTTTTCCCTGCATTGCCTTAATGCAGACTAAGTGAGCTACATCTGCATCTATCCAAGGTGTCTCTGTTAAAATTAAATATTAAAGTAGTGTAATTTGAAGCACTCACTGGTTTTGCTAAAAGGCAAGCTTGGGCGATGGAGAATTTCTGTTTAAGGCTGTCCCAGTTTCAGCTGCGATATAGCTAATTTTCGTCTCGGTAGCTGGTATAGTGCTGTGTTTTGGATTTAGTATGAGAAAAATGTTAATAATACACTGATGTTTTAGTTGTTACTAATTAATGCTTACACTAGTCAAGGACTTTTCAGCTTCCCATGCTCCGCCAGGTGCACAAGAAGCTGGGAGAGGACACAGCCAGGACAGCTGAGCCAGACTGGCCCAAAGGCTATTCCATACCATATGACGTCATGCTCAGTATATAAGCTGGGGGAAGAAGAAGGAAGGGGGGGATGTTCAGAGTGATGGCGTTTGTCTTCCCAAGTAACCGTTACGCGTGATGGAGCCCTGCTTTCCTGGGGATGGCTGAACACCTGCCTGCCAATGGGAAGTAGTGAATGAATTCCTTGCTTTGCTTTGCTCGCGCGTGTGGCTTTTGCTTTACCTATTAAACTGTCTTTATCTCAACCCACGAGTTTTCTCACTTTTACTCTTCTGATTCTCTTCCCCATCCCGGGGCGGGGCGGGGGCGGGGGCGGAGGAGGTGAGTGAGCGCGCGGCTGTGTGGTGCTTAGTTGCTAGCTGGTGTTAAACCATGACAAAGACCAACTCTGAAGAGCTAAGTCTAGTCTACCAACTCTAAATGCTCATACATTGTGATTAGGCATTGGACACGGCCAAATAGAAAGTCTGGTACAGGTTAATGCATTCCTCTTGCTAAGCTGTTTTGTTTGTTTGTCTCGGTACCTGGCACAAAAAGACACTTGTTGAAACTGCTTTCCCCAGCTCACTCAGTGCTTTTGGACTAAAACTACTTATGTCAAGAAGAGCCCACACTGCTTCAATGGAGATACTTATCTTTTTTCCAAATGATCTGATATGAAATGTTTTCTAGTTTCTCTTACTGCTATGGCTTGCATATGTGTTCTGATAGAAGCAAAATATATATTCTGACAAAAAATACAGAATGTGTTTTTTTTATTTATTTATCTATGGACCAGTTGTGAAAGTCTATCTAAATATACTGATTTTGGAAGATTGTGAGAATATTACTGATGAAAACAAACACACATAAAAGATATTTAGTAAACTCTTCCCCAGTAGTATTTTTTTCCTTAACTGGGAAGAAAATTGCTGTAATATTAGAACTGAAAAGAAAGAAATCATAAATCCAAATACACAGAAACAAATAAAACCTGAAGGAATAATAATTTCTCAGAGAAAAGCAATGCCATAAGAAGTGAGCTATTATTTAAAAATAAATCTGTGAAGCACAATGCAAGACAAAGCCAAATTGTATATGCAATTATTTTGGATGTGCAATAGAACTAGTTTTAAAGGTTCATTGGCAATTGTCTGTTCAATTAAGCTTGTAGTACTGCACACCCAAATACCCTGTGTCTAATCCTCGGACTAATAGTTGAAATTGCTCCTGAGGTAGTATTTCCATGTGTTTGCATTTATGCAATTGCACATTAGTGTAGCTTAAAATCCATGCTTTAAATGGAGTATAGTATAGCCACAAGATAGTACTCAGTCAAGAGGACAAAGTAGTCAGCTTGCTTTCTGTTAAGGAAGAGTAAAGAAGACAATATAGGAACTAATATGAAGAAATGTATAATGTTATAGAAACTGAGACACCATAATAGCCAGCACAGTCTGGCACAGTCACTGAGGGTTTGGTTTTTTTCATTTTCATTGGAAAATTTTAGAATTTTAGAAAACATTTTGTTATTGAAGCATTTTGATTGAAAAGTCAATAGATTTATTCTGGAATAAATGAAGCCAAGATGTCTCATAGATTGTTCATTCAAATATTTTATGTTCACCTTCTCCACTAATCTTGAGACCTGGTTAGAATACGTGCTATACCTTTTTCATGGCAAAAAAAGTAGTGGTAAGGAATCATAGAAACAGTGAGTCAGTGGATGTGGCAAATAGAGGAAAGTATAGAAAAAGACAAGAACTTACAACATATATTTTTTAGCAGAATTCACAAAAAAAATTTGGAAATTACTGATGAAAAAAATAGATTTTCAATGGACAGCAGTCTTTGCAGTTTTTAAAAAAGACCTCAATAACAGAAATGTCTCCTGAAAAAGTTATTTGAAAGAAGATACATAATTTGTCTATTTTCTTACATTTAAGAAATTCATCCTCTGAAACAAAATGTATTTTAAACAGACTTGAGGTTTCATTTTGGTTTAAAGGCTTTCAGTTGAAGAAAAATAAAACAAAAATTCAAATGAAAATGATCTTTATACTGTGAAAATATCGCCTGAAGTTTAATTGCTAAATATTCATATAGTTGAAGGATGCTAACTACTGAGAAAGAGACAGTGAGAAAAAGAAGGAAGGAACTACTTCTGAAGAGTGGCTAACTTGTGGAGTTGAATGCTTCCCTAGACATCACCTGATTACAGTAGCAGAGCACCTGCCTTTCTCCCACATAGACACCTGCACTTGAGAACTAAATTTATGTGTTTATGATTTGGAGCTGAAACCCACTTAAAATTTCTAGTGTTCAAATTTTAGAATTTAGCTGAGTTGGCTTCTGATTAATATATACTTATCCAATGGTACTAAAAATGTTAAAGTAGAAGCAAACTCTCCATCTGTGGAGGCAGCCTGTATGAAAAAGAGTTCTTGTTATAGTTTATACTGTTTCTTTGATTTTCTGCATTTAGAAGACTTAAATTTAATGACTGCCATTAACCATAAATACCGCAGTAGTTAATCCTGTACTCAAGCTGTAAATATATCTAGCAGTTGTGGGTATTGAATTAGTAATAGTCTACTCCTTAGGCTCTCAGGCTGTATCTATAAAAGAATTTTTGTTGGAAGCCAGATGTGTACATCTGTATTTTATCAGTTAAATAACTAGATATACAATATTTTATCAGTGATATAAACACTGTCTATATACAGTCACACACACAGAGACACTCACACACACACATATTTACACTGTAAATATCTAAATAGTTACTTCCCACAAGGTGATATAGAGCTCAATAAAGTAATTCAAAGTGTTACCTTAAATTTTACAAATACTCTTTTGACAGGCCCAATTTTTAATTATAAGCTGAAGGATAATCAAGACTAATTTAAGTTGTAATTATTCAGTATAATGTCTGGAATAGATATTAACTTCCCAAAAAGTTATATTTTTAGTAATCTTCTTTCAGCCTGTTTAACAAAAGCATCAGGCGCACTTTGTAATATGCTATCCAGTAGAAGGTGATACCAAAAATATTATCAAATAAATACCATGGAGTTTTATTAAAAGTAATATAGTAAACAGAGAGACTGTGGGTAAAAGGACACTGATCTGATGTCTCGTGGCTTTTCTGCTTTATGTCTACTTTTCTGGGTGCAAAGAGATATTAAAAAAAACAACTTTAAGATTTCAAATGAGAAAAAACTACTTGTCTATGAAAACTAAGAAAATTGTAGGTGTTTGGGTACTGTGTGTGCTGTGAAGATGGGGTTTTCGTTTTTCCCCCAGATGTATTTCAGCTGTAAATTCATCAGAAGTTTCTTAGGGTTCCTCGCTTTCAGTATTTCTTGCAAGTTTTTCTTATAGAGGGATAATTATAATAGTAAATCCCATTTCAGATATCAAAATGTAAACTTATTTAACTATGGATCAGCCTGTTTAAAGCAGGTGGTTCTCATCATTAATACTAAACACACCAATTATGATTATTTTTAGATTTGGTACAAGTTAATTTCCATGAAACCTATCCAATGCAATACTCTTCTTGTGCTGGGAAAGAGATTTTTTTTTCCAGTTCCCTTTTAAAAGTAAATAAAATATTGACAGTCTTTTTTTATAGCATAAAGGAAATCTAGCCACATGCAGTTTCTTTTACTTGGTTTAAGATGCATCCTGATGGAAATTCTTTCTGCTGAAGAGTATGTCATTTTTTTGTCTGAATTTCAGAAGTCATAATGAGATCAGTGTTCAACAAAAAACTTTTTATAAAACCTCTCACTCATAGTAATGTTTGTACTCTCCTTAGTATTGTCTCTGCTGAATAAATCATATTTTTAAGGTGATTTTACTGGTTTCTAATGCTTATAAAATGAAAGTACTGATAGATAGCAGTGTTCAGTCTTTCCATGCTCAGTCCAGGAAATGTTGTGGTTAGACAAACATGATACAACAGAGGAAATAGGCACCACATCCCTTTGCAAGGCCTGATGATGGCAACATGTTGTTCCTGAGCTGATGCAATAGTAATGCATTAATTATAACAATAATAAAATATTATTATTGCATTTAAGCCAATTACATTGTTATTTTAGGGTTTATTTTACCTTTTTCTTTTGTATAAATTTAAGAAAAGAGGTGAGATTATTATCCTCTGAGCCCTTTGCTAGAAGTGTCAATTATACCACAGTTCTATATGTATTTCCTTTACAATAGTGCCTGCCACGTGGTAGGTGTTACCCAAACAAATTAGAAAAAAAACCTGCATTTTAAAGATTTCTGTTCCTGGCCACTTTCAATCATATGGTTAGTTGGTTACAGAATAAAGCAGAGTAGAGAACTTAACATATGTAAGAATGCAAAGAAATATCTTTGTAGAATGAGGACCCTTAATTTTACTGAACAATGTGTTTAGCTCTGGTCCCCCAATTTATTAAGCATTTTCTCTGTATATCAAAACTAAATGAAAATATATAAAAGAAAGGAAAACAGTGTAGTATTGCCTTTGTTTTAATATCTCAAAAGTAGTTGTAACTGACTTATGTCCTATGTATTTCCATTTTCATCCCTTGAAACCTGATAGTCTAATTCCATCTTAACAGAGATGAATTTTCCATTCTTCTAGTTCTGGAGTTCATGGCCTCAACAAACCCCAAACAATTTGGAGAATTTGCTTCTCTTCCACATATTATCAAGTAATTGTAAATTTTAACTCCGAAACTTAACATTGTAGTAGAAGTAAGTTTAGACAAATACCCTGTAGAGAGGTCATTCTCATTCTTTGAACCTCAATGTTTACTCCTACACTAGCTTTGCTTATGCCATTTTAGAAAGCAAAAGAACATATTAAATGCTTGGCAGTAGTCATTGCAATGTAGTCTGGAAGAAGGTAGCTAATACTTGCTTGTAAATTGAGTAGTGTCACCATCATAACACATTTATCAAGGAATTTGAAAAGAAAATCCATATAGTTAATACTGATTATTTTCACAGAGTTCGTAGAATAGTAGCAGTATAATTGGCAATGAATATCAAAAGCCTATCTCCATGGGAACACCAGTTCTAATAAATTTCCTGAAATTAATAATGCAGAATTTCAGGTAAAGTATTCCTGTAACTTACAACTCTTGAATTCACAGGAAAGATAGACACAGTTTAAGGAACTATCTTAAGACACGGTCCCCTCTAAAGTTGCTCTAAGTGAACACTTAATAATTTCACTTATATAGTAGCCACAGTTATGCCTTCAATTACTGTTTCCCGTGTGTATATTAGAGAAACATACTGTCCTGGTTTCAGCTGCGATAGAGTTAATTTTCTTCTTAGTAGCTGGTATAGTGCTGTGTTTTGGATTTAGTATGAGAATAATGTTGATAACACACTGATGTTTTGGTTCTTGCTGAGTAGAGTTTACACCAGTCAAGGACTTTTCAGCTTGCCCTGCTCTGCAAGGTGCACAAGAAGGTGGGAGGGAGCACAGCCAAGACAGCTGACCCAGACTGGCCAAAGGGCTATTCCATACCATATGACATCATGCTCAGTATATAAGCTGGGGGAAGAAGAAGGAAGGGGGGACATTCGGAGTGATGGCGTTTGTCTTCCCAAGTAACCATTACGCGTGATGGAGTCCTGCTTTCCTGAGGATGGCTGAACACCTGCCTGCCGATGGGAAGTAGTGAATGAATTCCTTGCTTTGCTTTGCTTGTGCGTGTGGCTTTTGCTTTACCTATTAAACTGTCTTTATCTCAACCCATGAGTTTTCTCACTTCTACTCTTCCGATTCTCTCCCCCATCCCACCGGGTGGGGGGGAGTGAGTGAGCGGCTTTGTGGTGCTTAGTTGCTGGCTGAGGTTAAACCATGACACAAACAAGCAAAAGTTTGCCTGGGTAGCTGAATCATGTCCATAAGACTGCAGGAGATAGCTGTTGCTCTCTTTGAACTTCTGATTCCACATGATCCAGAATATTTTCCTGGAAAACTGCCTGAGATTGCTTAGAAACTGGCTCTATAAGAAAGACCATAGCTTATGCTTGAGAATGATCTGCTCAGTACCTTTAACAGGCATACAATGAAGAGTATTTGTTACAGACTGCTTGAAGTTATCTCACAAATTTAGGGCAAAACGGTGACCTCTGGACCAGCTGCATCTGATGTATGGAATAAAGGAGTGGTTGTGTCACTTTGGTGTAATCAGGGGTTGCGCTACTTGGTGAGATGGTGCATTCTGAAAACAAAATCTACCCAGATGAGCACAGCAGTATTATTCATCCTTCATCACAATGTCTCAAATTCAAACACAGGTCAGACATGTAATCTTGTGTTTTGAGAGAGATAAATTTAAAAAGCTGTTGACAGTTGCCTAATGATGACAGAATCACACCCTTCCATTGTGATTTTATTTGTTTAAATTTGGGGACTGCTAGCAGTGTAATTTTTGGAGAAGGCTATTATATTTAAATGGTTTATTTGTTGGCCTGCTCGTTTTGGAGGTTTTTTTAGATCAATCCTACAATATTTTTCTTCTCCCTGTCCCATACACTCTCCTATCTATTTTGTTCTTTTTCTACTCATGGTGACATACACTGCATCATCTGCTAGTATGAAAATTGGAACAAATAGCCTCTGATGGCAGAGCCATAGCATAAGTGAAAGTTTTTTGTAATCTCTTAGACTATTCTTCACATTTTACATTTCTGTCATGACAGCTTCATTTAAACCTTATGCAATCTTAGGGGAAAATGGAAATAGGTTATCTTTATTTTTTAAATGATGTGACAGGACTGAAATCAAGGAAATGCATTCCCTGACTGCAAAATCATATTTTCAAGAAAACTTTTTTTTATTACAGCAATATCAGCTATATGTAAAAAGTTTGAGATGTCATTTCAATTAGATAAATGAAAAATTAAATATAAGTCATTCCCTAGCTGTCAGTATTTACTTGAAATTCAAGCTTTCTGTGTAACTTGTCTGTACATTCAACTTTCTGTTATAAATGTACAGAATGGTTACAACATTTTTTAATCAAAAAACAAAGATATATAAATAATAGTATTATATCAATGGGAATGACAGAAAATATAAGAAGATAAATTAATCCTCACACACTCTCCATATTAATGAATTTGATGGTGTGTGTTGGAATATATAACCTGCCATGCTTGGGGTCATATACAAAGAACATAATTTCCTACTAGAGTGTTTCCAAGGGGAAAAAAATGGTGTAGGTTGGTTTCATCTAATTTAAGTTTCATAGTGCTTTGGAAATTAGTGTAAATTCAATGTGGAATATTGCTGACAAATTAAAATTTGAAATTTAAATAAGTTTGAGGCTATTCAGTATGAGATACTGCATCTGTGGTATTTCATTAGTAAGTGGAAATGTGGTAATATCTGGTAAGGGAGGACAGTAAATGTCTTCTGCATTATGAATTGGATGTCTGCCTATGTGGTAGAATTTCAGCTTGATTAATAGATAAGGCTTGTTTTAATTTGTTTACATGCAGTAACATTTATGGGGAAATACATTTATAGAAAAGCAGCAAACTCATCAGAAAATAGCATGGTTTGTACTATACTAACTGGAAATACTTTTTTTTCCTCTCTAATGTTAAAGAGAAATGCCCATGCCAACACCATACTGCTTGGACAGTATATTTTCTGACAGCTTAGTCTCTGAAATTATGAGTAAGAAGGAGAAATAAAATTATATATTTTAAAGGAAAAATCCTACTCTAACAAAAAATATAATATATGCTGATTAGATGCTATTACAGGAAAGAAAAAAATATTGTTTTTCCAACTGCTAGTAATCCATTCAGTCCTCCCTCCAGACCTACGTTCTCCAAAGCTGTCAGTGAAATTCTGTTTTAAATCTGGCTGTCTCCAATGAAGGCAATTGCTTTATTCCAGATTTACTTTGTTGCAAGAAGAAAGGACATATTACACACTTCTCAGGCAAGGCTCTAATTTGGCCCTGAAAAGATACAATGATGTCAAAGCAGAAATGTGTAATTGTAAAATAAAACAACCTTATTCCAGATCATGTATTTTGCCTGTCTCTACCTTGTCAAAGTGGGACAAGAAGGTGTACTATCAGCAGGTGTAAGCCTACAATTTATATTATCTGTACTATATATGAGCAAACTCTTTCAAATACGATAATGTGTAGATTCTGGTTGCAGACTGTAATGGGATTTGTCACAGCCCTCTTGGAGATGCTTGACTAGAAAACCATTAGATTACTGTATTCATTGTTTTGGGATAGAAAAGAATAATTTGCTGAATTCAAGCAAGCTTTCTAGGTCTGCATTCAGATCAAAGGTCTCCTATAAATTTATGGAAGTGGTTCCAGTGGGTATGTTTATACTGCTAAATAAAAAAAAATGAAAAAAAAGCCAACCAACCAACCAAACCAGGAATTGAGCTTAACAACTTGGTTTATGCTTTGGCTCTGATGTGGACAGCACTAACCACTTCTTTACTGGACAAATATTGTCCAGGAGCAGATAGTCCTAAGCACTGTGGAAGAGAGTGTCATGGATGAGATCGAGTAAATGACAGCCTATAGTGGAACTGGATACTGAGGTTTATTTAAAAACCAATGAGAGTAGAGTTTTTACGCTACCTGACTATCACATGCAATTTCACAGTCTCTTCCCCCCACAAAGTTACATTCACTTGGTCTCGACTTCCCTTCTATCAGGGACATCATTGCTGGTCTAGGAAAGTCAGATAGAAAGACATGTTAGTTTGTCCTGCACAGCTGCTTGAAGTTGCCAGTCTTAGGCATCACCCACAATGTCCCTGGGTGCTCCACGACATTCGTTTCCATGGGTCTGCCTCCATTTCTAGGATATTTTTTTTCTAGACCTTTTCTTCTCCGTCTAAATAGCCTATATTCAGAGGCACAATGTGTGATCAGCCTCCTAACTGGTGGTCTCTTTATTAACTGGAATTCTCAATATGTGCCATTTCTGTACAGTCTAAGTGTTACCAAAATTTGCAGCCAGGCCTTCCTGGTTGCAGGTAGCAAGTGGAAGGCTCATGCTTGAGAATTTAAGAGTTCAGTTTCCATTCCTCCATTGACTGTATATGAAGGTGTGTTTGGTGAGTACTTGAGGCTTAAAACACCAGACTTATGCTGTTTACCAGCTAGTGACACGGGGTTCTCTTCTGTGAAAGCAAAAAGCTCTCCTGACTTATCGCAACATTTTAAAGCACTAATAGATGGACACTTTATGCCTCTTATCCTGTTTATGACATTATTATCAACACGAAAATAAATAAGACTACAGTTAAGCAACATTTGATTATGGCATACATTTCTAAAATAGTTTCCAGGTTCTTGTCTTGTCTTGTTTTGCCACTCATTATGGTGTTCCTTGCTGTTTGATACTGATCAATACTTTTGGATCAGGACCTTTTATTTTTTCTGCCATTTCACTATCCCTGTTAGTCAGCCTTTTTTAGTCTTCTATGAGCTACTTAGAGTTATTTTCTACTGTCGAACAAGATTTCAGATCTGCCATAGACAGTCAATCCTCAGTTTGCATTTCCATCAGCTTACTGCAGTTTTCAAACTGCCCTGACACAATTTATGTTGTCATTGAGTATGGTTAAATGTCTTTGTTACAAGGTCAGCTTTTCCTCGGTTCCTTGCATGGGAACTAGCTGCCTGGTTGTTTTGCAGCATATAATACTATCTGAATAACAACTTACCGTGATTATGTTAATAGCATTCAGCTTGTAAAACACTGCAAAAGATTTTTATGAATCTCTGACTACAGGCTAATCAATAGCCATTACCTTCTGGAATTTCAATACAAACCTCCAAAATTCATAGCAAAACCAGATGAATTCAGAAATCGGATGGATTTTATATTCTAAAGATTGACATATGTACCTGTATGTTATAATAAATACATTATATAAATACCATGCAGAACTCAGATCGACACAAGTGCAATGTTTCATGCAGCTTATAGTACATACAGGCAAATCATCTAAAGTTGGTAGAAAATAAACAGACTCTGAATCCAGCTATACCAGAACTATTTTCTGTTACTTTTTAGCACTTACTGTTATTATTTTATTTCAACAAACATACAATGAAATCCAGACAAGGTCATTTCATATTAAAAAAACACATGTTTTTGAAAGATACTTGGGTGAAGATCAGCTTGAGACACCAATTGGTGAAATATTGTTCAACTGCATAGACATATACAGTGTATATTCAAAATGCAGCTGAAGTCTGGAAGGCAAAGGCAACTTTTGTTGGCATTCCTTTGCATGAGTGTATTTTTTCCTTCTTTCTGTCCTAATGGTTCTAACATGCCTCAGATGGGGCTGCTCCTTGGCTTAGCTTTATGTGTCAAGAGTAAGAACCATGAAAACAGAAGTTCTGTTCAGTTTATGGTCATAGAGGGGAATTTGTCCTTTTTTCCAAAATGAAGGGTGTGATGAGGGCAAAGAATCAGTCCTATGAATTAGTCTACAAGTCACTATGGTTTACCTGACAAAAAACAGCTAACCTGCAGTCTTCTTGCATTTCGTAACCTCTTTGGAAGAGGCAAGTAGTAGATGTTTGAGAAGTGAGTGCAATCCACAGCTGTTACAGTTGGCCATTCTGCTCTCTGTTATTAACCACATGTCCCTATTCCAGTTAAGCTTAAATCCTAGTTCAGTGAGTTCCTTTTGGCACATGGGGTCTCAAAATCCTGTGGTATTCACTGAACGTGAACAGTTAAATAAATGTTCTAAAGTAATGTAAGATTTCTTTATGATCTGATGTGAAGATTTTCTTTATGATCTGATTTTTAATCTACTTGCTTATCACATTATTTTCCAGTATTAGAAAGTGAAACCAAAGCAAAAGGAACTGGTATGGGAAGGGGAAAAAAAATCATAGAATCATAGAATCGTTAAGGTTGGAAAAGACCCTTAAGATCATCAAGTCCAACCGTTAACCTAGCACTGCCAAATCCATCACTATACCATGTCCTCGAGCATCTATCCATTCTGTAAATACCTCTAGGGATGGAGACTCAACCACTTCCCTGGGCAGCCTGTTCCAATGCTTGACCACCCTTTCAGTGAAGAAGTTCTTTCTAATATCTAACCTAAACCTCCCCTGGCGCAGCTTGAGGCCGTTTCCTCTCATCCTATCACTCGTTACCAGGGAGAAGAGACCAACCCCCACCTCGCTACAACCTCCTTTCAGGTAGTTGTACAGAGCAATAAGGTCTCCCCTCAGCCTCCTCTTCTCCAGGCTAAACATCCCCAGTTCCCTCAGCCACTCCTCATAAGACTTGTTCTCTTGACCCTTCACCAACTTCGTTGTCCTTCTTTGGACACGCTCCAGCACCTCAATGTCCTTCTTGTAGTGAGGGGCCCAAAACTGAACACAGTACTCGAGGTGTGGCCTCACCAATGCCAAGTAGAGGGGCACTATCACCTCCCTGGTCCTGCTGGCCACACTATTCTTGATACAGGCCAGGATGCCATTGGCCCACTTGGCCACCTGAGCACACTGCTGGCTCATGTTCAGGCGGCTGTCAACCAACACCCCCAGGTCCTTTTCCAACAGGCAGCTCTCCAGCCGCTCCTCCCCAAGCCTGTAGCGTTGCATGGGGTTGTTGTGACCGAAGTTGCAGGACCCACCACTTAGCCTTGTTGAATCTCATGCAGTTGGCCCCGGCCCAATGATCCAGCCTGTCCAGGTCCCTCTGCAGGGCCTTCCTATCCTCCAGCAGATCGACACTTCCACCCAACTTGGTGTCATCTGCAAACTTACTGAGGGTGCACTCGATCCCCTCATCCAGATCATCAATGAAGATGTTTAACAGGACCGGCCCCAATACTGAGCCCTGGGGAACACCACTCATGACCGGCTGCCAACTGGATTTGACTCTGTTCACCACCACTCTCTGGGCTCGGCCATCCAGCCAGTTTTTATCCCAGCGCAGAGTGCACCCATCCAAGCTGTGTGCAGCCAGCTTCTCCAGGAGAATGCTGTGGGAGACAGTGTCAAAGGCCTTACCATTGTTCTGGAGAAAAACAATTACTAGCAGAGCTTGGAAAGTAAGAATCACAACAAGACGTTCACTCCTTAAGATCTCAGAAACCAGTGGTAGTAGTAGGAAATTATTTTCAATATGAGGTAGCCTTTAGGTAAAAGTAACACCTTTTCACTAATCTATAAAAAAGAACTTGCTTGCTTTTCTTTTTTTCATCCATCACTGAATTCAGCTGTTTTTTTTTGATTCTGAGGAAAATAATCAAAACTTGCAGCTGTCATAATTACACATACTTTTGATCTTGTGCTGCCAGCTAGCCTTTTCCTTTATCTTTTTCCTAACACTAAACTCTGCCTATGGTAAATTAAAAGATTTTGTCTTCCTCACTGCTTGCACAGTCTTCTCCTGTCCAGACTTTCAGTTGTAATGCCCACTCTCACCCTTCCCTCATGCCTTCCCAGTAACCATTATGTAGTAGTATTTCTTAGAAGCTTCCTCTAAGAAGGTACCACCTTCCTTCCTTTTTTCTCTATTCTTGCTTACTACCCCCCTTACATTTCATTCAGGATTTTTCATCTTTAAGGCAACTGGCACCGTCAGAAGGGTAGATGGAGGTATAGGAAAGAAAACCTCACCTGCTTTTCTGTGTCTGGTGCTATTCTTAAAGCAGATATTATTTGGAAGGAAAATCTTTCTTCACCCTTTTTAGTCAAGTAGGCTTGTCTGCTTTTTTAGTATCCCACACACCCTCTAACCAGCAAATAGGAATTGTGAAGGGTTAAAATATGGGTACTGCAGATGCAATCTTTAGGTGGTTTGTCTGCCAAATCCTGAAGTAAATCTTCTCTGAAATCTCAAAAGCTTATCCTAATATTTTTAATTTGGCTGAAATTACATACATTAATAGGTAGACTACAGAAAGTATGTCACTGGTAATTGAGTGCACCCTCCTTCCCTGTCACATCAAGCATCAAGATCTTCAGTGAAAATTACTGAAATTCTGCTTACAAATGTTGATAATTTATCCCCCCCCCCCTTTTTTTTTTTCTTCCTAATAAATTCAGCTGGAGACTTTCATGCAAATTGGAAATTTTCATTCTAAAGGGCTTATGCTTGTCAAAGTTACATATGAACCTAGCTTTTGTAACAGGAAGAGTTCAACAATTTCAATTATAGGTCCAATAACAACTCCACATACAAAATTAGCTTGATTGAGGAATTTCAAGTCTTTTATTTTCTTTAATTTCCTTAGACAAAAAGAGTAACCAAATAACTTGCATTGAAAATATTTACTATTCTTGGTTTCATTCATTAAAGAATATTTACTAAGAAATAACAAAAAAAATCCTGCAAAAGACTTCCTATTTTATAAAATGCACAAAATATTAATAAAGTCTATGATTGTTACTAGCATCTCTGCTAATTTGTCCACATATATTTTTCTCTATTGCAACCTTGATAAATTTTATGGTTCTGATAAGAAAAGTAAGCTAGCCAATGTTTATATTACTTTTGTATTTTATTAAGGTGTTTGGTATCTTATATTATATTATTTTTGTGCAATTCAGTTTTCCTGTTTGTATTACTTTTTTGATCTATCTGGTTCATAGAAAATTATACACATATCAGAGGACATACGCTTCACAGTCAAATTCTTGATTTTTTCTAACATAGTTTTTGAATTAACAAGGCCAGCAGCAATTATTCCAGTAGACCATTACTAAATTGAACACAGATGCTGTTTAGAATGTTCTTAGGTTTCGGTTGATGGGTTTTAGGTTTCAAATTATTGATTACAAAACTGTTGATTACAAAGTGTTTAGCTGAGTGGTGGGAATAATCTTTGAATAGCAACAGATTAGATTAAGATCTTTTTAGAGATTTGTATTTTATTGAACACTTGGGTCTACTTTATTAAGGTTGAATACATTAACAAGTACAATATGAGTGCAGAATGGCTTATCATCTATGCAGTGCATGACAGTTTAGTCTTGTTAGCTGGCAGCCACCTATGGAAAAAAATATGACACACAACCTTGCTCCTAAAATATTACCAACTGTTACTGAAGAAGATGCTCTAGTTATGAGCAAATGTCAATGCTGAAACAGGTGGTAAAAATCTTGTATCCATAGCGAAATATCTTACAACGATATTGAGCATCTGCTAGATTGCAAGTTTAGCTTTTTTTCTTTGTTTTAACTAAAAAACTTTAAGACTAGTAAGCATATGAAAAGTTAGACTTAAAGCCCAATAAATCTTTTGTGGTTACTATCTAAGGTTTGGAACCTGAGAAGCAATCTTTCAAAGGTTAGCATGTCTTCGCTCTCTTTGTTATTAGGAGATATGCTTTTTCTTGTAAATATTTATACATCATACAATTCAGAACACTAAGGAATTTCAAAGGGAATAAGACATTTGAATGTGAAAAATACTTAGATTTATATATTTAGCAATTCTGTCCTTGTGTTAAGAACTGGGTACAAACCTTGATCTAACATTGTGAGTTATAGCACATAATCCCCACATAGCTTTGCTTAAGACCAGGAGAAGACTGAGGAAGACATATAGATACATTTGGGAATTGGGAGATAGAATAACATGTTGAATTGTGTCTTTAGTTAAAATACTATCATTTCTTTAACAGTAGTTATCTGATACTTCTCAGAAGTTTTCTTCAGCTATTGTTTTGCTGGGAGCTGAAATAGAGGATACGATGCATGGGGAGACCCATAACAGATCATAAGATAATGAAAAGACCAACTTCCAGAGTGGAAGATATTTTCCTTCTGTTTCTTTGGTATTTTTTGGCTATTTCCACCAATTTTCTCCTCTTGAAAACAAATTTCATAGAATCATAGAATGGGTTGGGTTGGAAGAGACCTTTAAAGATCATCTAGTCCAACCCTCCTGCCATGGGCAGGCACATCTTCCAATAGATCAGATTGCTCAAAGCCCTGTCCAACACTTCCAGGGACGGGGCATAGACAGCTTCTCTGGCCAACCTCTTCCAGTGTCTTGCGACGCTCATTGTAAAGACTTTCTTCCTTATGTCCAAACTAAATCTACCCCCTTTCAGTTTAAAACCATTGCACCTTCTCCTGTCAATCAAATTTATGTTCCTGCTCTGTTTTTAAAATGCCATGCATGTCTTAGTATTTTTTCAGTAAACAACAAATAAAAGAGGACCACTGAAGGATCAGTAGTAGCACAATCATCACAATAGTATAATCCAGACTTTGTAAGGTTTTGGAAATTAGGGGCATGACTCCTGTCTGCAATGTAATGTGTTGGTCATATATAAATGTGTGTTGGTCATATATAATTGATATAATAGGTATGTGTTGGTCACGTACCATTAAAGTAAAAAAATACTACAAAGAAAGTTTATCCTGAGTGGAAACATGACAATTTCTGGTTATGTAAGTTATGAAAACTTCTAAATCAACTTTAGTTATTGTGATCTGTCCCTTTTTATATCAAATTAAGAATAAGCATAAAGTTCTGGTTCTGTGGTCTGCTACTGAAGTACTTGCCTTTGTTGTGCTTGAAGTTATTCATACAAATTGTGCATGATTTGGGTTTGCTTAGTCTCAAGAAAAAAGAAAGCAAAGATGTACTTATTGAATTTAGTGTAGTTCTTTGTGCTGAACAGGAAACTTTAAGCAATGCCCCCCCCCCCCGCCCCGTCCCATCCCCAAATGTCAACCTGAACAACTCAATCCCAAAACCAGAATATATCCTAAAACATTCAGTTATCACAATATAATAAATTAGTACTAGTTGTCAGTTTAGTGGGTGATTTTGAGTTTTAATTCAGTGTTGGGGAATCAAAATTCTAATACATTGTTATTATACTTGGGTTTAAACAAGCTTCCCATAGCTTATAAATGTTGCAAATACTTGAAGGTTCAGTAGTCAACATGGAGAAGGTATATGTGACTCTGGTTGTTGTTATTTTTTGCTTGCTTTCTAATTTCATTTATATCACTGAATTAGAAAAGTCAAATTTATTATAGTTTTTGACACCACATGTATTTTTCCTGTCATTTTTTCCATAGTGAAAAACCTTCTGTTTAGATGAGATGTATATGTTGTGTCTTGAAAGCAAAAGAGAAACCAATGAAAAAATTGAATGTTAAAACTTGAGTTTGTTTTAGTCTTTAAAACCAGCAAAAGTATATTTTGAGAGAAAAAAAACCTTCTCCCTGAAGAGCTAATGGATAAGTACTGAAATATTCCCAACAGTATTTTGTAGCTTGTTGTCAAATGCATAAGAAGTTTGTACTCTCCAAACACAGGTAACAAATTTTTATCATTTATAATTTCCCATGTGACATGATCATCTGAAAAAAGATCAATTCTCCTAGAAGCTACTTGCTCAATAATCCTGAAGAAGGTTTTCATAACTCACCCTATGGTATCTGACTCATAAATGATTACCTGTTTTTAACAACTTTAGACATGCTGACTAACATTGCTCAGAGATCAGTGCAATTTTGCTAGCGCTTTTCTCATTTGACAAACTTTATTCTACTCTGTATTTTATTCTGTTGTAACTGACAAAAGTGTTTAAATCTCATTAATGGGTCTTAGATTATTTATGTTTAACGCATAGCTATAAATCTATGGGATGCCATCCCAGGATGTGTATATGGCAAAATCTAGTGGCTGTATTCCTTTTCCTTCTTGTTTTATACTTTATTAAACTGTTGATTGGATAACAGATGGATAGCTGCTTCGGAAAGGGACTTGCTGCTTAAAGTTGCCTACTGCATTGTTGGATTTCTAATTGATTTCACCCTATTCCATATTTGTTTTGTTTTAGTTTTTTTACTCGAGGTTATTACCTTCACAAGCATACAAGTGTTATTTTGCCTGAGGTGAGGAGACACTGTCAAAATTCATGAATCAGTGAGGCAATCTACCTAATCTCTTCCAGTGCTCTGAAGACCTTTTGGTTTTCTCAAAATACTGCAACTTCAGATCTACACAGGACAGTATCTTCATAATGTTGCTGATTGCATGGTTCTGTACAGTAGTATTCCCATGTTTATTACTTTGGTTTACATTTAGAAGGACTTCCAAAACACTTCTTCCAAATACACAACTTCAGAATTAAAAAAAACAAAACAAATAAATAAACAAACAAAAAAAGATGATATTTTGAAGGTTTTCACTTTGAAATGAAAAACAATTCATATAAAATTGCAGTCTGTTTTTTCATTTTCTTGGACTTCACCCTATTCCTTTTTTTTTCAGACAGCTCAAATTTAGAAGCTTCTTAAATATCTATCCTTGCCCCATAATATACATCAGTTGTATCTGGAGAAAAATGCAAGAATTGGGAATTAAATATTGGAACAGAGATATACTTATTATTATATACAAGACAATCACTGAACAAATACTATTGATCTAAGAAAGAAAATAAGACAACAACAAACAATAAACCAATCTGGGGCCCAGTTTGCAATGACAGAGTAGCCTGAAGTAGAAACAAAGACTCATAATAAATCACATAACTGTAATATTTGACCTTGTAAAATTAATCCTTAATCCTATTGTTACCTATTCACATTACCTTTGAAGGAGATATTTTTAACTGCAAATTCCTCCTGTTTAAGTCCTCAGAGCGTTTGGAATCCAATTGTTTTATATATTAATTTTTGTCTCATGGTATGCACTATGAAGGGGGATTCAATTTGGTCTGTGTTTGAATTAGTGAGTTGGAAAATTCATTTCTGTTAAAAAAAGAAAGACTGCTGTATATGTTGGTATAATAAAAGAGTATTTTTATTATTCTTGAGTAGGGCTGCATCTGAGTTACAATGATGTTCAGTAACCAGAATTATTTAGCACCTGGATGAATAAACTAGGCAAACCATACAGTGTAAGAATACCTGGCTCATATCTAGCACTTTTATTGTATCTTAAAACACATTAAAACAGGCCAGTGAAGATCCCCGGATTTTATGGAAAGCAGAAGACAGGAAAAGAAACACAAAGCAGTGAATGGATTTTCCCAGGGGCATTGCTGAGAAAACACCTATTGCCTGAGCACTAATGCAGAGTTTTCTGTGAAGAAAATCAGCAGGAAATTTTTTGCATTATTACTTTGTTAAATAGAAAATGATGGGTTCATTTCATTTTAGCTTAACCAGATGAAAGTTAAATGTCTGTTCTGTTCTTAGATCTTTCTGTAGTTAATAGAGGAGTGGCATCTCAGTCATCTCATCTATAGTAGATACATCTCAGGATAGTTGATTTTCAGTCCATTGGCTAAATGAAGAACAAACCTTAGATTAAGTGTTTTAATGACAGGTTGTTAAATTTAGTTGTATCCAATATTTGTGTGTATTGTCTGCATTGCAATGTGCCAGCGATTGCAGAAGTTTTCTGTATGCAAAATATCTCTAAGGTTTATTCTGGAATGGTCTTCATCACTGCCGGTGATAATTGGGAAAAGAATAATACATTTTAAGTACTTTTATCAGTCAGAGCTCTCATCAGAGCTTTACTGAGTTTTCATCAGAGATTTATTATCAGACATTATTACCAGAGATATACTGACTTATAAAGATTAAGTTCAAATAATACAGAAAAGTCAACATAATATTTAGTCCTGAGTCAGCTTCCTTTTTGCCAATGATAACCTCAAATTAACATGTATTAGCATATATTTTGTAACTTGAATCTTTCTATATGGAAGAAACTCAGACCTTCCTGGAGTATCCTTTAGGTGATACAGTTTTTTATTCCTTCATCTTCAAAACCTAGGACCAAAGCATCTTTGTTCTTTGTGTATGAGTACTTTACCCTATGGTCATAGTATAAACTAGTGTGTGTTCCTTCGTATTTAGAAGTAGAACAACAGGGGTCCATAGATCAATAAAATCAGTTCTTTTTTTTTTTCTGGAAAATGATGAGAGATGTTAAGAAAAAGTGTATAAGTGAATGAGGAAGGAAAGAAACAAACATGAAATAAAAATAGTAACAGAGAGCAGGAAAGTCTACTAATTTGCTTTAATTCATTGAAAAATTGGATGCTAACAAGGAAAAGATGGTACTCTCCCATTTGGGAGGATTAGAGGAGATGCCTCACTGAACACCAGCATCATGCTCAGTGCTCCTTGGTAGCCAGTCAAGGAGAGGAACACACTACCCATTGCCTGCAGTCTTCACAGCCAATACAAAGGCCTGGGCTTCAGCCTTTCTGGAGGTCTTGAGACTGAACAATCTGTTGACATTGTCATGTATGAAGCAAGTTTACCATTATTTTTCCTTCTGGTGTTTTCCAGCTCTTTGCAGTCAGCTTTGAGACAGTAAAGTCTGCTCATATACAATGCACATGTCAGAGTGGCCCTGAGCATTAAGGGCCTAGAGCTAGTTGTTGTGGGTTCCACTTTTTATTGTTTTACACATTTAATTCTCCTTTTCTTAAGCATGTGGTTTGTTGAGGTTCAATTAAGGTCCTGCATAGGTCAAGGCACAAGCCAGCTATCTGATGGGTCTCCCTAGCGTATCTGTTGTTAGCCAAATTATATCTTTGAACTGAATCAAAGATTTTATGTTCCCTAACTAAACCTCTATGTTACTGTTTGTGGGATTAGCTGGAGGCTGTTTTTAAAAACCTCTAAAATAGCAAAGCATCATTTGGATTTCACAGGCTGTACAGGGACATAGCTGAAAGTGGCATGTGATCTTACCGTGATCATTCCCATTTACAAATACATCAGAATATATAGCCAGCATATCTAAATTCTCTCTCTTTATTTTCAAATCAGAAAAAAAAGTAAGATCTGTAAATAGTTCTAATTAGCAGACTCAGAATAATATTTTCATTTGCAGTCTAATTTATTGCAAACATATTCCAAACACATTTTTTTTCAAGTATGCTATTTTGAAGTTCCACAAATATCACCACGGATCTCAGTTTCTTCTATCATATGTGCTCTCAGTGGTCTGTGATAATTATGGATATGCAATTGTCACTGATATATGTTCTCTAGTTATAAAAAAAAAGGACATTTTCTTTTTAGATGATCAAGTTAAATGTCACAAAACAAACATGAGTTTGTGCAAGTGTAACACCATAGAAGCATTTTGGTATCAAATGTTTTCACAGATTGCTACTTAATCTCTGTACCCCATTTTGCTGTTCTGAAATATCTTTGTTTTAATTATTTTAAAATACATGGTTACTGCTGTTTACTGTTGGTAAAATCAAGTTAATAATGTTGAACTGGTACTTCTGAGAAGTGTTCTATGGGAGACATTTAGTTCATCCTAGATTCATGCCAGATTTCTGCATTTGTGAAGTGTTAAATGAAATTTCATAATTTTAAGAGAAAGGCAGCAATCAAACTTAGATTTTGTTGTTGTCAATAATGTGCACTTGTGAAATTGTATGTGAAATAGAGAACTTTGAGGGTAGCTGAAAATGAGAAATTTACCCAGTAGGGATAGAATCATATAATCACTAAGGTTGGAAAAGACCCTTAAGATCACCACGTCCAACCGTTAACCTAGCACTGCCAAGTGCACCACTAAACCATGTCCCTAAGCACCATGTCTACCCTTCTTTTAAATACCTCCAGGGATGGAGACTCAACCACTTCCCTGGGCAGCCTGTTCCAATGCCTGACTACCCTTCAGTGAAGAAGTTTTTCTCAATATCTGGCTAACAACAGATACACTAGGGAGATTTGAAATCTCTTCCTCAATAAATGTCACATGATCTGTGAAAACAACAAAATGGTTCATCATTATAGAAAATTTCACAGTATTTTACAAAAGGGATTGATAAGCATTATAAATGTGGGAGCTGCAACTAGCTCACACTAAAATGTGTATTATTTAAAGTGTTGTTGGATAACAAAACACACGTTCATTATATAACTTGCAAAAAATGCCCCTGTTCCTGTCCTTTCCCAGTGAAAGTTTCACTAACTGATGTGCTGTTTGTTGTGGTTAGTACACATTTGACATCATTAAATGTTTTCTTATATGTCTGTTCCTCAGCCCCAGTTGTCAGCACTGCCTCCATCTAGACACATAGGCTCTTGGGAAATCCTTGCAGACCTATGGCCATGCCAAGGAAAGAGACTACAGACATTGGCTGCCCTTCAGCTTTGAATGACTGTGAGATGTTAACTGTGTAAGCTTGTGGTGTCTCAAGCATTTGGAGTTTTGTATGGCAGAGCATCCTATCTTTTACTAAAAAGGGAGAAGAACGTCAGCTCTTTTTCTTTCATCATCTTGATTTTCGGCATTGCAATATCTTTTTGTTTATAGATCCATCTCAGAAGAACTGGGTAGCACATCAAACAAAATTTATAACACCACAAAAGGTGTTGGTGAGTCTTGAGCCTTAATACTTTTACAGTAGTACTGCAGTATTGACTGAAATAGAGCTATATACAAGGAAGAATTGAGAGAAAATTAGACTTCAGAACTATAAAACTTGATGACAAATATTCTTCTGTGATGAAAATTTCATTTCTCACCTTTCATGGATTTATTCTTGTTGTAAAGTAAAATAAGAAACATTATGCAAATTGGAGCTAATGAGATTTTTTTGCCCTAAAGGGTTAAACGCAGAGTGTGTTTAACAGAAGTAATATCAAATCTGAAATATTTCATGTTATTTTATGAGCTTCATGAAATATAGCATGTTTCAAGCAAAACAGGAGGCTGTGTGTACAAAAAAAAAATCTAAAGAATATATTTTCCTGACAAACTCCTCCCTGCAAAATATTTTATAAGCCCACCCTAAATGAATATTAGTGAATAAATACTTTGTCGCAGTTTCACTTTGGAATGTCTTTTTCTCCCTTTCAGTGAATTTAACATTTACATCACAGCTTAGTTTAGTCAATCGGAGAAAAAATAATTTTCAATTACCTTTAAAATAAAAGAATAATCAAGCATTACCAACTATTCAGTTTAATTTCATTTCTGTATAATATGTAATTTTATTCCATAAGTCAAAAGAATAAATTCTAATAAGGAGATTTTTATCAGCCATGTTGGGCCCCAAGTAAATGATCCTTTGGCATCTTGCTGTAAAGTTACACACTAAAGGATCAGACACATTATGAATTCAGTAACAAAACTCACTCCATTATAATTCATTGCCAATCAGATACTATAGCCTACTTTGGAAGAAATTTTGGAAGGGCAATCAATTATGGAAGACACCATCCGACAGTCTGCATACTATATACAACATTAGTCAAAATATTATGATTTCAGAGCCTGAAGGCAATTCTTTTTCAGAAATCACAAGTTTGGATCAAAAGATTCCAAAGTTCTATAGGAGCCTGTGATATACCAAAATATGCATGTATCTATATATACACATACACTTTGTTTTCCTTTAATTAGTAATATTATAAGTAATGAAAAATATTTTTTTTTACTTTTGTTTTACATATCAGGAAAAGTATATTCCAATGTAAAAAAGGTGGCTACTTACATATAGGAAGTTTGAACTACTGTAGTTTTCATGAGCTGATGATGTAGGGATGTATCTGTGATGATCAAAGGGTGTAGGGAAACCAAGTTTGTAAGTATGAGTAATAACTTTTATTTGTTCAAGTACTAGCTGGAGCAAAAAGCTTGCATTCTTGAAATCTTTTCTACTCTTCCAAACTAATAAGGCCAATGCTGAAATATTTATTCCTCAGAAGAGAAATTAAAAAAAAAGAAAATTTTATGACTTGTGTGCTCAGGAGGTAATGAAACTCCAGTCTTTTGTTTTCTTTGTTGAATAATGGATTTTTCCCTGAAAACAGTTTCCTTTCTGCCATAACGCAGAACAAGCTGACAGGTATACTCCAGCAACAAGATTGTTCTGGCTGAGCTCAAAGGGCATATAGGGGGCATAATCAGATAGCAGTCATGATTAGTGTTATAATCGCAATAATTTGTGACAGTGATATACTGGGGGTTTTTTGTAGATTTTTCTCGTTCATGTACATTTTATGATTTGGGAATAATGTAAACCTAGAACACTATAAACCTAGAACACTATAAACCTAGAACACTATAAAAACTTTTTTTACAGTTTGTCATTACAGTTGCTTATGCTGATTTTGAAGAAAATATATTTTTATTATGAAACAAGGTAATTTCCAAGGTGACGGTGGTAGTGATGGTGATGAGCAACTTATCATTAAGGAAGAGAGAGTAGTATTAATAGGTATGGCCTGTAGGTCTATATTCTCATGATATTTAGAATAGATATAGACATACATGCATATGTATATTATTTTTATAAATATTTATATAAAAATACATATACATAAACACATATACAAATATGTCTTCCTTAATTCCTAGCTTCTAGAATGATTTAGTTATAGAAGCATCTCTGCTGTCATGAAAAAAGAGTATGGTTTCTAGTGCTTAGGCCAGAAGAAGTAAACCTTTGAAAATGTAAACCTTGAAGGCTCAAAACCATTATACAAACACAGAAAATTGAAAATGTATTTTTAAAATGCATGTTGTTGACAATTCCAATTCCTGGAGTCATATGACCCACATGTCCAGCAGGGCTTTTTCACAGAATCCCATTAAAAAGATTCCCCTCTTGGGGAAAAAAAAAAAAGAACTTTTAAGGTCTTAGAACAGCACTAACTCTAATTTGCAATAGAATCTTAGGGCATATTCCTCTTCTATCTTAACTGAATAAAATATATTGCTAGCACTTAACAAGTAATAAATCTACCTAAACCACACAGTAAGAGCAACATATGTATTATTTAGGCTGAATCAAATTTATGCTGAAAAGTGTGGCCATGCAGCTTTTTATAATTAAAAGTTAAATTGTTTAACTTCTTGGACACACGGTTTTGGTAAGTAATATATTCTGGGATCCATCACTGGGTTATATGCTTTGTAAACTGCATACTCTATGAACATCTGTGGTATAAAACCATGGTTAACCTCTGAGGAAATTATTTCTTAAACTAACTAAATAAATATGTGTGTATATATACACACAGAATTAGAGTGTGAAAAAAAATATATATATATAAAAATATGTTATCCCATATTTTTTCTTTAGCACTGATTTTCCTAATAGAATCTGTAGGGTAAGCATTTGTTAAACAATATTTGTACAAGTAAATCTTTTTCAGAAAATTGTTTATTCTTCCTTCTCACGTTGTCATATGTAACTTGGACAATCACTAACTGAGCATCTGACTCATTAAAAAAAAATGATTTGGTGTTGCATAAGGTCCAGGAAAACGTCATTTCTTCTACTGAATATAGAAGTTGGTGGGAAAGTACATTGCTGCAATGTGTAGCAAGCTGTAGCTTTGTCAGTTCAACATTTTAACTGTTCAGAGGCATGAGCTGGCTGTTGGTGAACAGTGGAGACAGTGAAGATACTTTGAAGATAGATAGCTGCTTGATCTCAGCCTCTGGAAACTTTTCTGGTTTTAATAAGCAGAAAAGGAAACAGTAGTTTTGGGATTCTTCAAGACAAAATTATAACAAGGAACTTATTGCAAGTAGCAGTTTTGTGATTAATGCACATGCCAGAATAGTGTTCAGCCAATTCTTTTTCAGCTACATTAGCTTAGCAGTGCTAAATTCTAGTGAAAACCCAAAGATGTTGTTATTTCTATTCAGATCAGGAGATAGTGCAGTGCATAGTCAATATCAAGAACCAAAGGCAGAGGAAACTTATAGAAAGGCAGATAAGAATTAATCCAACATGATGGACAAAGGTACCTCACTCTTTAAATAGACTCCTTGCACAGGTATGTTCAGAAGTTTTCTGGGTCTTTTCGAGACAAAAGAAGTGATGCAGCAGGAAATTCAGGCCGCTGAATGGAAACCAGGCAGAAGCAGCAGTGGTAGAGTACTACAGTCAGGGCTAAACCAGCAGCCAGACAGGGTCTCAGCATGAACTGTGTTGGCAGGAACAGTAACTTGAGCCAGCATCTGATAGCCCAGCAGGTCACTGAGGGGAATCAGTACAGCAGCAGATGTGTGTTAGGAGAGACCTGGCAGGCTATGTGAGATTCAAAAACTGGCAGGAGATTTCACCAAACACAGCCAGGACTTTGCCTGGGAAACCAGTAAAAAGGTAAAGAGGACAGAGGTTATATTCAGGTTGTATAGTCAGATTTGAAATGTTTAGTTTTGTTTTACTCTCTGTGACCACAATAATTGAATATAATGACTGCTAATAAATTACTAGTGAAAGAGAATTCTCCAGCACATACCACCGAGTCTCTGGCCCTCTTTATTTTGGAAATAAAAGACGTATGCTGTAGATACAGATGCATACATTTTTAATGCATGGTAGAATTTCTTTACTTGCTGAAGGGATTTCTCATTGTTATGGGAGACATATATGCTTCCTAGACGTTTAGTGTTTGTCATGTCAGAAATAAAACCAGCTTTTGTGAAGAGGAAACACTACTAAACAAACTGCTATGCTTCTTCCCCCTTCTTGGCTTACCTAACTACTGTCCTACAACATCATTCTCTCTCTTTCATGATTGTTTTCCCTCCTGGGATCTGTGCATATTCGGTATTTACTGTCATACTGACTCAGCTTTTATTTCCCAGAAATTTGCAAAGCTATCGTATTCATAATATTTGCTAAAGAGATCAGAATACACAAGCATGCAGAAAGAATATAGTTAAAAACTGTTTCAGGAAGGTTTTATTGGCAGCCTCCCTCCCCCAAAAAAACCCAAACTCACAGATGAAGATTATTTTTTTTTTTTTTTACCTCAAAGTCTCAACTGATCTTCCTGTAGTTTGTATTGTCCTAAAGGAGCACAGTAGCTGAAAGAGTCCATCGAACAAATTTTGATTTGAACATAAATAAAAAAATTTTGTCTCCAGACAGAGAACTACATTAATCTTACTCTAAAGGTTACAGATGCCTTATCTCAAGGTCAGGATTTAGCTTTTCTATAAGAGAGGATGATTCTTTGATACTATCCAGTCACACTATAAAATATAAATCTATAAAATATAAATCATACACTGTAAATAGAAAGTACTGATTCAGTACTTTATAGAGTTTTTTTCATTTTTTTTTACTTCTGTCTATCAGAAATCATTTCAGTTTTGCCTGGAGTCAGCTGCTCTTCATTCAAAAACTGACTATTTGCATCTTGGTAATGAAATTGGTTAACTCATTGGGAAGATATCCTAATTTACAGTTCTTGAAAGTAATCAGAGAGATATCTTAGACACTCTCACCTATCCAGTTTTGCCTCTAACTACTGCTAGAGAGACACTGTGAATCTTTTGTAGCCCCCCCATGTCATACCTACCAACAGCAGGGAAATGTCTTGAATAGCCTCAAGTGTCTCTAGCAGCATTAGATTTAAGCAGATAAATAATTTCCTGTGTGTCTGCCAGAGGATAACTTGATTACTGCATAAGGTCATGTGGCTCAGGGAAAAAAAAAAAAGAAAAAAAAAATCATCTTTCTGTTCTGCTAAGGTTTATGAAATGGTTCCTCTAAACTGAGATAATTTTTGGAAGACTAACTGTAGTTTAAGAGATTATTTTTTCAGCCTTTGTGAAGACAATTAATATCTCAATGTGTTAGTAAAAAATAAAGAGTTTTTTTTAATTATTATTTTATTTTCACTACACATTTTATGAAACATGTGGGGTTACCTATTTATTATTCTTCTCTACTGAGCTCTGGTCAGAGGAGAAACAGGAAACCTACATGTTTTCCTCTCAGTTTATAGATATTTTCTGCAGGAGCATTAATGAACAGTTTGAGGAAGCTGAATGTTAGAAACATGGATATTTTAGAGTTTGAAACTCTCACTCACATATGCCTCTACCTTTGTGGCCATGTGTCAATGATTTATTCCTCTGTTAAGCCTATTCGATATGTTGTTGTTTTTTTTTTTTTTCTCTTTCCTAAATAGTACCAATCAATTTCACCTTCCTTCTCCTGTTAAACAGGTTACTATAAAATCAGCTGTTGTTATACTATCAATCTGTAAAGATACACCACGTTCAAATACAGCATTTTTACATATGTGTGTATTACTGTTTAGTAATTTCCTCTATGGATTGATCTTGTGTCCTTGAATGTTTTAAACAGCTGTTTGCATTTCATGAGAAAAGAGAATTTTACTCCTTCTTTTACCTAGTTTGCTGTACTATCAGATAATAAAATGTTGAGAAGTCTTATCAGAGTATAAAAGAGAGACATTAAAAAGGCAAAAGTTTCATTTAAAATAATTTAAAAACATTGACAAAAGAGCAAAAATTTAAATAAGAACTGTATCCACCTTGAGGCACTAGTACTAGAATATTTTTCATGGAAACAATGAGTTGTGATAACTGAATTACTCCATAAAGGTGGTTATTTGAATCATTCTTTGCATTTTCAAAGTTAGGCTTGTGCTAGGATCTGCAAATTCAAATTTGCTTTAAAGTCACTAAGTGTTTTTATAGTTATATGTTCTGAACTGAACAGCAGTGTTGTTTGGGCTTCTATTTTTCAAAAACAATCATAAAGATGCACATTCCCTTAGAGTTATCATCACTGTCTCATCTAAATACTTTTAATGTCATAATAATAAATAAAAATCATAAACCAATATGAGTTGTGTTTGAAAAGAACTTGGACTTACATTGAAGATATGTTCTATTTTTGTTCTGTTATATATCTATATTTTTAAGGTTTTGCTATCGGAATGAAATGTAAAAGTTTACTTACACTAAACTATGTAATATATGTGATATTCAGACTCATTCAGAACTGTATCTTTAAAGAGAGATAGATAGATATGGAATATGTCTGTTTCAGTCAGAATAAATTCCAGACTACATTACTTTAAATGATGTTTTAAAATTACTGAATAATTTTCTTTATTTTTTTAAAAGTTTGTATTCTTAAAATCATTGAATCAGTTTAGTTTCATTGCTTTGGAAATCTACCTTATTGCATGTTAAGTATCCAGTATACCGAAGGAAGTGTTTGATTAGCTTAGTATTTGAAAATTAATACTAATTATGGAATAAAGCTTTCCTTTTCTCTTAAAAATACAGTATTTGCCATCCTGTACCTAAAGTTATTATTTCGGACTAAATGTGAGTACTAAGTTCTGTAAGTTACTTTGACAATTTTCCAGAGATACAGTTTACAGTTCACAACAGGCAATGTATTTATTAATATTTTACTTGATTCTGTGACGGAAAGTTCTCTTCTCATTCATGTGTGGTCTACAGATTACTATGGTCCTTATTTTACAGTGATCACTTAAATTGAAAATGGCTTAAGGAAATCAGGAAAAAAAATCTGAAAAATATACATGGACCATGTTTCTCAATGACTGCAAAATGTGCAAGCACAAGAGATATTTAGCCAGAGTTCTACCATTTACTCTCATGTATTCATACGATAAAACTGCACCCAGGGTTATATATTCCTGCAAAATTAAGCCCCGTGAAACTAATTGCGTGTATAAAGTTATGTCACTAAATGCTCTTTCTCTATATCTGTTTGTCAAACATTGACAGTTGATACCATTACATTTCAAACTGGAAAAATGGTTGTGGCAAAGTAGTCACCTGTGAGACATAGAAATTTCGAGAACAGCTGGATCCAGCTATATGATGCTGTCAGGAGTATTTGGATTGAGTAATAATCAGGCTGCACAATCCCCCGTGGGCTCTTTTAAAAACAACTTATGTGACTCACACAGTAATGCTGCAACAATTATTTATTTCATTCATTTATTCATTCAAAAAGTGAAGGGAAAACAGCACAGAGGAAATATAAATTTGAATTAATATATATACATAAGATATAATATATATACAGAACAGGTCAAGGAACGACAGAGAAAGGAGATTCTGTGAGAGAGAGATTTCTTAAACATAATCAGACATTTATTTGAAAAAATATTCTTATTTATTTATTTCCAACATGAAGGTCAATTGGTAACCAGTGGACCAGATCTATCCTCTGAGATATTCGGAATGCCAAAAACTGCAAAAATACTCTGTTATTCAGTTATCTGTTTCAGATTGTCAGTACCATGGGTGTTAAGCTAGCTGAGCTGGTTCTTGTTTTGAGTCAGCCTGAATTTTATGTTTTTTAATAGTTTAACTATCATGAGAGGGGAAAAAAAAAAAAAAAAAAAAAGCAAGCTATATGGTCTTTTGGCCAAGCTCAGGTTCAGAAGCAGTATAGATACCATGGCAAAGAACCTGCATCAACAAACTGCTGGAGCGAAGTTAGCCATGTGCAACTTCTTACCTGTACTCTACACCACACTTCATGTTCCAGGTCCCAGAGGATTTCTCGAGTTGTCACACTGATCCAGAAACACAGACACATCAGCTATACTGATGTCCCAGAGTCAATAAGCACTATTAAAATCCAGAGAGTTGAGGGGACACCATAGAAACCAGCTATGGTACACTTAAGCTAGCTATGACAACGATACTCACCCAGCTGCTACTAAGCTGACATTTTGGACATTTTGTGTCTTTTCTCCATGCTTTTCAGAACATTTCACAGTATCCATATTATTCCTGTTGTGTTTTTTTGGGGGGGGAAAGTTTTACGTGTACTTACATAACGAAAAGTTGCTCTGTAGTCATCCTCCAAACTGATGGTGGAGAGGAGGTTTCTCCCCAGCACAGAGAGTTCATCTGTTTGTGATTTAGGTGTGCACTTCCAGGTTTGGTTTATGCATCATCACATGGCTGAAGAAGCTGGAATTTAGCGGGAAAAGATTTTAAATGGAAGAGCTGAAGATGAAGCTGTGCACTCAGCAATGACCAATGTGGGACCAAGACCACTTATCTGTGAGGTTCTGCCCAGTTCCTGTACTTTTTGATACAGAGAGCATTCTGTTGCATCCTAGAAGCAAAAAGAAAAACAACTGTTAATTCAGAGGCTATATTTGCTACTGGTTTTAAAACTCAACTGTTGCTTTATTGAGGGTACTGTAAAGCAGTTAGAGGGAAACCAAGAGGTTGCCATAACAGTATGTATACACAGGGGTATAACAGAAACTAAGAGACTCACATATGTAAAACAATTAGAAGGAAAGCTTAAACAGAATATAAAGATTCCAAAATAAAAAGGAAAAATACTCTGTTCAGATATTGAATTAATTCTATATAGGGTAATGTGTATGTAACTATATATATAATACACAGTAATGTATAATAACATGGACATAATCTTGGCAATGTACACATAGTTTTCTACAATAATATATATTTTTGGCTTAATATATATATAAATAAATCTGTGAAACTATGAATTTCTAGTATTGTCTCAAAGGCTGCTTATCAAGAAATATCAAGGTACTCACTGGCAAGGTCTAGCTGAGGGCACCTGGAACTAGGTTTTTTTTTTTTTTTTTTTCTGTACAACAGCTCATACCTTAACTGTGAGATTACAATGTATTTGCTTCTTTTTCTTTCCTTGTGAATGGTCCTGAAGACCTACTGCTCTTTTATGCTTCCCCAGGTAAATGAGCTAAGGTGTGGAAAAAAGGTAAACTTTGAAAAAAACCAGCATTTATCAAATGTTTTTCAATGGAGCTACAGATTCTTTTTTTTAAGATCATGGTGCGAGGGTGCACCGTGGTTCATGGTATGAGGTACACCCGTGGCCACCAGATGTGTTTCCTTTGCATGAAATATTTGTTTACATACATTACTGAAACCAGAGATCTTGGTTAGATTTGATACCTAAAACCTTACTTGACCGCTAAGATTAAGTTGCCTAAAAGTATACAGCTACTGCACTCTGAAGCATCCCAGGGGATAGAAAGTCATTCACGTGGAATAGTAGACATGGCACAGGACCCATGGCTAATATCCTCTTGAAGCAGCAAGTAGAGGCCAGGGGGGAGTGCTTTGCGCCATCCCAGACATTACTAGAAAGCTCTGTGTGGGCATCTGAATAGAGAAATAGGTGTTTTATAGAGTGAGCTGAAGCTCTAAGCTATACTAACTACAATGGATGTATGAAAATCGACATGTAGAAGTAACTGAATCCCATTTTTTGTGACAGCCTGCTCTACCTTTATACAATAATGTTAAGAAGATCAGAAGGGAACCCAAGTCTTCGTGTGTTTACTGTTAAAGATAACAAAGGAGTGTTTGCATTAATGATACACTACTGTGTTATGGGCACTGTTCATCACTTCGTATGTACATCTTTTTTTTGCCTTCAGCTACTCCTTTTCACCCACTATGGTGCTTGTAACACTTGTATGGATATTGCAATGAATAGAAGAAGCCATTCTTTCAAAATAAGTGTACAGAAAGTGTTTGCTTTGTAGTATTCTCAGAAAATATTTTGTGATGTATTTTGTGATGTCTTCCTTTTTTTTTTAAAGGACAGTTATGAGAAAACAACAAGAAAAGAAACAACACAGGAGAAAAGATATAAATCAGAAAATCAACATGCAAACGAAATAAATTAATATGTTGAAATGGGTATTGAAGAGAAAGAATGACTTTTTACTTCTGATTTAGTTTAGAATGTATTTAAACTTAGAATTAGCATGTGTTTCTGTGATCCAGAGATGAGTCTGAGTTAATTTTCCAAACCATAGAAACCAGAATGTCTGCTGCATTTGTATAAATGCTTATTTTAATGCTTTTTGTTTCGGTTTCATTTCTGAGATTGAGAAACAAAGATGTCCTGTTCATTTTTGCAGGCTTAATTTAAACACATTAAAAATAATTTGACTTGTAATCAACATTTTGCAGTATTTATACACATACAATTTGTTTTTGCTTTTGCTTTGATTTGCATACCAATGACTCAGAAATGTCTGCATTCTTTTTGCAATTACTAACAAATATTGTTCTCTTACTCAGAGATTTCCATACCAAACAGACTGAAACCCAGCAGTCTTTCATTTTTCTGATTCCAAACTTGACACATATTCAATATAGTTAAGGTTGGATTTTGATATTTTTTTCTTTCTAAGCAGGATACAGGGTTTATAGTGCATATTAGTAACTGATTATGATTTATCACTATATTAGTTTTCAAAGAGGACCCAAAAAATGAGTTGTAGACATTGACGTGTTATTGTCAGTTTTCAAGAGTTATATGAACTGTAGTTTTTATTCTGAGAAAAAACTTAATGTTAAACATCAGTGTAGTTATGCCAGGTAAATAAAAATATTTCATGTCCAGCTGGATTAATAATGTTACTAGTTTGTTTAAGTGGCTGGGTCATACCCCATTGTGAAATAAGATGTCTTTGGGACTAGTTGCATTCATTGGTCTTGTACTATAATATACTACACTAATATACAACAACAATTGGTTATGACAAAATTCTAAACATATTCAAGTTGTACCTTAAAACCGGTTGATGGGTCAAAACTGTATCTTAGGGTTGGATTTTGTTTATTTGTTTACTGAGCAGTAATTTCTATTTGTGGTTTCTTTTATTTACTTATTTATTTTTATGTCCTTGGGCCCCCTGGTATCGTACTGTGCCTGAGCTCTGCTAAAACCTTCTTAAACTATTTGGGTTCCTGCCATTACACCATTTTTCTTTAAAACCCTTCAGGATATGTCTTGCCAAATATAAGCAATATTTTATAAGCATGACCTAGTCATGCATATACTGTTGTTTTGGTGTTATTGAATATTTCACTATATGAAAATAACAGTTTATTAGGAAATATATATCTAGGTATAATATCATGGTAACTACTTATTATTAATGTCCTACAACAATATAACCATTCATATCAACATACCCTACAACAGAGAGGATGAGGCATAAAAACAAGCACACATAGTCTAGAGGAAATTCTATTCCATAAAAACAACCTGAGGATGTTAGGCTTGTAAGGTTTGTACAACGATAGGCTCATGACTAGCTGAGCATTAAAGCAGATTATCAGCTAGATAATAAAGGAATCTTGTATCTTATGTAAAACAATTTTTTTTGTTTGTTTTACTTCACTTTCTCTTTTCATCTGCTTTAAAAATATATGTATCTTTTTGTATTTGAATTTTGCATACTTTTCTTTGTTTTTTCCCTGATGGTGATGATATATGATGAGGATGATTTCAAATCAGTCTGAATGTGAAGACCCCTAAAACTGGAACTGCTTTTACAACACTCAACCGTGCTGTAGATTGCTCCAAGTATCTAAAAAAATATGATGATCCAACTAGTCTTTCCAAAAGTTTTCTGAAAAGTTTTTCAGTGTACTGAACAGTACAATATAAAAATATCTTAAATATTTTAAATAAATAACAAATATTTTAAACAAACTTGCTTAACTCTTCTGCTAAGTCTGGGTAACAGAGGCCTCATGTCAATATCTGTTCTGTAAATACATGTGAAAGCAAAATATTCTCCCCATCACTGATGACATTGTGACTTTGGAATCTGAAGTCATATCTTCACAGCTAGAAACTGACAATGTAAGGTATTTTTAGTTCCAAAAGCTGCACACAATTATTCTAAAATTTGTGCACTAGCTTTGTGTAAAAAAAATGGATTTTGACACATATCTCTTGTAAAACCACACAGGGTCACTTGTATTCCTTCCCTCCCTTTGATGAAGTAATCTATTTTATTCTACCAGATATATTGTTGAGAAAACAGCTTTGATTCAGATAGGTTTTTAATATTTCCTTTATTACAACCATTACACTGAATTTTCTGGCTGCTCCAACTGTCCATTAGGTGTCTATATTATATTCAACAGCTTTTGATCACCAGCACCAAGATTCTTTTATTCTCCTGCTCCTAATAATAACATTGATATCAAGAAGATCAAGTGCGGCTTTTCCTCTGGTTAAATCCTTTACCACCTTGTCTACTGAGTAATACAGCACTCTTTTTCATAATTCCTGTTGGCTGTATTTATTACTGAGTAGGTCAGAATTTAAAGCAAACATGCAGCTAAAATTCAAAAAAGTGCCCTGAGGATTTTTCAGAAATGCATAGGAACATATGTCTGAATATCACATACATATTTTGGGGTGTAAATAGTTTAAACAACTTTAGCATCCATTCCTTCCTTCTATATTTCAAGCTTTACCATGTGAGCTATGCAATTTCTTCTCTATTTTCTCAAATTCCAATTTCATTGGCATTTTAAAACTTTAGACATAAGTGCTTGCCCTGATCTCTATCTTTTCCCTGTTTTTATCAATTATGTATGGATCTTGCTCTCTGATGATCAAGTGATGTGAAACATCAAACTAAGTTTTTATTGTGCTAATGAGATAGAACTATCTGACATCTAATGACTTCTATGTCTCCTTGAATTATTCTATATCTCACTTTGTGTACAGATAATTTAGCTGATTGATAATCATTCTTCATTATTTTTGCATTACAAAACCCATTCTCTCCTTTTATCTGTAAGTATAAGTTGATCACTGAATTTAGTGACGGTCTCTCCCTTCTTCCTTTTTTTACCTACATTAAGGGATGTATTTACAAACTCAACTTATTTCGAATTCATGTATAGCCTGAGTGCCATTCAAATTCTACTTCAAGTATGCTGGCATTGTACAACTCATGCCAATGCTCAGTATTAAATATATTTAATCACAAATAGAAATATTTTTCAGGTATATGAATGTCCCTTACACATTGCAATTAATCTCAAATGAGCCAAGAACACAGCCTGAGGTGTTTAATCTTGAGTAGCATGCTTTATTTTGTCCTGATGATGTAGTAAAATATAAGGTAAATATCATAATGGAAAAAGGTGGCCGCTGCTGAAAGGTGAAGGTGAAAGGATGACAGATTTGAACTAGAGAGTAGGGGAAAGATCAGTTGAGATGCCAAGATTGTTCTAGTCATAAATAACAGCATAATAAAACCTGGCAAATGGATCTTGAAGTTTGGGTTCATCTCAACCAACTTTATCTATCTCATAGCTGAAGTTTAAGTTAATTGTTTAGGTCCCTTTTAATACAGAGAAATTACTACTTGCAGAGGCCCTTTACGAAAATATGTTAAAAAGGAAAGACTAACCCTTTGGAAGTACTTGTCTTCCTTCACTGACTGAAACAAGAGCCCAGACAAGTGGATGTCTTTAGGTCACTAAGGGTAACCTTAGGTTAGATAAGACAGTAAATTGAAAAAAGAAGTCTGAGAAGCACAAGCAAAGAAGAGGGAAGTTTTGCAGTTTTGATTTAAAAAAAGAAAAAAAAAGAGAATAATATGTTTCCAAAACTCATGGCAAGAAACATGAATTTCATGCGTGTAAGAAAGTGGAAATTGATAAAATGAGAAGATTCTGAGAAATGAGAAAAGAGGTAGCAATGATACTGTCAGTATTTCATTCTCTGACATCTTCACCCTCGTTAAACAGAGCTATTTTGCATAACAGCACAACTTCCCTCAAATGGAAAAGGAATATAAATACAGGCCATGCTCTTTTCAAACTACTGCAGAAGTAAGGAATTCTGCCAAGCGCCATCCACTTTACCACTATTTACATTAACATGACAATGATGATACTTCAATGCAATCTTTTGTTCTTCTTATCAAACTATTCAGTGAATTGCTTATTAGGAAGGTTTACAGTTTTTAATGGAGAGGAACAAGTTTGTTTAAGAGTTTGTTTCAGAGTAGGATTTTCTGAAAGCTTATCACCCTCTTTAGGCAGTCACAACATACAGTGAGGGCTTTTTTTTTCTTTCTTTCACTCTATTCATTTAACATTATCAATTCAATTTTACACACTATGAGGAAGAAATCTTTCGTTTAACACATTCACAATTAAAGGTGGTTTTGATTTTTCTCAGTGTAAAATGTTTTATAAGTAAATTTATATTGTCTTTTTTTTTTGAGGTTAAAATTATTTATTTAAAACTCCTCATGACTAAAGTCTTTTATTCAGTCCAAGGTAAGTGTCTTCAAGAACTCCTGTCTTTTTGAGTGCTTAGACCAGGAAGCAAGGGAAGCTCCTCCAGTACACAGTAAAACTACTATTCAATAAAATTTCTCCCCTTCCACTGGAATGTTTATAAATTGGCAAGAACACTAATTACACAGAGATTGCAGGGTAAAATGCTCTTCCAAGATTTGTCAAGAAGTGTTGATTTAGGTTCAATTAAAAAAAAAAAATCAGAAAAAAAGGGAAAGAATTTTTAAAAACAAAAACCTTGGTTTTTCAAGGATTCAATGTTGCTCAGGAAGGATGTTTTTTCCTAAAAATGGATGCATCCTTGGCCATCATTATTCAGGTTTTCTGTAGGCTTGTGTTTGCTTTTTTCTTTATATTACTAAAGCATCAGGGATTAGTAATAGCTAGGAGTGGAGTAGTGGGTTCAGGACACGATGCTCAGATAGGAGATGGAATTGTATTCCCATTCCATTTCTCTTCACCTATACCATAGTGATTGCAAGGTTTGTGGAGAAATTCTCTCTCCCCAAATCATCATTATATTGGCAATGACTTCAATAATTTTTTTCTTCACTAGGGCCTATGAGAACTTTGAAGACTGTCTGGCCATATCTCATCTAAGTAATTCCTTGCCATTGCAGACACTGCAAGTGTCTGTGGCAGCTTGATTTCCCAGTTCCAAAGGCACATAGCAGTTTAGCTTCTCAAGAACTGCAGTGCTTTGATCTTTTCACTGGCTGAACATAAGGAATCAGAAATAATTTAGTGTCTTCCTTCTGGGTTTAACTCTAAAACTGAGATTGATGCTGTCCAAGGAAGGAAGAGGCATGGTCAGGCAACTTTGGAAATGCATTCAGTGATCATAAGGTTCCCGTCTCCAGAGGAAACTGTTTCCCAGTGGGAGTTTCAGAATGTCTACTGAAGGACAGTCCTTCTTTAAGCATTACTATAATGAAATTATATGATATAGTATTCATTTCATGTTATAAAAATATAATGCAGGAATCATAACAATATTCACAGACTTATGCTTCTTGAGATAAATCATATTTCCACATAAAATAAAATGCCACGTATTTTTATATCATGAAGTAACAAAGCCCCACTCATGTCTTTACCTGCTAGACACCGGATTTTACTACCTAGAGCTGAAATCTTAGCTTTTGAATTTGTTTCCTACATTTCTGAAATATACGCAAAATTTGCTGTACCACAGAATACAGTCTTTTTACAGAGATACTGGGTGTGACGGAATGACTCTATGAAGTTTGTTTCCCTATGTTTTGAAAGGAGTATTACAGGTTGGTGCATCATTTCTTTGCCTGTTTCTGATTTTAAATACTTTGGACAGTGATTATTAATAATTCTTCCCCACTTTTTTGGTTTGCCATATTGCTGGTCTTGCTGTGGCTATTTTTGAAATCCAGCTCATGTAAGGAAAATGCAACTTGTTATACAAAATGCGTAGGAAAAATGAAATGCAGTTATAGTACCTCCCCAGATTGTATTAATATTTCATTTCTTAACTTCCTACATCAAGGATTAATCAGAGTGTAACTTGTTCTGAATACTGATGAGTCAAAATAGGAAATATTTCAAAGATATTTCTAAATTACTTGTAAGGGTTATACTGCCATGCAAACCCCCTAAAAACTAGTGTATCACATCTGTCTGCAAAAGAAATATTTTTAATTTTCATCTTTCTGAACCTCACTGATAAAACTGGTCTTTGCATGACAGCATTCTAGATTGTAGTTACAAACAAATACAAACTTTCTGATGAATTCTTTGCCCTCTAGTTGATATGGCCAACTACGACAGGAATGTCTTCACTTTTATTTCTTCATAATCTACACTGGCAAGAATCCTGAGGTAGAAAAATTTCCCTTACTATGGCTTCAACAAAATAGACATAGTCATAGGAATTTTCCAATTTACACAGTTCAAATATTCCATTGAGAATGTTTGATTTTGATCAGTGGGCAATATAATCCATGAAGATGTCTCTCAGAAAGCTTCTTTCTCACTGTCACCTAACCTCTCTCTCTTAGCAGTCATCCTGGAAGACTGCTTAGGCTGGGCTGAGCTTCTAGCTGTAATAAGTTTATGCTGCTGCTTTTATGTTTCAGAGTAGGTGGAGTAATAAATTTCTTTGTTGCTCGGGAGATACAAAGAACTAGATTCTACTTGTAATTAACTAGCTGAGAATTCATTCATGTAAAATTCATGTCAAACTGACATTCTCTAATGAATCTTCATTCAATATGAGGATGTGGGAGAGAAGTGTAGCCAGGTGATGTAATTTATAGATGCTTTAATTTAACCCAGTGGCAGCAGATCTGTCATCTCCCCATGATGTCTTTCAGCCTAAGACCTGAACTTTAAAAGAACATTAAAGATTTTGTTTTCTTTTGTTTTAGGTTAAATTATTTGTACCCTCTCCTTCAGTTTTCATTGCTGTAAGGACATCATTTAAGCTTTTGTAATGTGTCTCCTATATAGTCAGAGAGAATATTTGAAGAAAAGATGACACAAAAAGTTTTGGAACTGCAGAAATAGAGAAATATATATATATTTTTATCCTCATCTATTTAAAAATGTACTAAACGACTGCTGCCCAACTGTTGGAAGTCCATTGCTAATTGTCTTAAATTTTAAAGCTTATTTCATTTGTCTGCTGCAATTTAAATTAAGCAAGTGTTATGTCCAGTTCACACATGAGTTAGAAAAGGCTAGGCAAATATATCAGAACAGAGGAACTGAGGAGGAACACATTTTAGCAGATCACTTTGATGAAATAGCAGTAGTGAAAATTGATTCAGCCTATAGATTATTCAGACTCCAGATGTCCTGGCTTTGGCTGGGATAGAGTTAATTTTTTCCTAGTAGCTGGTATAGTGCTGTGTTTTGGATTTAGGATGAGAATAATGTTGATAACACACTGATGTTTTAGCTGTTGCTAAGTAGTGTTTACACTAGTCGAGGACTTTTTCAGCTTCCCATGCTCGGCCAGGTGCACAAGAAGCTGGGAAGGAGCACAGCCAGGACAACTGACCCAAAGTAGCCAAAGGGCTATTCCATACCATATGACATCATGCTCAGTATATAAACTGAGGGGAGTTGGCTAGGGGGCAAGGATTGCTGCTTGGGGACTGGCTGGGCATCAATTGGCAGGTGGTGAGCAATTGCATAATTTGTTTTTCCCAGGTTTTGTTTCTCTCTCTCTCTCTCATTGTTTTACTTTGCATCACAATTTATTATCATCATCATCATCATCTTTCAGTTATTAAACTGTTCTTATCTCAACCCACAAGTTTTTTTACTTTTGCTCTTCAGATTCTCTCCCCCATCCCACTGGGAGAGAGGGTGAGCAAGCGATTGTGTGGTGATTGGTTGCCGACTCGGGCTAAACCATGACGCAAGATAAGAAAAAAAACATATGGAAGTGTAGATTTCATATAAAACAGCAAAAGTCAAATAATAGCCCTAACAGTACTGATTTTATCAGCAAAAGAAAGGTAGACACAATCAACAGATGAAGAGATTTTTTTATTAAATTCTTCCTATTACAAACTTAAGTGCTGTGAATTCTGTGTTTTATCTTTCACATTTATTATTTTAGTTCAGAAAACAGGAAGGAGGAATGGAAAAGTCAAATCTAACATTGTAGAACCAAGGATTCTGCAAAGCAAAGGACTACTATGATGTGCATGATAAATGACAAAAACATTTTCTGCAATGTTCTAAACAAATACTCATAATGTAATTAAATTAGTTTTAACACACAGGATCATCACAATCTGAGAAGTAATTGAATCATATTACTAACTTCTAAGATAAGATGCTGTCTATAAAGGGGAAGGTGAGTGACTTGTCCTCAAACCCACCGTAAGGATCTGTATTTTTATGGTGGTGTGTTGAAAAATAACTGTTTTCAATGTTCTGTGCCCAAACAACCTGTTGTAAAATAACAGTTGACACATCTGAAAGGTCATTATTTCATGAATTCCTTATGCAAGACAAAGATGTCTTTTTAAGTAACATATTTGTTTTGAGGTCAGTTGATACATATTTTACAGAAATGACTCTGATCACCTTGACCATAAGTTATGCACAGCACACCACAGGACTTTCCTGCATTAGTTCTGATTCAAATCAGGGAAGATAATATTTGATTTAAAAAGTAATCCAATGTTATTTGGATTGCTATTATAAATATGACAGTTTTGGAGAGGAAAAAGTTACCTTTAATTCATTAGTTCCAATACTGTCAGTATGTTAACTGTATTTCTTTTACACAAATAAGTTTTATCTCAATAAATTTCAGCAGATTTGAGAAGCTGATAAATATAGTTACCTTTGAATTTTTAGCAACAGGTTTTGGGAGATTGTGTTTATTAGCCTTCTTTTCGGTCTTTCATGAATACAGCTACAAAGACTCAACATTTTTCCATGTATCAAGGCACAACTGTCTAACTATACAGAATTTAGCCTTCAAAAGTAGATATAAATGTGCAAAAGACAGGGAAAGATGAGGCCCTGGAGTGTGTTCTTTCTGTTCTTGGAGGATTTATTGCATATAAATGGCTGAGTTGGACAGAAAAAATTATCACCATATGGTTTATTGGTTAACTCTTCACAGTTTCATATATTTTAAGGTGAGAAGTTCTGTTAGATCATCTAGTTTGACCTCCTATATCACAAGAATTCTACCCACTTATTCCCACATTGAGTTCAATAACTTATTTCATTAAACCTGTATTTCAGAAGGGCATTTATCTTGATTTAAAGATGTGAATGGTTCAGTACTTTCCATATTAATCTTTTGCAATTTTTACTATTAATGACTACTATTATTTCAACACTTATCAATATCCTTTTTTGTCTTTTTTATAGTTGAAAGTAATCTTTTTTTCAACTATCAATCCACTGCTTTCTGTTATGTCCTTCCTCACTAAAACAGACTCATTTAATAACTTATATTTTCTTTCTGTTAAGGTATTTATGAATTGTTATCAATATACTTCTAAACCTTCTTTTTGTCTTTTGTCAGAATTTGCCCATGAGATATTTTTTCTAATGTTCATCTAGTTCTATTAAGCTTTTCCCACCCCCTTTCCTATATTCTAGTAGGTGTTTCTTACAAATATATTAGAATCATAGAATCATAGAACTGTTAAGGTTAGAAATGACCCTTAAGATCATCGAGTCCAACTGTTAACCTAGCACTGCCAAGTCCACCACTAAACCATGTCCTTAAGCACCATGTCTACCGATCTTATAAATACCTCCAGGGATGGAGACTCAACCACTTCCCTGGGCAGACTGTTCCAGTGCCTGACTACCGTTTCAGCGAAGAAATTTTTCCTAATATCCAATCTAAACCTGCCATGGAGCGACTAGAGGCCTTTTCCTCTCATCCTATCGCTTGTTAGTTGGGAGAAGAGGCCGACCCTCACCTTGCTACAACCTCCTTTCAGGTAGTTGGAGAGAGAGCAATAAGGTCTCCCCTCAGCCTCCTCTTCTCCAGGCTAAACAACCCCAGCTCCCTCAGCCGCTCCTCGTATGACTTGTGCTCTAGACCCTTCACCAACTTTGTTGCCCTTCTTTGGACACGCTCTAGTACTTTGATGTCCTTCCTGTAATGAGGGGCCCAAAACTGAACACAGTACTCGAGGTGTGGCCTCAGCAGTGCCAAGTAGAGGGGCACTATCACCTCCCTGGTCCTGCTGGCCACACTATTCTTGATACAAGCCAGGATGCCATTGGACCTCTTGGCCACCTGGGCACACTGCTGGCTCATATTCAGCTGGCTGTCAACCAACACCCACAGGTCCTTTTCCGACAGGCAGCTCTCTAGCCACTCCTCCCCCAGCCTGTAGTGTTGCATGGGGTTGTTGTGACTGAAGTTGCAGGACCCACCACTTAGCCTTGTTGAATCTCATACAGTTGGCCTCAGCCCATCGATCCAGCCTGTCCAGATCCCTCTGTAGAACCTTCCTACCTTCAGGCAGACCAACACTTCCACCCAACTTGATGTCATCTGCAAACTTCCTGAGGGTGCACTCAATCCCCTCATCCAGATCATCAATGAAGATGTTGAACAGGACCAGCCCCAATACTGAGCCCTGGGGAACACCACTCGTGACTGGCTGCCAACGGGATTTGACTCCATTCACCACCACTCTCTGGGCTTGGCCGTCCAGCCAGTTTTTAACCCAGCGCAGAGTGCACTTATCCAAACCATGAGCAGTCAGTTTCTCCAGGAGAATGCTGTGGGAGACTGTGTCAAAGGCTTTACTAAAGTGCAGGTAGACAACATCCACAGCCTTTCCCTCGTCCACCAAGCGGGTCACCTTGTCATAGAAGGAGATGAGGTTAGTGAAGCAGGACCTCCCTTTCATAAACCCATGCTGGCTGGGCCTGATTCCCTGATTGTCCTGCACATGCTGCGTAATGGCACTCAAGATGATCTGCTCCATGACCTTCCCTGGCACCAAGGTCAGGCTGACAGGCCTGTAGTTCCCCGGATCCTCCTTCGGGCCATTCTTGTAGATGGGCATCACATTAGCTAACTTCCAGTCATCTGGGACCTCTCTGGTTGACCAGGACTGCTGATAAATGATGGAAAGTGGCTTGGCAAGCTCCTCTGCCAGCTCCCTCAGTATCCTTGGGTGGATCCCATCTGGGCCCACGGACTTGTGTGCATCCAGGTGGAGTAGCAGGTCACTAACTGCTACCTCTTGGATTATAGGGGCTTTATTCTGCTTCCCATCTCCATCTCTCAGCTCAGGGGGCTGAATACCCTGAGGATGACCAGTCTGACTATTAAAGACTGAGGCAAAGAAGGTATTAAGTACCTAGCCTTCTCCTCATCCTTTGTGGCAATGTTTCCCTCTGCATCCAACAAAGGATGGAGATTCTCCTTGGCCCTCCTTTTGTTGCTGGTATATTTGTGAAAACATTTTTGGTTATCTTTAACTGCAGTGGCCAGTTTAAGTTCTAGATGGGCCTTTGCCTTTCTGATTTTCTCCCTGTATAACCTAACAATATCCTTGTAGTCTTCCTGAGTTGCCTGCCCCTTCTTCCAAAGGTGGTAAGCTTTCCTTTTTCTCCTGAGTAGAGAAGCATAGCACATTAGAAACAAATAAATTGTCAACAGTAAAAAGGTATTACTCTGTAAAAAAGTATTACTACTTTGAAAATGAATGCTTGAAGATCTTGGTAACAGCGGAACAAACTGAAAGAAAAATAACCAAAACTCTGCTTGTGGGATTTCAAATGTTTATTACCTTGGTTAAACATAAGTAAATTCTGCTGAGGTAATGGTAGTGTGCCAAGGAATTTTCTGGTATGTCAACGGGAGTTTTGAGCAATTGCTCTAAGACGTGAAGAAAGGTATATTACAGTGGTCTGGCAAGATGTAACAAAGCATGGAAGAATTTTTGGCAGTTAGAGGAAGAGAAGCCTGTGAAGCAAACCCAAATATTTGTCCTTCCTTTCTTTTCACTAGTGTAGCTGAGCTTTTATAGACTTTCAAATAGTTAAAATAATAAATCTAGTTCACATATATATATCAGACACTGAACTCTTCAAGGTGTGATTTCTTTTAGACAAATTGACTGTTCAGATTCTAAATAACTCTGTGTTCATTTTACTTATCCTGTTGCAAAATGACATTAGAAGGTTCAGAAACTCAGAGTATTTAATTGAATAACCTAACATCAGTGTTTAAAAGAATGTCCTTGTGTATAGGAATGACCTCTAATATCTTCTTTTTACAAGCTCTCAGCCAAGGTCAAAACATTGAATAAAATATGAAGGATATTTCTGCCTGTAACTCATTGCCTACTACAGTATCACTGCATTTTGGTTTCTTACAGAGGACTTCAGACTAACTGACTATTTATATGTATGTATGTAAGTATTTATGTATTTGACTTTCTTGAATTGATTATCTGACAACAAGCTAACAAAGACGAATCATGCTTTGACACCTCTTCATTTAGAATGTAAATACCCAGAAATGACTAATTTTATATTTAGAATATTACTGGTTTTGTAGCTTTGACAAAGCAGAGCTACGTGCATTTTCCTGGTTGTATTCTTGAGCTATGGACTAGAAAAGCAATCTTTTATAGAACCTTCCAGTTTTCTTTATTAGCTCCTGGTTTCAAAGACATACCTTGAACTGAAGATGACTCACTATCAAATAGAAGTGAAAATATTTCAGCATGAATGAATTTAGATTTCTCCCATTTTCATTCTTGAAGCATAAAATGAGTTGCGTATTTTTAAACTTCTTATAGCTATCCATTTAAACTATTCCTGTGACAATATATATCTATGGTGAGATACTTTCGTTAATCATTGGTTAGATAGAAAAAAGTGGTGTTTTGGGTAAAAAAAAAATTAAAATTACAAGGTAATGAAAGGGAGAGCACTTCCTGTGACAAACTTAAAATCCTTACAGCTATTTGATTCTGTGCATGTGTAAAGATTCAAAGTACATCTTAATGTCAACTCTGCCTATATTTACCCATGGGATGGTAAAGAAAAAAAATCTTTTTGAGTTGTAACTACCTAACTAGCCATGTTTTAAAAAAAAAAAAAAACAAAACGGTAGAGACATTCACTACTACTTAAGAAGATTTCCTTTCTTTGGTCTAATTTAGTGTGACAACCAGGTAAGTCAGTGTCAAACTATGAAAGTCAAGTTTAAAAAAAAAAAATGTAACCTGACATGTGGACAGTAGGTTAACTGTAGCTAAAGGGTCTTGCTTGTCCATTACCATTTTGTAGCTTGCCTTTTAAATATACAATGTTGTCTTACCAAATTTATTTCTTGTGCTTGTGTCACAGTGAATGTTTAGAGTTGATATTTTGACAGAATTCTATAATTGGAAATAACTTTAAAATGTCATGTATTTTTTTTTTAATCTTGGACCTATAGAAATGTAGAGCCAATTAAAATTAATATATTAAAGACAGGATTTTCAAAATCTTTTAACAGTAGTCTAGCAGCTTTCAGTGAAATTGCTGGCAAAGCCAGTGATTGCTTTCAGTTGAAGATATTATTAGCACTCACAGTTTTAACACAAAGTTCATGATACTATTTTTTTTTAATGTTGCAACACTAACACTTACAACATTGACTTCTACTAAAAATAGACCGTGCCAGATTATCTGATTTTTTTTCATTGTCAGCTGATTGTTTTGTCTAGAAAATCTCCCTGAACTTCATTAAAAGTATCTGAGGAGTGTCACAAAAGAAACAAGTGGATAAATGGGAGGAAAAAAATATTTTAGATAAAGGTTATGCAAAACCATGAATAATTAGTGTGCTGGGAATTTACTAGTGAAATCTGTATGTGCAGGTGCTGAGGCTATACTTAATATTTTAGGTAAGGGACTAGATAGACAACATTGATATCTTGACATTTTCAGAGAACACAGCGTTTGACATGGTATTGCTTGAGATATGGAAGAGGATTCTGATGTCATACAGAAAATAGAAATTACCTTTAAAATTGGAGAAAAGATATGCTAGGTCACAATATGGACTTCAAGATTGTGTTCTGAGGGCTTGATGAAATTCAGTTGCTCAATAAACTCTAAGACAGATTTTGCTTAGTTGGAAACAGAACAAATGCTGGCTGTTTTAGTTATCAAAAGGTGATTGTGAATAAAAAAACCATAAAATTGAAGAAGCTTATAAAAAAAAAAGACATATGAAGCCAAGCAAGGCTCTGGAATAGGCTTTAAGAGAAGAAACAGGGGGAAAAAAAAAAAAAAAAAAGAAGGAAAAAAGATACACTTTGTAAGGAAGAATGATTCCCAAGGCAGCAGTGGTGAGACTGCAGAAAAGGGCACTGAGGTGACATCCAGCAGACCCCATAGCCTGGCTCCAGGATGGTGCACCTCACGCTATGACCACTGCACTGGCTTGCTCGGCCTTCCTCTTGGACAGCACAGTCTTCCCCACAGAACAGTGAAGTCAAGTAATTTGTAAAACTGCATATATCTGCATATATCTTGTATATCTGTGATTAAAGTGTTTTGATATCTAAGTCCATTTAGTCTCTGCACTGTCATTTTGGTTTTAAACTGTGATACGTGGTTTCTTACAATAAAAGAATACCATCTGAATAAGTCTCTTCCAGTTCTGTTTTCCAGGACTGTTCAACTCTGCTTTCAGTTTGTTCCTAGTTGTCCTGGTTTCAGCTGGGATAGAGTTAATTTTCGTCTTGGTAGCCGGTGTGGGGCTGTGTTTTGGGTTTGGGATGAGAACGGTGTCGAGGATACACTGACGTTTTGTTCTTGCTAAGTAGTTGCTAAGTGGCGCTCACAGTGGTAAAGGACTTTTCAACTGCCCATGCTCTGCCGGGTGCACAAGAAGCTGGGAGGGGGCACAGCCGGGGGGAGGGCTGACCCAGACTGGCCGAAGGGCTATTCCATACCATATGACATCATGCTCGGTATATAGGCTGGGGGAAGAAGGAGGAAGGAGGGGGACATTAGGCGCGATGGCGTTTGTCTTCCCAAGTAACCGTTACGCGTGATGGAGCCCTGCTTTCCTGGCGATGGCTGAACACCTGCCTGCCGATGGGAAGTAGTGAATGAATTCCTTGTTCTGTTTTGTTTGCGTGCACGGTTTTTGCTTTGCCTATTTAACTGTTCTAATTTATTTTACTTCAATTATTAAACTGTTCTTATCTCAACCCACGAGTTTTCTCCCTTTTACCCTTCTGATTCTCTCCCCCATCCCACTGGGGGGGAGTGAGCGAGCGGCTGCGTGGTGCTTAGTTGCTGGCTGGGGTTAAACCACGACACTAGTCTATGTGGTTGCAGACAGCAGCTTAAAAACCTTGGCGTTAGAACACCGAAACACAGTAAATATGCATTTTTTACTTGTTTTAACTTGTATTTTTCATTGTGTCTCATAATACTCTCTCATACTATTATACTTCATTCAATTCCTCCTAATTAATACTAGAATCTAGGAAATTTTGGGAAAAGAACCGGTCTTTTAGTCTGTTAGATGTTCCCATTGCACTCTTAAGTATTACAAAATATATCTGTAAGTTGCTTTTTTTTGTTGTTTTGAAATGTGATTTTGAAAGTGCTAGAGCAAGAAAGAAGTTTTATATATCTACAAAACAGTTTATAGTACTGTAATATGTTTATGTCCATATCTTGTCTTGACTTGCTTACCATTCTTGGATCATCTCCAAATTCTCTGCATGGGTCTTTTAATTTGCATCCGTCATCCACAGAGGGTCAGTGACAAGACAGAGAAGACTTCTGTGTTTAAGAAAGCCAGTTTTCTAGATTTCTGTTTTGAGAATGTTTATAACAGTGTAAGTTCAACCTGTAGTTATATAAGCATATAGTAGTAAGAACTGAAATTTCCTAAATCGGTGTTAACTGTTCACAGGAGACAACACGAGATGGAATATGGAATTGAAAAATAACGACCAGAGCAACACAAGCATTCTGTTATTACCATCTCAAACAAATCAGAGGGCTTAACATTTGGGAAGAGGTGAAGAACTGTTTTAACACACATACTGATAATATGATAACCTTGAACAAGTGCTACATGTACTTGAATTTTAATCTGATCAAAACATTTTTAGAAAGTTTCAATTTTTATTTTTTTTTAATCCTGATTCTGAGCTGAGAAGAAAGAAATATCTACAAAAGTTACAAGAGCATATTTTAAAGTTCCTTGAAGGAAGATATGGAGCATGCTGTTGATTAGCTGAACAGAAAATAGGGTCTGGTCAAAGATAAAATCCCTTTGGGACAGAAGGTCTAAAAGGGTAGACTTATTGTTGACAACAGAAAGTGGAGAGCTTGGAAGGATGACAAATAGGTATATTTAATCTGGGAAGGTAAGAGCAGAGAAGAAGGGGAATTTCATTTTGGAGGCTTTTAAGTGCACAAAGAATGAGTGAGATACAGGACAAATGATTATTGGTTTTGGTAGCAGTAATATGAAAAATGACATGAAAAATGAAGGCTAGGGACCTAAAAATATATATATAAAATAAACACAGACAGAAAAATCCCATCTGAAGTACAGTAGATGAGATTTGATTTTATTGGGTTGCAAGGCAAGAAGGGAGAACAGTGTTTTACACATCACTTCCCCAAGGCCTCACTCCCAGACAATGCAAAGCCTTAGCATGTATTTTAAGCATGCAGTTTATGGTTACAGGGTCTTCTTCTGTAATGCAAGGATAATTGTACTATTACTGGGTCCCCGATTTGTCTATGTTTATAGAGCATAGGGGTTTCTTTATTATAAGTGGGATTAAAATTAACTGTATTCCATCATTTTTATTAGAAATAGAGGTACCTTGACCAGAATATTTTTACCAGAGTTAGTAGAAATGGCATGTGTATTTGGAAGAGTGAAAAGTTTGTCCGAATTATTTTTCTTGAAAAATACTTCTAAGGTTCTGGAGACTTTGTGTGTGGAGTGTGGGTGTAGGTGTGTGTCTGCCTCAGAAGAACATATAGTTTCATATTCTAATAATCAGTCATTTGCTCCTCATGCAGAACAGGTTTAACAGAGCAGAAGATTCAGTTTAAAGTTTGAGACAATGATGAGAAGTAACAGTCTCATTTTATTTTACATTTTGTCAAAGCTTATCAAGATAAAGGATTAAAACTTTTTAAAACCAGACAAAGTTGCTTCTTTTCTGTTGAGAGAAGGTTACTGCTCAGATTGTTTTAACCCTTAGGGATTTTACAACTCCTTATAAACCCGAAAATCTGAACTCTGGCTGATTATTAAATTCACACTCGCTAGGTCCTTGTATAGAAAATAGTTTGTACAGGGACTACTAGCTAAAACTAGCATAGACAAATGAAAAGGGAAATACAGGGCAAACAAGTAAGTAAACATCATTAATCTTTAACTAAGATTTCTTGTGACCCAAGGATTAAATTGAGATAAGAGGTGTAAAAACTATTATTTCCAGAAGATGGCACTCTTATACTGTGTATTTTTGAGCATAAGTTTAGTCACTACTCATGACTGTATATGCACTTCCCTATTTGTCTAAACTATTTAATTATTTATCTGTACACAAAAGGTAGGATAAAATGTAAAATATAGTCATCTTCATGCAGACTTTACTCCAAGAAACATTGTTTATTTTGCCAGCAAGAAGAACCACTAATCCAAATGAATAATTTTCTTTAACTACAAATTATACTCCCACTCCTAAACTGATAGGTATATTATTTCTCTCTTGGAGGTGATACATAAAAGTAGAGAAAATATTGACTATTGGAATGATACAGCAGCAGCTGCAGTCTTTGAACAGTTAAAAACGAAGTAGCATAGAGGCAAGATTGTTATAACTGCAATAAATGACAGTCCTGAGTATGATGAACCATGAATAGAAGTTTCAGTCCTTCTTTGCTAATATGAATTTGATCTCTCAGTTCAGACTTACATCCTTGAACAACTATGTTTATTTTTGGCCATGATAAATTTTCTATTGTAATTTCCAATATGATATGTATTTTCAGAATTAAAAACTTTGAATAACTCTGTTCTTTTATCTTTATCTGAAGGATCTACAGCCATTTTGCCAAAATCTATGTCAGGCAAACTTCTTATGGTGTTTACTCTAAAGCTAATTTTTTTCTTTATGTATTAGATTCTGTGATGTTATAACCAAGGTGCTTAAAAGAACATAAAATAAAGAACTTAGTGTATGCATAAGGAGTCAGACATTGAGCACAGCAATTAATATAAAGCCAGCAAAGACACAATTTTCCAGCTATGTACTATTTAAACATAATAGGCAATAGATTTAAAAACACATATTTGCCTAGTTAATTAATGTATTCTTGGGTAGATTAGGAATATTTTTGCAAAAAATATTTAACAAAAATCTGCAACAAAGCAGACCTGTATGAACTGAATTGGAAGCTGTCTAGCTGAATAACGTATATCCCTGCAGTACGCTTTAGAGCTGTTAGATAGTTTGTGATGTAATGTTGCAAAAGAACCAATTAATGCTATGTGAATGTAGCTCATTGATAATTTTCTGCATTTTTGGACAGTGCAAGCTATTTAGCTGTATAAATGTTTTTTGAGGTGTTTACATAGTAATTATTTGTGCAGAATCCCTGCTGCTTTTCTTTTGTCATTGCTGTTAAGCTAATGTTCATAGGGACACTTATCTTCGTTCATTTAAAACTTTCTCATCTGGAAATACGGCTGTGGAACACAGATCTAATCAGTATTCATGAGACCATATTTTTTGGGGGTAGAATTGTAATAGATCAGTCTCCTATGGTACTACTTCATTATTTTTACTTCCAAAAGAGTCTAGGAGACGAAACCTTTAAAAAATTAAGCAAATACATAAGCATAAAATTCTACAAATTTTGCTATTGTTGGAAGTAATGGAGTCCAATGAAGAGTGTAGTAATTTGAGACCTAGGAAACCCTCAGAGTTTTGTTCTGCAGGATACATGAATACATCTTATTGTGTTCTGCATGGCAATGAACAATGAAAGCACATTGCATACCCCCACCAAGAGGTGGATGTGAGCTGATTCAGGCTTGAAAACTATGTAGCCATGTCATTTTTGTTGTGTTAGTACAAATGTAATTATAAATGCTGTTGAAACCACATAGATAATTGCACAGGAGACCGTACTATTTTACATGACTCACTGGTTTAAACAGCACTTATTCTGGCATGTGTGCATATTTCTGCTTGTTCAGTAAAAACAGTTTTATGAGGCTGCATAATTCACGTCACTCCTCTGAATCTCTTTTAAATCTCCTTATACAAAGATAATAAATGCAATAAGTTCAAGGTTAACATCACCACAGAGAATTTTAAGGCCTACAGGGAAAAGAAAGAAGGATCCAGTATCTTCTTTCTGAAGTAAGGAGAGTAATCTTAACTTCTCTTTTGCTGGTTTAGATCTAATTTAAGTTTATTGATACAATTTGAATCTCATATTAAGTTTCATTCTGTTTTATGCAGATTTAAGCTTTGAAATATGAGAAATATTTCTGAATTTCTATTATAACAGCAGTAGATATTATTACTTTTTATAAAAATATAGTTTTTCTTGACCCATGATATATTTTTACTTTGATGATTTCCATTGCCAGTGAATTCTACAATTAAATTCTATGCTTCATTTTTTTAAATTGCCATGGCTGAACTTTAGTTTACTCCAATTACATCTGAAGTTTTTATTCCTGGATAACATGTGCTATGGATTTTTGCTGTACTTTCTGTGTTTCAAATAGTGAATAAAACTTTGTTATATAATTCAAAATGCAAACAAGACATTTTTGTATGTACAGAATCCTTAATTTTTTATAAATATTGTTCATATATTTTACAGATATATAGCTGTATAGACATTACATATATAAACTTAAAATATCATAGATTTATAAAATTTATATAGGTTTATAATATAAACATGCCACATATTTTTATATAAAATGCAGATTTCTACATACATAATATGCACATTTCCATATATATCATTATAGTAAAAGTATGAATTTCTATGCATAAATTTTAAAACATGCAAAAATTTCATTTAAAAAAATGTAAAAGTTCAGCTTAAAATATCTCAGCTAAAAATTGTAGGTGAAACTAGACTAAAAATCTTGGGAATTTTCCATAATCTTATCATTGATGACATGCATGACCATTCGGAGTAAAATGGATTTGCTTGTATCACTTTAAGCACTTCTAGGACTCAAGGACTCTCCTTTTTTGATGGACTACTGCAAGCACTGGGGTTACTCTGTTTTCTTCCCAGTGAGCTTCACGATCTGCAGTTGTTCTATGCAGGGTAGAGAAACTCCAGAAAAAAAAAAAAAAAAAAAAAAAAAACACAACAACAAACCTGTTAACTCCTTTTGCTCATTTTTCCTTTGTTGTAAATACATTATAGTCAGGAGCCTGGTATTTAAGGCTTTCTTTGAGATTGTGATTGTTACAGATTGAAACTCCTTTAAGAGGAATGTGGTATGGCATATCCTGTATGAATCCCCTCTTTACTAATCCATGTAGTCTTAAGAAGCAGATATATATCCTGAATCAGCTTTGCTTTGAATGAAAGGGGTGGTCATGCTCCTCCTTTTGTAGCAGTTCATTTAGTTCCTGTCTTCATGAAAAGCATCCATCTGTGAATCCTACATGAGTCACAGTTACCTAAGTAACACAGGTGCTAAAGAAGCAGAGGGAAATAGAATATAGCACTTATTATATCTCTGTTGTTTAACATTAACCATCTCCCTGTTGATCATACAGGTTATTGTACATCATAATGCAATTAAGTTTCTTTTTGCATTGTAAGTCAGGCAATGCAGCAGCGAGCATCCTGAAATCTAATGCTTCTGTCAGAGAATGGGAATTTCAGTGTGAAATAATAATTTCACTTTCAATTAAAAAAAAAAAAAAAAAACAAAACCCAACACTTGTTCATTGCATATAGTTCATTTTCCCCCTAAAGACTAAATGCTAGCTTTAGTTTCATGTTGTTGTTACTGCAGGTCAGTTACACACTCAAAAGAAGGTAATTAATTTATTCTTTCAGTCTTTCTTTTGCAAACCTATATTGTCCACCACATCTTCTGATTCAACTATCCTTCTGTTCTTCAGTTACTTAGTGGAAGGTTTGAGGTAATTCCAGAATATTTTTTCTTGGTGTAATTCTAAATTCTTCATACTCAGAAACATCAAACCTTTAGAATAAATCAGACAACAGATCATACCAGTTCTACTAGCAGTGTAGGGTAATAATTTCTAAAGCATTTAAATGACTTCAAAAGAGAAGTTGGAATAATTTTGGAGTACCTTAAGGCTAAGAAAAAAAAAAGTCATCTTTGAAAATTCACCTTAGGTTCCCACTGTTAATTAGAAAATCAAAATGTGTCCAGAGTCAAAATATTAAGACTCCACACTTAATTTTTATACATATGGCAATGAAAGGAAGGAGCCTAAATTAAATATCTATGATCCACATATTTCATGCAGGTAAATATCTTACATCTGGCAAAAGAACCTGAACTCTGAAGAAGGACCTGCCTATAATGCTATACTTTGAAAGGCTACGTATATAATTTGGCCCAAAATGGTTATTTTGAGGTTACAGGAAGGTGTCTTTGGAAATTTTAGTTCCCAGACCTTGAATACTCTCCTAAAAGGTGCTTCTTCTAATCACCTTCTAAAAAACCACAGATTTTCTTCTTAAAAAAAGGGAAAAAAAAGAAAAAAGGAAGATATGACAAACTACAAAATGTTAGGCAAAAGGGATAATGAAAAAGCATCTAATAAAATATTCTCCTGATTAGAGAGCTCATCGATGAAAGGAGGAGAACCATATGTTATTTCTTCCACTATCAGTATTCCTCTACTGCTCCCAGGGGAACATCTTAAATACCACTGTGCAATATATTCCAGGTGAACATATCTGACACCCTTCTTGATGATGTGTGACTATGCAGAAATCAATTCAAGAAACTGCGAGCTAAGATGTCTGTTATTATTACCTTACTCCCTTTACTCCATTTGCTGCTTCATCTACCTGGTGCATTTTTACTGGTGTCTAGATTGGGAACTATTTAGAGCAAAAGCTTGCTTTTTGATTACTTGTCTTTACAGTGCCCAGTACAATAGAGCTCTGATCTTTGGTTGAGGTACACATAAAAGAAAAATCAGAACTAGATAATGGTCCTGTAAAATAAGCCTCCTGGAATGTCAGTCTCTGAAATTACCTAACTCCACTGAAATCAGTGGGTGTAATTGTAGTTACAGTCCTAAGCATAAGTAGGGGTGCCAAGATCTTTCCTTAACTTGAGAGGTGGATAATTTTCAGGAAATTGTAATTAGTCTGTTAGCCTGATGACAGCTGTAGTCAAGGATTTAGAACTGATTTCCTCATCAAGTACCAGAACTAGTGTCTTATGGCATTGTCTTTCACATTTTGAATGAAATAATGAATTGTACAATATGCTTTTTGGCATATAATCTCTTCAGCATTCTGTCATGAGTAACTGCTTATCAGTTTATCAACTTTAATTGTAATGTTTTGTAAAGAAAAAGTGCACTTAAAAAGAATGTGAAGAAAACAGTATGGTTTTTTTTAGTAGCTAGCCCTAAATGGCTTTATGTGATTTCTTTCAATAAAACAATTTAATACTAATATTGTTACTCTGATATGATGCCCTGAAAATACAGTGTAAACATTTATTCAATAATCCTCAGAACTCTCTGAAGCACTGAAGTGTTAGGATAACTGATTTACAGATGAATAAACAGAACACAAGTGAAATGACTGATCTAAATTCACATATTGAGTGAGGGGCAAAACTAAGAATAAAGCAATGGATCTCTGAAAGAAGATTGGAGTGCTTCCTGAGACCCATTGCCGTGGGACAGTACTCATTCCATTCAAATCATGTGGGGACACTGGCAGTTGAGATGCATATTCTTTTTTTTCTCCATATAACACTGTTGTGGCAAAAAAAAAAAAAAAAAAAGGCTATTTTTGCTTACCCTTAAACTTACATCACATCAATTTAGTTTAGTAAGGAGAACAAATGTGGATATATTTCAAGTATGATCAACTATAGAAGCAATGGCAGCTGAAGTATTCCCATTATACTTGCAATTATCAAGGAATGACAACAATATTTTTGTGTCAAAGATTCTTTGACATTTGTTTCCTTGCTTCTTACTGGCATCGCAAATTTTCCTTGAAGATGTCAATGCAATTCTACCACAGACCACACTACAGTGTCAAATCTTCTGTGTCATGGTTTAACCACAGCTGGCAACTAAGCACTACACAGCTGCTCACTCACTCCCCCCTGCTGGGATGGGGGAGAGAATCAGAAGAGTAAAAGTGAGAAAATTCATGGGTTTAGATAAAGACAGTTTCATAGGAAAAGCAAAAGCTGCACACACAAGCAAAGCAAAGCAAGGAATTCATTCACTACTTCCCATCGGCAGGCAGGTGTTCAGCCATCTCCAGGAAAACAGGGCTCCATCATGCTTAATGGTTACTTGGAAAGACAAAACACCATCACTCCGAACGTCCCCCCTTCCTTCTTCTTTCCCCAGCTTTATATGCTGAGCATGACATCACCTGCTGTGGAATATCCCTTGGGTCAGTTGGGGTCAGCTGTCCCAGCTGTGTCCCCTCCCACCTTCTTATGCACCCCCAGCCTACTTGCTGGTGTGATGGTGTGAGAAGCAGAAAAGTCCTTGACTCTGTGTAGGCACTGCTTAGCAATAACAAAAACATCCCTGTATTATCAACACTGTTTCCAGCACAAATCCAAAACATAGCCCCATACCAGCTACTCTGAAGAAAATTAACTCTATCCCAGTCAAAACCCACACACTCTGTTAATCAGCAAGTGAAGATGCCAAGGGTACGGATATGCTATCAAGACAAAATGAGATGATGTCAATGAGATATATATTATCATGTCAAAACAAATAGAGATTGTATATAAGTTACTTCTCTGCTAATAAAGAAGAACACTTAAGATATTGACAGTAATGGTATGTTTTGGTGGGGGTTTATTCCTAAAATGGGATATTAAAAGAACTAGTAAGTGGTCTAGTCAGAAAACCTTAAGTACATAAATGTGTGGGAAGTTTGGAACATGTTAAGTCAGAAAAAGTAAAATGTTATTTGCAATTTGCATCCCATGAAAAGGGACAAATTTTCTTTTAGAAAACTGTTCCAGAGGTAAGCAGGTGGGTAACTACTTTAAAAAGGTATCAAGAGTAAGCAGTAACCCCTGCCAAGAATGGAAAGAGTACTGGTCAGGGAAGACAACTGTGTCTAGTCAAGGATAAAGGAAGAATTACAAAAAAGCATGATGAATTGGACTTTGTGAGGAAGTTAATAACAATAATCGGAGTTCTTCAGTCATGTAAATTCATGTAAAACCACAAAAAAAGTGTGATTGCTATGGAGGAAATATGATATTTAGATTAAAGGTTATCTAGGTGCAGAGCAAGATTAAATGAATACTTGTCCTCATCTTTCAAAACAATGATGTTGCTAAGCACAGGGTCAGGGAACAGAAGAGAAAAGAAAATGTAGGTATGCAAATATGAATCATTGGAAATGATACAGATGAGCTCCTTGTGTTCAAATTCTGGGACCATAATGTTGACTGAACTAGCACATGCATTTGCAAGTTTGATAACAAGGATTTTTGATGTATCTTTTAAAATTGGTGGTGATTTGTGATTAGATAACAACAAATACTGTCCTCTGTTCTTTATAATTTTGTGTCATCAAACTTTTATTATAAAAACAATCCTACTTTTGGGCAAGGTCATTTAGTCCCAATTCCGCTGAAAACAGTACTAACTTTAGATTGATCAGGGTCTTTCATTCAGTTAAGTTTTGAACATCTCAATAAAAATTTCACTGTCTCCCTGGGAAATGTATTCCAGTGCTTAAACACTCTTATTGTGAAGATTTTTTTTTCCATATATTGAGTTGTAATTTCTCTTTGTGCAATTTGTGATAACTGCTTCTTGTCCTGTTGTTGTGCACATCTGAGAAAAGTCCAACCTCATCTTCTCAATAATCTGAAGACTGAAATTAGATTCTTCTCTCTGTCCTTAGCTTTTTTCCCCACTCATCTAGGCTAAAAAAATCGAAGCTCCCCAGCTTTATCTCATATGCCAGGGTCTATAGGCCCCAAACACTTAGTAGCCTTCCTTTGATCTTGTTGCAATTTGTCAATATCTCTGTTGTACTGAGAGAGACCCTAAACCAGTTACATTATTCTCAATGCAGTTTCACAGGTGCCTAGTAGAGGGGAATAATAATTTCCCTCAGTGTGATTATGTTTTTACTAATGCACCCAATATGTGATTAGTTTTCATTGCTGCAAGGACGTACTGGTGACTTATGTTCAGTTTGTTGTCCACCAGGACCTCTCTAGCCCTTTTTGTAAAGTTGGTCCTTAACTAGTTAGTCCCCAGTCTGTCCTACTGCATGGAGTTTTTGGGGGTTACATAGGGAACTTTGCATTTGCATTTGATGAATTTTGTGAGATTCCTGTCAGCCTCTAGTATATTGAGATACCTCTAAATGGCAGTCCTGGCCAGCATATTAACTGTCCCCCCAAGTCTGAAAATCATTCATTAATTTAATGAAAGTGTATTCTATCCTGTTGCGTAGATTACTGAATATATTAAACAATATAAGTAGTAAACCCAGAGGAATGCCCCTCATAACTAGCTGCCTGCTAGGCTTCAAAGTGTTGAACCCTACCTTTTAAGTCTGGCAGTCCAGCCAACTATTCCCCTTGTTTGCAGTGCATCCATCCAGTGCATATCTTTCCAGTTTAGCTACAATGCTGATGTAGGAAACCAAGCCAAAAACCTTCCTAAAATTTAGGTAAACAACATCCATTGTTATCCTCTTTTTACAACCAGTCATTTCATCTTAAATAAGAATCAGGGTAGTCAGGCACGATTTGGACTTGATAAATATCCATGCTGGCTGTTCCCAATCACCTTCTTGTCCATAATATGTGTGGAAATAACTTCCATGAGGACTTTCTTCATAATCTTCCAAACAACTGAAGTGGGGCTGACTGCACATTAGTTCCCTTGTACTCCTTCCTCCCTTTTTTGAAGATGGGTATAAACATCTGTCTTTCCCAGTCAATGGAATTTGAAGTCAATGAACTTGCCCCAGTTTCCATAACCTTTCAAAGGTGGTAGAGAATGTTTTCATGATGACACCAACCAGGTTCTTCAGCACCTTTAGGTACACTGTGTCCAGTTTCATGGACATTTTTATTTGTGGTTCATTAGGTAGTCCATAATTCATTCCTTCTCTGTTTTCGAGTAGTATCTTTCTCTCCCTAAAAAGGCATAAACATGTGGGAAGCCTAGGGACAAACTCTGTCATTTAGCATGGTACATTTAGCACCACAGTCTTTTCCATGTCCCTTGTCATTCGCTTACCCTCTCCATTCAGCAAAGGGCTCACGTTTTCCTTGGTCTTTCTTTTGCTGCTGCAGTGTCAGTAGAAGTTATTTTTGTTGTCATTCATATTCCTCACTAGTTGAAACTTGAGTCAGACTCTGGACCTCCTAATTCCATCCTTGCATGTCTGGGAAAAGCTTCTGTATTCCTCTCAGATGGCCTGTCCCTGCTATCACCTTCCTTACACTTCTCTTTTGCCTTTGAGTTCCATCAGGTCCCTCAGCCAGTGACACTGCCTGATCCATTTCCTGCACATCAGTGTGTACCATTCTTGTGCTTTGAGGAGCTTCAACACTTTAAAACTCCTTTAAAATATGTAGCCAGAGCTCCTTGTATTTATGGGATTATGTGCCCTAACCACATGTTATGGTTAGACTAGTAACCCACTGTCCTGGTTTCAGCTGGGATAGAGTTAATTTTCTTCTTGGTAGCCAGTATGGGGCTGTGTTTTGGGTTTGGGATGAGAACAATGTCGATGATACACTGATGCTTTGGTTCTTGCTAAGCAGTGCTAAGCTGTCTCTAAATAGGTGCTAAGTGGCGCTCACACTGGTCAAGGACTTTTCAGCTTCCCCTGCTCTGCCGGGTGCACAAGAAGCTGGGAGGGGGCACAGCCAGGGGGAGTGCTGGCCCAGACTGGCCCAAGGGCTATTCCATACCATATGACGTCATGCTCAGTATATAAGCTGGGGGAAGAAGAAGGAAGAGGGGACATTGGGCATGATGGCGTTTGTCTTCCCAAGTAACCATTACGCGTGATGGAGCCCTGCTTTCCTGGGGATGGCTGAACACCTGCCTGCCGATGGGAAGTAGTGAATGAATTCCTTGTTTTGTTTTGTTTGCGTGCACGGTTTTTTTGCTTTGCCTATTTAACTGTTCTAAGTTATTTTACTTCAATTATTAAACTGTTCTTATCTCAACCCGCGAGTTTTCTCCCTTTTGCCCTTCCGATTCTCTCCCCCCTCCCACTGGTGGGGAGTGAGCGAGCGGCTGCGTGGTGCTTAGTTGCTGGCTGGGGTTAAACCACGACACCCACAAAGCAGGAAACTCTTTTTGCACCTTGCCACAGGGAAGAAGTAAGTGTGTTTGAGAGAATACATTTTTAGTCTAATTGATCTCTACATCTCTTAAATGTGAGAAACAAAATATTTCAGTTATGGGGCCTAGAAAACTTCTCTCATTCCATCTATTTCCCCACCCTTTAACTCCTAAATTATAGTAATCTAATTGATATGTCTCATGGTCATTCACATTTTCATGCTATCCTTCTGTTCAAAAGAAATAATTTTGTGTACATTAGCACAGATTAAGGAAATTATCGGTTTATTGCTACCCTAAATTGTCCATAGATGAAAAATCTTTTGTGGAAAATATAAGTTTGAATCTGCTTTGACAGAGGCAATAATTTTTTTTGTTTTGTTTTGTTGATTGTGCTCAGCGTAGGTATACTACCCATCGGATTCTATGAAATTCAAGGGAAAATAAGTAGGGACCAGTTTTTATCCTTCCTGTTGGAGATAACCGAGTTATAGGATGAAGGGAAAAACAAACAATTTTTATGGCCTGATAGTTCAGGCACTTCTTTCATATGTACAGTTGAGTGCTTATTTGTGGACTGAATTGTTCCTTGTTTGTGTTGACTTTTGCTCTTGTTGTTGAACTGGCATAAAGCCATTCACAGTAAGAAAACAATACATTTTAAAAAAGAAAAAAAAAAGCATAAATTAAACTTAGTTCATTTTAAAATAGAAAGTAAGTAAAACAGAGTTCTCTCACTTTTTTTCCATGTGTTTATGAATAGTTCATATCATTGTATTAGGAACTGATAGTCTCAGATGTGCAAAAGCTCAGTAACAAACTTTTGCTACAGGACATCAGAACAGGAGAATGGGTGATTCTTTACATAAGTAAGAGGGCTTAGAGTTTTATATCACTTTTTGCTGAATAGTAATCTTAGAGTAGTGCTTATCAGTCCTAACATGTCTTCTTTACTTTGACCAATTCTCCAGGACAAACACTTAGCTTTGTATTTGTATTTGTATTTGTAGCCCTCAGTGAGGTTAAGGTCTCTAGGGCTTGGTAGAATACTAGCACTAGTATTGCCAGACCTCCAGATGCATTTACTAAAATTCTCTGCGAGCTCAATTAGTGTAGCAGTACAGCAGGAGACTGAGATAATGGCATAACTACCATTTCACAGAGTAACTGGGCTCACAATGTTCTTGCTTCATGCCTTTCAAATATGCTAGGTTTCAATGTATCTAACATACAACAGCAACTGTATAAAAAAGTAGCAACTTTTCTTCAACAAACAGATCAGTTATACATTGTGCTCAGATTTGTGATATGCCAAGCGCAGCCTAGTGCCTCAATTTTGTTACAGCTGTTTTATAAACCCAACCTGGTTGTGAATAAGAATGTTGGAACCTTTTGGTCCTCTTTTAATTACTTCCTTAATATCAGAAAAAATGAAGTGTAGTAGCACAGAGAAAACAGTTATTTCCCCAGCATGGGTTGAATATGACAGCATATGCAACTATTTTACTCATTCTGCTGCATTAAAATATAATATTCTGATCACATTTCAGTTCCTGGCTCGAACCAAAATGGTTAAGATGTAAATATTTTTCACAGGTTTTCTCACACACTTGTAGACTCAGAACAGATTTTATGTATGGATGTTTGATTATTTATCAGAGCCACTAAGGGTGGGAAATAGCTTTGTATCTTGACTGAGTTGCCAAGTAGAGCAACTTATTAATAACAAAGATAAGACAGAAGATGTCCATTTCACACAGATTCAAGGCAGCCCAGACAAGTTCATGAAACAGAAATAAATGCAGTTACATGAACACCCAGAAACTGCCTTCTAGATGAGGAATTCTTTGACCTTAAAGTTGTTAGATGTTGTGAATATACTTGGAAGAAGCATTTCTATGGTTTTCATCATCTTATACTCTTTTTCCTTGGCATCTGCTTTTGAATTCTGTTAGAGACGGGACACGGTGGGCTGGATGGACCTTTGATCCAAATTGGTAAGCCTCTTACGTTATGTTCCTAGCTGGAAGCCAGAAAGTAGAAATGGACTTCTAGCTTTAAATTCCATTATGGAAATAATTACATTTTTTAAAAAAAGGAAACCTTGAAGAGTGGATTGAACCTCCTGAATGTTATCTGATGTGTACTTCTTTATCATTTTGTTAAGTCCCGGTCTCATTGTCAGGCTAGGGGAAGGTTTGTCATGATCCCAAGGGTGACATTAAGACATAAACGAGGTCATATGCCGCCAATCAGACGTTTTATTAGGTAAATATAAAAGAGTGAAGCGATAGGAGAGGCAGGAAATATTAGGAGGACATTAAGCAAGCATTCAGAGAGATAAGCAAAGGATAGTCACCACCATGGATCCAACAGTGTCCCATTGGTCCTCATTCTTCAGTTTTTCAGTAGTGGATGGCCACACTCAGGTTTTGTTGTGCCATCTTTTATCCGGTGTTGGAGAGGGAGTTTGCCCTCTTGTTGCCATTTGGTTACCCAGGGCAACATCATGTACCCAACACATGTACATCTAATATATTGCTGGTGGGCAAACGGCCTGACCTGGATACCAGTTGGTGTTCTATTCATGGTGGTGCCTGATAAGCCAAAGAATGGCCTGATGCTTCAGCAAGTTTGCACAAGTTTCCTTGCCAGATGGTCGCACTTGATAAGCCAAAGAATGGTCTGCCCTCGGGTCTTATCAGACAAAAGAGTGGTCTACTGTCCAGTCTTATCAGATAAAGACACACAAGCAAGCTTTGAGACAATTGTTCTTAGCACTTCAGTCTCTTACACATTTTCAACAGCAAATTTCTCATGTGGTCAAAATAAACTGTTTCTGTGTTGTAAGTGTAGAAGTCTCATGTTGAGGAGTGTAGCAATTAGCATGACTTAAAACTAGTTAGCACAGCTCTTGGCATAAGCCCATGAACTTTACTTTTGTTGTGGCAGAAGCAGATAAAATATGATCAACCACTTGTCCCAAATGACAAAGTTCTAGTGTGTTCATGGAAACAGATAGCCAAGCTATGCAAACATCCTGTTGATAATCAAGAAGTGCAAAGTGTCAGAAGGGTGTGGAACAAGCAGGTTCTGAGTGCCAACAACAGGGACAGAAAATCTGGAAGTGGTGACACCATTTGAACAGGCTATCCTATAAGTAAGGACACTTAATACTGGGATAGCCAAGAGTTTCTGGAAGAGACTCCGTGGAGGGAAACCCCACAATCCTGCACTAGGATCCAGGATCATCTCTGTAACCTCCAGGGAATACAGGGAACCAAAAAGACCCCAGTAGATCCCATGGTCCTGCCCCATGACTATGCACAGTACAGCTGGTACTGCTACACTGACCTGTCCAACCTCTCTCCAGGACTGTGCCATCTCTCCTGCAGGACAGAAAGAACATGTAAGAAAATATTGCACTACACCGCCTGACTTCTTTCCCTCACTGCACCATCTCCCCTACGGCACAGGAGAATAAAGTTATTTGCAAAATTGTATGTATCTGTGATTAAAATGCTTTGGTATCCAGGTCCGTTTAGCTTCCACAATATTATATGATCTTAAACCATGACAAGGAGAAATAAACAGCTCCCACAGATCCTCTATATGCAAAAAAAAAAAAAAAAAAAAAAAAAAAAAAATCAAAGGAACAGACTATAGACCATAATTATCAAGTAACAATGTGGAATGGACAGGAGGAGAAATCTAGCAGTACCAGCTCCAGCAGGGCTGTTGTTTTACATAATAGCAGGCTAAAAACCATCTATGTGTCTTCCCTGTATGCTATTTTCATAACAGTTTTATGTATGTCCATTGCATTACTGGTCAAAACAAAAAATTCCTTACCAGGCTACAAATGGTTGGAACAAGCTTTATGAAAATTGTCTGTCCCCAAAGTATCATCAAAGTATAACCACCTTCTAGTTCTAAAATGGATGCCACTAGCAATTAAGACAAATCAAGCTGCTTTTGCCTTACTATACCAAATGTTTATGTTTGGGTTTAGCTGTGCTGTATGCAAACTAAACAGTAGTAGACAGTCTAATGTACCATACAGAAAATTGCAGCTGAACATGTGGGAGGGAAGTAAAACGGTGTGAAACTAAGATGCTTTCTGTGCATGTGTCATAATATTCACACCCCACCCCACCCCAACAAACAAACAAACAAACAAACAAACAAAACCACATGGTCTTGGCTAACATTTTGCTTTGCAAACTGCAGCTAATTCCTTTTTCTTTGCAAAGCAACATGATCTAATCCAATAGTTCTCATTTAGATAAAAACCTGTTTAAACACTTGATCTTTTTGTGTATTGATTATTTGTGAACACTTTAACATCTGTCATAGTCAAATGAAATAGAAAGTGGTTTGCAAGACTGGGTATTTGCATCTTATTCAGCCTTCCAGATCTACTGGTTAATGTATGGTTACTTCAAGAACTTCCTGATTATCTTACTCCTCATGGATATATTAGAAATACAAACTGTGTGTATAGCTTTTGGGGGCACTGAACTCAGTTTACAGGCAATAAACAATGAAGAACTGTGGACGGGGTATTTTTTGGTGTGCAAAATTACTATATTAGTTTGGCATTGAGCTACCTGTGCTTTTGCTAACTGCATATGCATTCAGTGATTTGATAACATAAAGGCATTTGTCAATACCTAGTTCTTAGAAGGGAAGGAATGAGGCTTAATTGGTATCTTGTGGATAGTAGCAGTTTGGGCAGGGCACATCTTTTTATGGCATCCTTAAGAGAAAAGAGAGTAAAGGGATGCAGTCTACATTCTAAAGAGAAAAAAAATTTCACAGATTCATATTTCTAGTTCATCTCTGTTGCACTTATTATTTATTTATCTTTATTACAATTTCCAGTGGTGGTTGGATATTTTACTTTGTTTTATTGATTTTGAAGATGTCTGGGGGAAAGCAGGAAGGCTAAGAAAAAGGAGTTGGAGTGTGGGATTTCTGTAGGCTGCATCCCGTACACTGGTAAAAGCATCATTCTGAAACAAAGTAATTCCTTCAGAATGATGAGATGGTTTCTGTCTTCTAAAAGTCCACAAAATAAAGCTATGGCTGCTACGCGACCCTCACTATAGCATAACCATCTTCCATTTTTCTTATACTAGCCAAATTCTCTGTATAAACATGTCCTTATTTTCTAGATCATGTTTTCATTTCAGTTTTTAGTTTTTCTGGTTACCTAAAAAAATGTTGAAAACATGAAGACACTGCAGCTAAGACATTTGCAGAATATGAAATATCTTTAGAGAAATGTTATTGCCCCATCCACTTAGATGAACTCTCCTCTGATGCCTAGTGGGAAAAACAAACAAAAAAATCCCAAACAAACGATCAAACAAAAAACCCCACACTGTAACTCATATCAAAGAGCCTGAAACAGAGGGATAAAAGGGATATTACAAATACCTGTTCTTGTAGTGAGTGTGCTAGCTCACTTTAGCATTGCATTTGGAAACAGTTACATCACTTCAGCTGAGAAGGACCCAGACCTAAGGGATCCAATAGTTTGTTCATCCAGGGAAACCAAAGTGAAGAAATCTACTTGTGGTGTACCAACTTCTTTACCAAGCATGAGCCTGCTCAGCTCATCAGCCATCCAGCAAAGCCCACCAAGGACAAACAAAGCTCCTACAAAATCATAACCTGATGTGTAGTACCTTAAGGGTGGAACATATTTTACAGTTGAAGATTATTGCTTTCCTGAGTCTCCTGATGCCTGAATAGCATGAATAAGTGAGATACAATATCAGAAAATGTTGTGTAAGTATTGAATTTCCATTCCTATGCTTACCCTGACACTGCAGTAGATTTCTTTTTAAAGTTTGCTTTACACTTGCTTGGTATGAAAGATTTCAGTGCTGCTTTGTTTTCAAAAAAGTATTGAAAGATATGAGAGAAGGGAGTTAGGTACTGAAAATCAGTTCTGTATATACAGAAAAAAATTGTATATATTTAACAGCCTCTTCAGTTAATGCAAAGCAACAGATCTTTAAATTTTATGTAGTTCCCAGGAGAGGGACAAAGACATTCAAAAAAGAGTGAATTTAACCAACCCTTTTGTGTTTCAGCTTTTCCTAGGACTGACACTAAAACTGTTTATTCAACATTCTTAATATGGAAGGAAAAAAATCTCATATAAATAAAATTAATAGTTTAATATACTACAAGCTGGTAACATTTAATACATAAACTTTAACATTTTTTTTTGGCATGAGTAAGATGTAGTGTTTTCAGAAATTTTTTTCATAGGTTCTTGGCAGGAAATACACATTCTAGCAGAGAATCTATTCAATTTACTTAGTAATTTTATCCATAAGAAGATAACACTTTAAAATAACTTTATCCATCTCCTTTATTAGGGTTTCAGTTTCTGGTGGAGGGTTCTAAAACTTTACAACATTTGTAACCACCTAGCTTCATAGATGTTATTGCTGAATTCTTATATTGTGTATAACATACAGACACTCAAAAAGATAGCAATAATGGGCTGCCTATAAGCTGTTTATTTGAAATTATGCTGGGAAAGAAAAAAAGCTTCTTGATTTAACCTTCAAAATCCTTTTAAAGAACTGTCAAAACACCAGAACTTTTAAAGGGTTTCTAATCTATTTTTAACCTCACAGAATTTAACTACTTAAATACTTGGTGAGCACACCAAACCACATTCCTTGTGTCACCTTGTAGCTTCCTTGTTAACTTTCCCTTTTTCAGGGAAATTCTTTACTGGAATTTTTGGGGCCTTTTTTTTTAAAAAAAATCAATAAAACCACTTCTATACACTGAATGTATAACAAATATGTTTAAATGCACCTTGAGTCAGCTTTGTACATGATAAATAAATGAAATCACAGCCTATCCTTCACAATTACTTTTTCTCTAGATGGCTCAGTGTATGCAAGTGTCTTGCTGGAGACGCTCTGGGGATGTAGGTTGTAATATAGACAACTAAACTTTAAATCCTGATCACATGGACTATTTTAAGATGTTCATACCTTGCCAACACATTCATACCCATTTCATTGCAGTGTTCTGCTTTTACACATACTTTAGTATCATAGTATTAATTCCATTTCATCTGTGGTGTTTAAAGGGATAAAAGATAAAAGAAGCAAAGTATTACAGCTAGATAAAAACACTAGTGCACTTAGCAGATGGGGTTATAAAATGTTCTCAGAGGCTCTTGACTCAAAGCCACCACCTGTTTTTACTGAAGCTTAATATGAACATACTATACAGTCACTTCACAAATAAAACACAAGATATCTTGCATGTTTTCAATGTTCAAAACAAAGTCACACAGCACGGTTCATCTATACTTAGAATTCACCAAGAAAGCCCAGAGCAGTCAATATCTCTAAACTTGCAAATCATGTAGAAGGCAATATTTTAAGGCAAATTTTTGAAATTATGTGGGAAACATAGCCAGACCACCCCAGTTATAATGTGAGTTGTTATGATGGACAATAAAGCCCAAGGTTTGATTGGGTTGGATAGAAAACAGAAAACATGAATGCTCTAAGTTTTAATAAAGTTGTTATTCTCTCTCTGCAATCAGCCTACCATAGCTCAGTTCTACTGCCTGCTGTATTACATCGTTCATTAGGCAACAGTTGCTAGCATTCAGTGGTGTTGCCTAGAGAAAGAGTTTTTTTTTTTTATTTTCAAAAAAATCTACAACACTCTCCCTTTTCTCAGCATAACACTAGCATTGAATGATCATTCTCAGATGCTTATTTTTTTTTCTTCTGTCTTATCTACTGGGAATGCCTTCTTTCTCCTGTATCTTTCCCCTTTCTAGAAAGTAACACATAGCTTACGGGTAGTCCCACTAGTTACAGTGAGACTGCACACAAATTTTTCTCTGCGTTAATAGAAAACAGTAGGAAATAGCAAGACACTCAAATAGCAAGGGGAAGGCATATTTAAAGCATATTAACTGTTCTTGAAAAAAATACTTTGTGAACTGGCCACAGGGCACTGTGATCAAGTGAAAGTGTTAGAGCCATGTCAAGCACAGCACTGAATACCAGATTTACAAGCTCAGTCACAGTAAAGGTGAATTAACCAGGGCATAGTCTCATACATCTTTCAGAATTCAAGCAAAAACTTAACTGGTGTTGTACTGGTGCTGCAAATATGAGTTGTTAATAGGTTAGAAAACAGTTATAATATGAAGCTCTTCAAATCAGAAAAGGGGAAAAGCTAAATAAAAAACAGAAAGGGCTATGACATGCAAGCAGAAGACATAGGAGAGAGAAACAAGAATACAGCATATTGAATATTACTTGAACTTCTCATAACTGTAGATTACTTCTTGATATGTGTTGGTGGAAGGGAAGAGGGAAATCTCAGTTATGAGATAAATGAAGGGTGCAGAACAAATGAAGTAAGGGGATTAATTATGTCACATGTACCAGAAGAATAGAAAATCAGGCTAGAAGAAAAACAAACCTGGAAGCAACCTTGAAAGGTCATGTATTCTCTCTCTTTGCCTGAAATTATATCGTGGCATTAGCTATCTATATTCCCTACAAATATTTGTGAAACTTTTTAAAAATACCTTCACTGCTGGAGATTTCAGAACCTAGCCAGGCAACCTGCTCTTTTCCTTACTACATTTAAAATTGGAAAATATGTTCATTAATGCCAATCTTCTGTACCTTCTGCCCTATTTTAAGATCATTACTTTGTGTTCTATTCAAAATATACATTAAATATGATTTATTCCTTTTCCCTTGGTAGTTTTCCTTAACTCATTAAAATATCATTGGCAAATCATTGGCATCCAAATCATTAAGGAAAATACTAAGTAATCTAGGCAATTAGCAACAGTAGGAAGATTATTCTTAGTCTTAAAAACATGAAGATTTTCAAAAATCTTGAAAATGTCAAGTCTGAATGAATAACCAGTGGAAAGAAAGGGTTCATAAAGAAAGAAAAAGAAAGAAATTATCTGGGTCAGATGAGACTGGCAAGATATATTTTATTGGACGGAGGCAGAATTGCAGCGCTGAGGCTGAAAACAAGTTTGCAGAAAAGGAAGTGACATGGAGGAGAACAGGTCCATAAAGAAAAGGTGATTGAAACAGGAGCTGCAGGAAAGAAAAGGAACAAAAAATCAGTATTCAATCAGTCTGAACAAGTTAAATTTAAGCTGATAGCATGAACCAAGAAGAGATGACAGAGAGAGGCTAAAAGAGAGGCCGAAAGCAGAAAAATCTGTATGTGAGATATTACCATAACAGCTGATAGTCAGAGACCTTTAAGAAAAATTAATCACTGTTAGAAAGCATTCAAACCAGTGAAGGTGCCTAAGAACAGAAACTTTCATGTTCTTCCATTATCTGGTTACTACTTTGAATGTACATTTTTGCAGTACAAATGGAGAAGCTGAAATCGTATCTTCCCCTGTAGTGCAATTAGTTTTGCAATTTAGTACCTTTCTGTCTCAGTAGCTCCACTGAAACAACAGGTAGCTGTTTTATGAAAATAAACATATGATTATTCATGTAGTACTTACCATACATAAAATTAAAAATTTTAAGGTTGTGGACTCCCAACATTTGCACTCTTGTCTTCAACATGATTTTCTGTCTAATTACCAGAACAAATGACTGTTCACCCACACTGATCTTCAATACAGCCCACTTACTGTTTGCCCTTAGACCCAGTTTTAACAAGCATTAAAAAAAGCCAGCATTAAAAAGATGATTTTAAAAGAGAATATTTAACTTTTGTTAATAAAAACATATCACTCTCTTGAGCAGCTTTTCAAACAGGCAATATAATAATGAGTCTTAATTATTTTTAAGCTCCTGCTGATTTTTTACAGAGCCTACCAATGTCTTTAAAACAAGGTAGATTTGTTCCTTACCTTATAAATGTTCAATCTGTCATTTAAAAATTCATCTGGTTTATTCTCATAATATTTTGGCAGCAAGGACTGTATAGATTCTTGCTGCTTTTGATGGCAACCTAACTTTTCACTGCTACAACACAGAACGTGAAATACTATTTCTGAATCACTGTTGGTGATTGCTTACTTTGTGCAGTCTGATCATGGTTGGGGGAATGGAGCCTGAGAACAGAGGGCAGGATTTTTCCATTAGCAAAGAAGTGAAAATTAACTTTTAATTGCAGGAACAGGATGTCTCAGAAAAGATATTTTGCTTTCCTCATATCAGCTTACTGCTGGTATGATAAATGATACAAATGTTGAGAGGTTTTTATTTATCTAACTAAATACACCTCATCAGCTAATTTTTGGAATAGAAGCTACTTTTGGAGTATGGTGTCAGCTCTTCCCCATGTCCACTGTGCTCCAGTTAACTTCACTGAACTCCCACAGTTCTGCAGTCATGAGAGAAAAAAGCAGTCCTGGAAGGTAGTTGGGCAAGAAACTATGAAACGACACCTATAACACAGTCATGAAGTTTGTTCTTTGAAAGTATAGAAACTTACTTAATAGATAAATATCTTACAAAATTTGTCAGTCTGTATTAGGCTGATGTAATACATGTATTCTGCGTATGTTCTTATCTCAAAAGTATTGTTAAATTGTTCCATGTTCTTCTTAGGAAACTGACACCCAAAAGATTGTTTCATTATCAAAATAAAGATCCGTTATAGGGGCTCAAATAGGGAAAAAAAAATTCAAAATAATTCCCCTGAACTTAACAAATACCTATATATGTACATGTGTATATGTATTATAACATCCATACCCACACATGAATGGATATCATCTGTAAGAACAAATCAACATGAAGTAGAAATAAAACACAAAGTGTTGAGTAAACAGTATCATTGTTTTAATAATCAACCTCAGAAATCTACTTTTTCACCTTTTTTTTTTTATCAGTTCATTTGAAGTAGTTTTATCTATTACATTTTCTCTTCAGACTAGTATTTACCTCAGTTGTACTGCAGAAGGGAACTATTTACTGTTGAAGCTAGTATGTTAGGACACAGCTCACCAAGTTTATTTCATCCTTGTCCATATAGACAACAAGTCCTATATTTTATGTTAATTCCCTGTCTTTGTACTATGTGGCCATGCAACAGCCCCAGGGGGAGGGAGGGTGGGAGGCAGAGGAACAACAGGAACATTTCTTGTAATGCAGGTGTTACCCATGTTGTGCCCTATTAAGATAAGATACAGACATTAAATAAAGCTGTGACTATGTATTCCTTCCAGAAGTCAGCATTTCATCTTCTTATTGCTTCTCATCTTTCTGAATTTCCTGGGAGTAAACAGGGTAAGTGTAGAATAAATTCTTTTCTCAAGTAGTGAAGAAAAAATCACGGAAAAGATACTATATGCACAATTTTTACTTTTTCTTGGAATTTGAAGTCTCCAAGGAGCACCTTATATTCTAAGATCATTCCTGAGATATTGTATTTACTCCATTATCCTTATATTATTCACATATCACACTGGAAACAATTACACTCTAAAAATACATATATGTATGTATGTATTTTCTTTCTTACCCCTGCTGCTTATGTACATAAGAGGATGTTGCGTGTTAACTGTTGTCTTTAATGACTGTAATAACTAAATAATTTGTATTGGCTTTTTCCTGAAAAGGCATATTTAATGGAGCTTTTTGCCAATTCTTATGGGAATGTGTTAGCCTTAACTGCAGAAAAAGACCACTTCCGTCTTTAACTGCAGTGGTGTTTGAATGTTCTCCTAATACAGTGCATTTCCCTGATGTATGCTGAATCTGCCAGAACATTTCAGTTAGGCTCTATATCTGAGAGCCACACTATCCTGGTTTTGGCTTGGATAGAGTTAATTTTCTTCTTAGTAGCTGGTATAGTGCTGTGTTTAGGACTGAGTATGAGAATAATGTTGATAACACACTGATGTTTTAGCTGTTGCACTGTAGTGTTTACATTAAGTCAAGGACTTTTTCAGCTTCCCATGCTCTGCTAGGTGCTCAGGAAGATGGAAGGGAGCATAGCCGGGACAGCTGACCCAGACTGGCCAAACCATATGATGTCATGTTCAGTACCATGTCATGATGTCATTATGATATCATGTTCCATACCATATGATGTCATGTCCAGTATATAAACTGGGGGGAGTTGGCTGGGGGGAAGGTGATTGCTGCTCAGGGATGGGCTTGGCATCAGTCGGTGGGTGGTGAGCAATTGCATTGTGCATCACTTATTTTGTATATTCTTTTATCATTTTTTTTTTCTTCCTCTGCTGTCCTATTAAACTGTCTTTATCTTAACCCACGGGTTTTACTTTTTTTTTCCAATTCTCTCCCCCATCCCACTGCAGGGAGGGAGGGTGAGCAAGCAGGTGTTGAGTGCTTAGTTGCCAACTGGGGTTAAACCATGACGCACACTGAGGAATACATAATTTGGGTTTACCACATCAAAGTACAGTAATTCAGTAAAGCACAAGAGCCCAGATAACTAGTATATTCACAAGAAAACCACAGGTCCTCTGGTACAAACAACTGCTTACAGACTTGGAATGTGCATATTACTGTCGAGGACAATCCACATACAAGAGGCAGAATCCCAGCCATTTTGTTCTGTTCCACAAGTTAACAAACCCATCACTTCCATAATCTTGTGTCTGTGGAGAGGAACAGAATTGGATGTTTTGCATTTCTCTTGTACCTATTCCTTTTCACAGTGAAGTAGAAATATAAATAAACAACCTTTTTTTTTTTTTTTTTTAATTATGAGAAAATTGGTCCCATAGCTGGAAGAAGAAACCATACTTTCATGAAACAGTGTCCTTCCTACTCAGTTTTTAATGCCACATTTCATTCCTTCACTCAATAGGAAGGAAAAAAAAAAAAAACAAACACACAAGAAAACCATGCACCCCTTAATACGCAGTGATGTCTAACTTTACTTTGGAAGTTAAGACAGTGTAACTTAAGTGAATGTCATTATATAGACAGTTATTCAAGCTGAAACTGTCCTTGGCAGCACTGTACAGGGCAATCTTTCCATAAGAATAAACAATTCTCAAGCAATTTCTCCAATCTATTAGGCACGCACATATTTTTTTGTCAGCACGAGGTACGCATGTTTCTCTTCCAGTTATTTTTATTCCTTACACAAATGTTTAAAAATGTTTATCAAGGACAAATCTGAAGAAATCTCATTCTGTGTCTGTATGAGTGCTCTCTTCTCTCTCCTTTACACTGTTTCATCACAGTCAGTTGTTACCAGTTCTTTTAATAACCTGAATTCAAATCAAGTTTCTCCCCAGGCCTCTAAGGCCACACAAAAACTATTAGCATTTATAGACTTTCAATACCAGCACTTTACTGCTCTCAATACCAAAATTTGATAACTCTCTGTCATATGCAGAATTAGAGCAACCTCTTTCCCAAATGGCAAAACTGGGTAACAGCAACTCTTAGGATAATCAAAATGTTTTCCTCTGGCATAAGCACAGATTAAATATGTTCAGCAAGTTTACTCCACTGCAATATGGTTTTCATTCCATGCACCTTGCACGAGACCAGTTGTTGGTAAATTCTATATAGAGCATCTCTGAAGCACTCAGGCCAAACATTGAAACATACCTATAAAGCTTCCACTAAGCAGACAGTGTGATTTCTTCTGATTACATTTACCTTGATCTTTTGTTGTGTGGTGTGACCTGGTTCCTACCCCTATTGCTAGACTGCACCTCAGCTCCTATCTGGACTGGGAATCTGCATTTCCTGTAAACAGCAACCAGGACGTATAGGGCTGCTGTCCATCTCAGTGCTCATCCTAGAATAGGCAAGACACAAGAAATAAGTTGAATATGTAGGTAATCTAGATGAATTTTAAATATACATAAATCGATGGTTTAAACAACCCACCAAAATGAAATATTGTGGATTAATTTGTATGAACCTGACAAAGGAAGTGAGATTAAATCAAAAAGCTTTCTAACAATTTGCTTTCCATTACTATCAAATAATTTTTCAAGGCCAAATAACCATAAGATTCTTTCAGGATATATGCATCAAATACCTTGTTGGAAAAATATGTGACATACCATTATTTTCTGTATATTTCTTTCTAATAGGGAACAGCCAGTTGCAATTCAAAAGTCAACTACATGTCAAATAGTCCTAAAATCCAAATATGAAAAGTTTTCTGTTCAAAAAAGCATTTTTTAAGGATCTTTCTACTTCTTTAAAGTGCTTGGATTTTCACACCATAACTAACTGAGCCCAGGTTAAGACAGGTCACAAATACTAGTGTAACTCAAACAAAAGTAAGAAATCAAGGGAATACTAATATGTCACTTTCTTACCTCATAATAAAGCAATGTTATAAGAAGCAATTCAAATATTCCAATAATGATAGAAATACGAAAAAAGAAACATTAAAATGACATTGTTAATTGTTGCCTGAATTGATGTTATGTCTAAAAGCATATAGACAGACATAACAATAAAGGGAAGAGCCTTGCTTCTAAGTCTTTTTGTTCACCCAGAGGCAAAGGCAACTATTTAAAATAAAGTATTACTTAAACAGAATCAAGGAGAATAAATAAAGGACATTTCAGTAAAAAATTAGCAGATTTTGAGTTCTTTCTTCAGATTTTTTTAATGAGACACAGGTTAACTTCTTATCCAACTTAAGCTTTAATGCAGTGAATCATCTTCATGTGGTTAAAGAGCCAAATCAAAATTACTGTTTGCTGTCTTTAGCCTTTGCTCCCCTCACTATGTAATCTGTAATACATTTCCACTTTGTGAACAGCTGTTTTGGAAAATAAAAATTGCTTTTTACACATGGCAAAATCTGTGACACTACAGTGAGCAAAAAAGGTTTAAGTCTTGCCCTTTCAGGAATCTGTCAGAATGGCAAATTTTAAGAAGTATTCATTTTTAACATATAATTTATTTGCACATGCATACACACACATGCACACACTGCAATAAAGAAAAAAATGCTTATAGAACAGAATATTGCAAACCTAAGCACTGACATTTAGAAAACACCATTTTGGAAGGTGCCTGTGTAGTTTTCATTTAATCTCCTTGTGTAAACATGTTATATTTTGTCTTTATTTGTGCAATCTACATTGTTAGATTTATTCACATTGAGCAGAAAGGAAATAGACAGTGCTCAGTTACTGAACAACTGCTCAGTATATTTGCTCTATTTTCTCTTTTTTTCCCATCTTATATGTAGTTCATCATTTTACTCCTTAGAAACTATGAAACTAGTTCTGAACACAAAATAAAAAGGTCACGACCAAAAAAAGGCATATTATAAACATAAATTCCTAATTGTAGTACTTCTGTGAAGTTGAAATTTTACAGAAAAGAACTGAGATATAGAGAGATTAATAAAAAAGTTCTCTACTTATTTTGAGTACCCAGTCTAAGACATCTCAGACATTATTTTTCAGGACTGTTTAGCATTTGTATCAGTAAATAATGGTAGAACTTAATTGATTTTATTTTTAAAATGTTTCCATCTGCTCGGAAAATCTGATCCTTATACCTCAAATCTGGAACCCAGAAAATGATGAAGAGACATTTAAAAAATATTTCTCATCAGTAATGATGGTGATGTCTCAGCATCAAACAAGAACTCTGTAGAAGAAGAAAGAACAGAATTTGACTAACTAGAAAAATAAATAAATTTCTTAATAAGATACCTTTATTTGTCTTTCTGTCTCCTGCCTGATTTACTATACTCATATCTACTATACGTAAGTTCTGAAGAAACAAAGTAGGTGCTATATAAACAAAATGACCTTAAATATTTAACCTTGATTCACATCAGAATGAATCCTAATCTAAGTAAGGCAAAGATCCTGTGAAAAATTAGACAATGATTATATGTAAAAGCTTAGGCACAATGACAATATTACTGTGTTAGTATTTCTGTCTCTTCTTAAGTGTTTTAAATATACAAACTGAAAAAAAAGAATCTAGATTTCATGGAGTGAGACAGAAACTCAGATTCTTTTTAAGGAAGATTTACATTCCTCTTCCACGAATTTATCTAATTGCTTTATCATTCATGTAAGCTGCTTTCAGAAGTTCCTATGGCAATGTACTCCACAGTTCTTACAATGCATGAGCAACAACCTTTCTTAGAATGTTTTGGAACAGACTATACTTTCCCCTTCCTAATTTTACTTCATGAACAACAGTTCTCATATTTTTGAGAATAAGTGACTATTTCCTAGTTTCCTTTTTTGATGCTACACATATTTTTATAAACTTTTACCATTTCCCTCTTGTATTTTCTAGATTTAAGTGTCCCCATCTATCAGTTGCTCCTTATACAATACTTTCTTTTTCCATACTTTTGGGTATTATTTTTGTTACTTTTCTGAGAAGCTTATACAGTCCTACTAAATGTACCTGGAGATGTGAGGACCAGAAATGCACAATTATTTAATATATAGCTATAATAGGAATTTGGAAAATGGTATAATGACATTTTGTGCAGTGTTCAATATTATAATTCAATATTATCAGATGTTTAACTCTTCAGTCACTTTCATCTTTACCGCTTTGAATATCTTTGTATCTTTAGAAAGTTTTTGTCTTGTCTTGAGGAGAGAGCTGGGAGGAACCCATGGAACTTTAAAATATCTATTCTTGCCAGGTTACTGCCATCTCAATGTTAAAATATCCTCTAACCTCGCGATGAAGTTTCCTGTTTCTCTTCATGTAATACCCAGTATTCACAGAATAATAAAAGCACAGAGTGAGCATAAGTAGCATAGGAAATGGTGTTAATTTCCTTAAAACATCTGTGCTTGTGCTTGTCTTTAATACCATGAGTTTTTCCACTAATTCCAATGGATATGTGCAAATGCTTGTAAGGACTGGTCTCATGGGGATCTCTGCGTATTCTGAAATAACAGCCATAAAGTACAATGTCTAATCCCGTACCTTGTTTGTTTGTTTTTCTGTAAGATCTATCAAATACTATTACATGCAGTTTAAGAATAACTTCAATGAGTAATGGAGAGTGGGAACAATAAGTAAGGGGCTCCTCATAGGTTTGTTTTACTGAAAGATTTTGTTCCTTTCTATGTACCACAGCCAAGGGCCTAAGTTTTTCAGGTATGGTTGTACTGAAGTTCTCTGAAGTATACTTACTTATGTTACACATAAACTTTGCAATTTAAAACAAAATGTATTTAAGCAATCCATGTTCTTTTCTGGTTATAAGATTTTTAAGCTAAAAAACCATAATACTACTAAATCTTATATATAAAGCAGAATTCCCCCTACCTGTCAGTAAAAATGCTAGACCACTATATGATTTGGTGAGAGAAGATAGACATATTTATATAGTATGGAAAAATAAAACCATTCAGGGGAGCAATATTGAAAAGAAAACATTTCTAAAGCAGACAGCCTGTATGGTTAAAGCAGTTAAATCTAATGGAAACACAGAAACATTTAACAATATGTTAGGGGGATACGATCTGTTTCTAGTGTAGTTTAATTTGAAACTGTAATAATTACACAACTGGTGTTTAACATACAGAACTCCAGCAGAACAGAAATGATGAAATTAAAACCTGTGACGAACATTGTAAAAAAACTGACAAGAAAAAAATATCCCCCCCCCCAAAATAGTGGAAGACATTTCAGCAGAGGATAACTCTTTGGCTCCAGTTTTGCTCTTAATTTTAAAGTTTTATATTTTGTATTTTCCAAAGTTCATAATTTTCTTCTCAAACTGAAGATTATTTTTTCTTTTCTTTCTTTTTTTTTTTTTTAATGGAGAAATATAGTTAAAGATTTTCATGTACTCTGAAATGCAGAAACTGAAAATTCTCTTTAAAACTCAAGAACAGATTGAAGAGCCTGTACAATTTTTACCACATTTCCCAGTGTTGCACTCTTGAAGGTGACAGATTTGTAAGGAGTAATAAATCAACTTAAAAACTTCCAAGCCATTTTAGTTACCAGGACTCTGGTCCTTCTTGTAAGGTTGATCAGGAATTAGTATAGACACTTTCACTGTATTCAAATCTGGAAGTTCTAGAGCAAAACCCTTCAGCATTTTTTAATTTCTTGAGGGGTGGAAGATGGGTAAAATTAGCCATATGTGGACTACCCCGACCAGACCAGGGGAAAGATTTCCATGAAAGCCCCAACCAGGCAAGGAGAAATGATGTTTCCTGTGTTCTGCTGGACAAGGACAGAAGTCTCTGGCTCCCCTGCTTGCACGTGATTCAGCATGGGCTACACTCCATATTTCTGAACTGCTCCTACTGGTTACAAAGGCCGTCTGCTAGGTCCCATTCTTCTTTGCAGGGAGAAAGTAGAGAGTGATGATGGTGACAAAGTCCTGTAAATGGCATGGAGTGGGAAAAGTAGTTTATTTTAAACTTGCAAAAGACAGAAAGATAACTGAAAGACCTGTGGAAAGATGACCACTACTCAGAGATTAAATAAAGCTTATATGACCATCATTATGACAGCTGAGTCTCTGGATTGGGCAGGATTTCTCCAAGGACTATCAATAGATATTTATGAGGTCTATTCAAGCTTTGAAAGTTATGCTACTTGACATCAACCTGCAAGAATGGTTTAGTATCTCAGGGAAGTGTAAGTCATGAGATAGAAATGGATTTTCCTTTTGGAAACGGAGATGAAGATACATCAGCAATGGAGATAAAAGCCTACTGCCAAAATATTGTGGAAATGACTTTTTTTTATACCTATTCACAGAGATTTTCTGTGTGTTTATTTCCCAAGCTGATGCTATCTCTATTTTAAAACACCTCCTATATCCTCTTTTATTAATAGCCTTTGTTACTTCATACACTTAATTAGATAACATGCACTGATTGGTTAACATATTTTTAAGGATCCAAGAAAAATATTTATGGTAGTCCTGAACCTCAGAGATTCAGACAGCTAAATTTGTATGTCCACTATGTAAGTATCTATATAACAGCTAAGTGTCTAAACTCACCCTAGTCAAAAAAGATCCATTCAGTACAGTTAATGAATTCTAGACTTATTAATCACATGCTAGAGCAGACATCTACATTTGGTGAGATTAATTGCTCTGTAGAGTGAGTATATTGACTAGGAAAGGGCTTCAGTTGCCTAAACAGACATTTACTGTCTTTTTAGATGTCCTGGAATATCTCACATGGCTGGAAGGTGATGATGCATGCAATGATGCAAGCGATGTTTTGTAGTGTTGTGTCAAATCTTGCCAGCCATTTGCAAAGTTTCAGGTGTCAAAAAGAGTCTAAAATGACAATACATGTTTATAATGGAGGTTTAGGTGTTTGAATCCCAGGCTGAATCCTATTTCTAGGTCTTAATTCAGCTGTACATGTGTAAGGGTCTAGTGTCCTTTGAGTTGTCCTGTGATGTCCTGGCTGATCTTCAGGTGCTGTTACAGAAAGGCCTGAGTCTCTTGTAGGTCCAGTGTAGTGGAGTAAAGCCTACCCAAAAGCACAGAGAAATGAGTCCTTACCTACTTCTATAACTAGCTAGATTTATGTAGTGGAAGCTCAAAGAACAAAGAAGCAATAAACTAATTTTGTTTTGTTTCGCTATGTAGCTGTTGCTAATGTTATACTTCTGTAAGACATTTGAATCAATACCCCTTGGGGATTAGGAAGGGACACACATATAGGGATGTGTAGAAGGCTGATCTCTAGGTAGAGATGCTACACACCCAAGCAAGGCTGACAGCCGCAACCTGAAACCTTGCATGGTCAGAGTAAATGTCCTGTTCCCTTAGGTCAATGGTGCTGGTCTAAACTGGAGTGGAGGTGCTGAGGCTTTGATTGCTGTTGGTGTATTTTCTGTATGTTGTAGAATACAAATCTGAGAACAGAAACTGCTGTCCACCTGCTATCTATATCTGCTTAGTAAATAAGTTTTAAATTATATGTCACACAATGGCGTGATTCAGTTCTTGTGACAACCCCACCTAAATTTCCCATGACACGCCTGTATAATATATTTCAGCTGCATAACACTGAACATCTTAAACATCCTTAAACATCCTGGAGCATTTCAAATGGTGTTAAACACTTTTATGTGGGCAACTAAACTGAGTCCCTAAATACCCTCAATATTGTTGACAGGATATGCACCTCATAATGCATGTTAACTTTTAGTGAAACTTACCTCAAAATGAATTGGACACTTTTGCCTGTCAATAGTATCACTTTGCAAATATAAAAGAGAACTGTATACCTACATTCTCAAATATTTTTCTAGTGGTAAGGAACATACACTACCTTTGGGATGCTTCCTGGCACTTTATGAAGTAAGATATAACTTAAAGTAAGATGTAAGTCAAAAGTGAACAAATCTGTGTAATTCCTCTGCCTATGTGAGCCAGTCAGGAGGTTAGGGCTTCCGGAGGTGAAAAGATGAATTTCTGTCACGAAGGAATGTCAGTAAAAGCCATTCCTTTGTTTTGATCTTTTAATTTTCTACAGCCAGCTTTAGCAAATATGGAACTTAAACCCATTGTTTCCTGTCTCATTATGAATGTAGTTGTTTGTTGTAACAAACTAAAGAAAAACTTGGACTACAGACCAAGATACTTTAAAAAAGTTTCAAACATAATCAAAAGTTGATGGAAGTCTTTGAAGCATCAGGTTTCTCAATTATTTGTGATACTATTAAGCCTTTCACAATGTATCTAAGTTAAGGTAGTTTTCTTAAATCATCTCTCTTGCTTCTTCAGAGCCAAGGAAGCAATCCAAGCACTAAATCTAAAGCAAATATTAACCTGTGACTTTTATTTTCATGCCTCTCTTCAGCTAGAATTTTAAGCTTTCCTTTTTTCACCTTTCCATCCTGTTGCAAATTTGAGGTATTTGCTTGTAGAAGTCAAATGAGTACATGCTGAATTCAAACCCTGGAGATATGTACATTTCATTTTAACAAAATCATTTTTCTTCAGAGCTTCTAGGATCTGTAAATTAATTCAGAGAAACTGAAGGGGAATTCTTTTTACATTTCTACACTTCTGTCCAAGTCAAGGCCTTACTCTAAAGTAATTTTAACATTTGTGAACACTGCAAGAAAAGCTATCTTGAATATACAATTTTATTATGGATAAAATAATTCTTGGTTGACAGAGTGTTATCCAGCAGAGATGTGGCATTTTGCATGAAGCTGAAGTGAAGAAACACTTATGTTTAATAGAAACTGTTATGCCGATCAGGAGAAGAGTGTTTCAGGAAATGGTAATGAAAATAAATTAGAGTTATAGAAAAAAATATGAGAAAATGGATTGCTTACCTCACAGAGAGATGAATAAGGTTAGATGTCAGCAAAAATACACAATGGAAATAATATAGAGGAAGTATCCATGTGTCAAGAGCTTCTGTTCTCTTTTTTTGTTGTTTTTTGAGAAGATCAATGGGACCATTAGTGAAATGAAAATCAACAAATTAAATACAGATTAAAGGTCACTTTTTTTTCCCCTTTTTTCTTCACATTACATGTCATGGAATTTCCACTGAATGACCTTGAAGTAAAAAAGTTGTTTAGGCTAAGAGAGGACTTAAACGTGTAGAGGCATGACAAGAATATCCTAAGCACTTCCAGTTAATACAAACTTTGATGTTTGAACAGGATCTAAAATCTCATAAGGCAAACATATTTTTTAGAGTCATAGAACTCATATGGATCATAGAATGTCCTGAGTTGGAAAGGACTCACAAGGATCATTTAGTCCAACTCCTGACTCTACACAGGGCAGTCTAAAAATTAAACTCTCTATCTAAGAGTATTGTCCAATCATTTCTCGAACATTGACAAGGTTGGAGCCATGACCACTTCCCTGGGGATCTTGTTCCAGTGCTTAACCACACTCTCAGTGAAGAACTTTTTCCTAATATGCAATCTGAACTTCCCCTGACACAGCTTGAAGGCATTCCCTTGCATCCTATCATCAGACATCAGAGATCAGCAACTCCCTCTCTGCTTCCCCTCATGAGGAAGCTGTAGACAGCAATGAGGTCACCCCCCAGTTTCCTCTTCTCTAAGCTGAACAAACCTTGTATCCTTAGCTGCCCCTCTTAAGTCATGCCCTCTGGTCCTTTCAATATCTTTGTTGCCCTCCTTTGGACACATTCTAACATTTTGCTATCCTTCTCCTATTGTGGAACCCAAAACTCCACACAGTATTCCAGGTGAGGCTGCACCAATGCTGCGTATAAGTGGGGCAATCACTTCCTTCAACTATTAAGCGTTCTTAATGCACCCCAAGATACAGTTGGCCCTTTTGGCCACCAGGGCATGTGGTTGACTCCAACCAAACCCCCCAGATCTCTTTCTGCAGGGCTACACTCTTGTCCCCTAGTCTATACATACATCCAGGATTACACTGTCTCAGGTGCAGAATCCAGCACTTATTCTTGTTAAATTTTATACAGCTGGCAATTGCCCAGCACTCTAATCTATCAAGATCTCTCTGTAAGGCCTCTCTGCCCCCAAGGGTATCAACGGCTCCTCCTAATTTGGTATCATTGGCAAACTTACTTAGTGGGCACTCAACTCCTGTGCCCGGGTCATCGATAAAAACATTAAAGTGGCCCTAAAATTGAACCATAGGGAACATCACTGGTCACTGGCTGCCAGCCAGATGTTACTTCATTTACTACCACTCTTTGAGCTCAACCATTCAGGCAATTGTTCAAGTTGTTTTAGGAAAAACAAATCTCTCCAAAAGTTAATTGTATCTTTTGAGCATCACTGATGTACTGACTTGTACTGATTCTCAGAAACTTCTGAAAAACAAAGGAGCTTCCCAAAATGTCTAATTTTTTGTCTGCTTGCAAATGCTTTTCTAGTAATACAGCTCATCAGACATAGCTTTCAGTATAGAGAAAAAAGAGGTTTCTAATACCTTATTGACTATTTCTTTTCACTGCAGAAGGAAAGTGGGAAAGAGTATCAGTGAGAAACTTAGAATTCATTTTTTCTTGTCCATTTTCCTTTCTGTTAAACTGTCTGACTACTAATGGCCTACTAATAAAGTCTATTTGCGTTTTCTGGACTCCCTCCTTGTCATTTACGAAAAAACTTCAGAAGAAGGAGCGAATGGAGAAGAGAGTCAATTGACAAGCTAAGACTCAGTGGAAATATTTTGAATAACATTAGAATATCAATATAAATAATTTGAAAAATGAATAAATGTAATGCTTTTGTGAGGAATATCAAAGCTTTTCTGGAACATCTATATATCTGCACTTCAAAAGTTATAATTTTCGGTGTTAAACACTGGTATTGTAGAAACTGACCATCATTTTCTCCAAAGAGGAATTTAAAAATTTATTTTATCTTGCAGTGAGCCCAAAAGTCTTAGAGTGGGAAGTGTTTCTTTTCTTGTTTCTGACAATGACATGAAGTATGTGACATGAAATTGAAGATAGAACATGACACCAGACTATTAGCTAACATATATGTCAGGTATAAACATTGTTCCTGCAATGTTTTAGTTACCTAAATACTACTTTCTCCTTCTTCAGCAAGACAGTGAAAAATGGTATGCTTGAGGGCTGCTATAGTTTCAATATATATATGTATATGTCATGCATCTGTCTTAAAGAATAGAAGGAATAAATTATAAGGCTCAGTTCATTTTGATCATTTTTTTGTTAACCTCATTTTGTCTCTACTTTGTGTCTTGAGTATGTGCAAAAATTTAATTTGAAGTTTCATAAACAGCTTGGGCACTGCCAGTGCTACCTGCAAACTGAAAGAAACATATTACACAGCATAATTGGCTTAAAATAAATGAAACACAATTGGATTTGCTTTATTGAGTTTACATAAAGTAGTTAAATTTACCTAAATCTTTGTAATTACAATATGGCACATTGTGAAGTACAGAAATTAAATCTGCTTCACAGCTGCCATTTATTTTTGATTTTGCATATTTCTTTATCTTTTAATCTGTTCCTTTGAACTATTTTCTTTTTTTTTTTTACAGTTGATTACATGCAGTTGAAGTCAATTCATGAAAAATACCCCCCCCAAACAAATGCAAATACAGAAATCCTTCTGTAAATTGGCCATTTGATACTTAAATTAAATAAAGCAATCAAATAGCCTGACTAAGCCAGGTAGTAGGTTGATTGTATTTGAAAGAGTAAGCAGATGCACATGAAACCTAACACTGATTATCAACTTGCTAATTAAAATGTATTTGCTCAGAGTACACTGCATTGATGGATATACCTCAGACAGAATCATCTTGGTTCAATAATTAGAGTTTGATATTTCTATTCCTTAGTTGTTGATTATAACCTTGTAATTGTACAAAGAGGATTCTCATGAAATGTTGAACGTGCAAAAGATCCAAGATTCCTTGTTACTTTATAGATTGTATATTCTGATTTTTAAAGAACACCATGTATCCTTCAGCAGATATGCTATACTGAACTTCTAAAATTTAACCCTCATCCATCCCCCATGTTAACCTTAATGCTGAGCCCAGAGAGTGGTGGTAAATGGAGTCAAATCCAGTTGGCGGCCGGTCACAAGTGGTGTTCCCCAGGGCTCAGTATTGGGGCCAGTCCTGTTCAACATCTTCATTGATGATCTGGATGAGGGGATTGAGTGCACCCTCAGGAAGTTTGCAGATGACACCAAGTTGGGTGGAAGTGTCGATCTGCTGGAGGGTAGGAACGCCCTACAGAGGGACCTGGATAGGATGGATCGATGGGCCGGGGCCACCTGCATGAGATTCAACAAGGCTAAGTGGTGGGTCCTGCAACTTCGGTCACAACAACCCCATGCAACGCTACAGGCTTGGGGAGGAGTGGCTGGAAAGCTACCCGGTGGAAAAGGACCTGGGGGTGTTGGTTGACAGTCGCCTGAACATGAGCCAGCAGTGTGCTCAGGTGGCCAAGAAGGCCAATGGCATCCTGGCTTTTATCAAGAATAGTGTGGCCAGCAGGACCAGGGAGGTGATAGTGCCCCTCTACTTGGCACTGCTGAGGCCACACCTCGAGTACTGTGTTCAGTTTTGGGCCCCTCACTACAAGAAGGACATCGAGGTGCTGGAGTGTGTCCAGAGGAGGGCAACGAAGTTGGTGAAGGGTCTAGAGCACAAGTCATACAAGGAGTGGCTGAGGGAGCTGGGGTTGTTTAGTCTGGAGAAGAGGAGGCTGAGGGGAGACCTTATTGCTCTGTACAACTACCTGAAAGGAGGTTGTAGCGAGGTGGGGGTTGGTCTCTTCTCCCCAGTAACAAGTGATAGGATGAGAGAAAACAGCCTCAAGCTGCGCCAGCGGAAGTTTAGGTTAGATATTAGGAAGAACTTCTTCACCGAAAGGGTGGTCAAGCATTGGGACAGTCTGCCTAGGGAAGTGGTTGAGCCTCCATCCCTGGAGGTATTTAAAGGACGGATAGACGTGGTGCTTGAGGACATGGTATAGTGATGGACTTGGCAGTGCTAGGTTAACGGTTGGACTTGATGATCTTAAGGGTCTTTTCCAACCTTAACGATTCTATGGTTCTATGATCTTAAAAATTATTCACATAACCTGAAATGTTTTATGTTCTGCACTACGTTCTGCTTCTTTCTTTCATTTTTTCCTTCTTTTTTTATGTATCTTTGTTTTTGTGACTTTTTCTTAAATTAAAAGTCCTGTTTTCATTGTCTTCTGAAATCAGGCACAATCTAGATCTTTCTGATCCTCTTATTCTTCTAGATTCCAATTCTGTAATTGAGCTTCACTTGTCGTTGCAAAAAATGAAATAAAATTCACCATTTTCAATTTAAGAGCTTAAGATCATGGGTTGTTTGGGAGGCTATAGTTGGAAACTATAGCATTTTGGAGAGCCAAAACGTTTCCTGAACTTGCAACATCACCTGGAAACAAATAAGAAGTAAATTAAGTACACTGAACTCTACAACAACATGCCATTTGCACTGCCTTTCTAGGTGAAAAGGTTCACTTGAGTGAATAATGTAATGATTCACTTGAGGTTTTGGTTATTACTTATGCTTGGATTACATTCTTCTGATTGCCTGCATTTGAGATCTAACCTTTACTATATTGCTTTTAAGCATTTAGTATTTATTCACCTGGAAATATTTTGCAAATTGATTTATTATAAATGAACACCTGTTCTTCTGTTACAATTAAGATATGTTTGGATTAGCACTGGATCAGCCACTTTTTTGCCAGCAGCTGGTTAATTATCTTGCTCAAAGCCCAACTACTCTATCTGAAAACTATTATTACTAATCAGCAGCTTTACTCAAATGGTAGTAGGAGATTTTCCTTTGGCTTGAACAATTTGAATGGGTTTCTTTATATGAAATGTATTTATTGTTGGCTGTTGGCACCCAAACAAAGTTCTTTGGAAACTGAAAATAAGAGTAATAGAGACAGTTAGCTGTGAGAAAGCACTGTGGTTTACTGAAATCCCTAACATGAAGGCAAAAATATAGCTGATGTGGAATATTTGAAAGATGGGATTTAAGAAGAGGTGTTAAGTGTTGGACTTGTGTTCCATCCAGTGAGAACCTGGCTCACATTGTACTCAAAATCTAAAATCTGACCTTCCTGAGCCATATAAAATTAATTTGATTTGGAATTTTATTTTGCTTAGAAATGTGCAACTATTATATTTTTATTGTTGTTGCCAACAGCACCAAGTCTTAAAAAATCATTGTCAGTAAACCTGTCTTGTGGAAAAAAAGTACTGCTGTGCAGCTGAAAGAATGAAAAACAACTCTAGATCTTGCCAGATCAAAATTGGCACAGTTCTTCTAAAGCTGTATAAAAGATGAACTTGAAAATAGAATACAGCATACTGTGGTGCTCCAGAGGCATTCTTGAATCATATTCAAGGAGACTTGTACATCAGCAGGTATTCTGATGGCCTTAGCCTGGCCTTATTCTCTCCCTCTTTCTCATTTAATGTAAGACCCCACTATAAAATGTCCCAGTAAGCTAGAATCACATTAGTCATTGACAGGCACAAAGAATAGATAGAGGAAGACAGGATCCTCTCTTTGTGTAGCAGAAAATGGACACTGCAAGATCTTTGCAGTCAAAGAGTATCAGTAATATTATTGTAATGCAATTGTTGCAGAATTTGGTGCAGGGTCATGGAGGCCCCATCACAGACAGGCGTGAGAAGGAAATTGGAGACTGAAAATCTGTTTTCATCTGTGTTCCACTGGCGAACAAGCTTGCTTGTATAGGGAGGATACGTTGCAAAAAGGTGTTGGTGAATGTTGCTGAAGGCCACTCTGGAAACACAACAGTCCCTTTCTTCAGATGGAAGCTTGATTATAATGAAACAAGGGTAGTTACATGTACTAAAATCACTCTAAAGTTAGCTAATAAACTTGACTGGCATAGTGTGTATATTTAATCATGTTACACAGTGCTTCATCTTTATTTGGAAAAAAAACCAAAACAACTGTTTAATGTTTTGAAGTAGTTGTATGTTAAACTAAATATTTTACCATTCATCAGAACAAACATATTTGTCTGTCCATTTCCCCAAAGAGGAATTTTTTTCTTACTTACTTTATTTATTTATTTTCCTGTAATTAGAGTAACGTATTATGAAAAATAATTTCTCTGTTATTTAAAAAAACCAACCACGACAGGGCCATATATGAAAATTTGTGAATTAACCAGAAAGCTAAGACCTTTTTTCATTGTTGTGGTTACCACCAACCCACTTGATGCATACCCCTGCATCATTTCATAAACAAATAGCTTTGTGTCCCGTCCTTTCCCTCCACAAACCTAAATACCCAGATTGTCTGTAATCTTGAAGTGTCTTGTAAATAATCATTGTAAATTATTTATATTTACAAATCTTTAAGAATCTAACCTTAATATCTATCCAAGAGAGTAAATACAGAGGTCAGGGGCAGAATCTAGAAACTTTAAGTGTATCCAACAAAAAGTATCAGAAGCTTAACTGTACTTTTAAGTCCTAACCCTTGCTACTGCCCTTGTGTTAAGGGCTACAGCCCCATAACTGTTATTTCTCCATTTGTATTATGAATTCACTAAGATTATAAATTGACTAGTATGTCATAGTTCTGCTGCTGTAGGAATTATTCTCAAATTCTTTTTTTTTTAAAAGAATTTGACTGTTAAAGATGTAAAATGACCTATTATGACAGCAAATGAAAACTGAAAGGGAAGTTTGCAGGACTGGAGACATTCATTATAAGCAATCATTAAAATTATATCTGGATTTTTTTTCACAGAAGAATGTTCACTGTACCTTTAAATGTTCAGTGCTGATAATACAGGCAGACAATGATTTTTATCCCTTTAGGTTTACAGCATTAGAATAACATGAATTTCAAATAATCTTTGACAAAGAAATATGCTGTTAAATGATCTAACTGCCATCAGAATGAGAAAAGAAGTAAACATGTGGACATGCTGATAGTGATTTCTCACAGCCTGATCCTTTATGGATGAACTAGTTCTATTCCAGACTGATTACTCTGTCATTCACTAGAGACTATCTTGTCTGCTGCTGTCACACTAGGTCTTTGACATTAACAATAAGATTAGCACTAGCTCTGACTGTCACACCACCAGCCACAGCCTAGAAAGATACCGGACAGCTTGCTTTGGTACAATTAAATTTAAAGACAGACCTTTAAATCTGTGCTTCTAGGCAATGATTCTCAATGTAAGCCTAGGGCAGAATACTGAATTCCATTTGCAAAGGGGAACATCAGCGTTGTTTTGGTAGCTCCCAGCTTAAATCCTTGAGATACATATATAAATTGCATGATTGATCTTATTATGTGATTATTTACTATGATTAATGTGTATAAAATGCATATTTGCTTTTAACACAACTGTTGTCCTTCAATTTCTCAGTGTGTATTTCTCTCTTCTGATGATTCATATAAATAAAAATTATGCAGAGTACTTTTACAATTGCAAAATTTCACTTACTGTGATGAGACTGTCAATAGATGCCTTCAGTTTCTTCCAACACTTGCACAGATGTCTCCTTTAGGAAAGCAAAGCAAATAATATACGCACACAGTAAAGGTAAAGGGCAGAAATGGATGCTTCTTCAGATGTCTAGAGAAAGTGATGTGCTGTTGAAAATTAAATAGCTATGACAACTGGCTCTCAAGCAAAGAGTACAAATGAAAAACAAACTGCTAAAATAATCTGTGCTGAATGTCATAGTCTGAAAATTTGTTTAATTATATCTCCTATTTCAGATATTGCAAAATCTGATTTTCAAAATATGCATCGACATTTGGCATATGGAGGATTTAATCCTTATCTAATGAGGAGGAGTCAGATTAAATGTTGCTTTTTAGTTATTCTAGCCTTTTTGTTTATTACTTAGATAAGAAACAACTATATAAATGACTTGTGTTTCAGGGTTCAGCTTAATATATTTGCAATTCTAGACCTTTTATGACAAAATACTTCTTTTGTCTTGTCATAGACAAGAGATCTACTCTACTCCCAGTTCTACTCTACTATGAAAAACAAACACTACAATAAAAATGTTTAGTACTAATAAACTGATGATCATAGAAAGGCAAAAAATCATTAAATATGTCAGATTATAGACACATAAATAGCTCATGGTTTCCTTCTTTCTCAAAGTGAAGTTTCTAATGATCCCTGTATGCCTTCTTTCAAGTCCCTATGGCTAATAATCAATTATTTCTCAAGCAACACTTACAAGTTTAATATTATCTGATACCTCACTTTCTAAAGAGATGTACCTGGCTGAGCACAGTGGCCCCTAATGGCACAGAAAACTGATTTTTTTTAAATACTTCACTTTGCCAACTTTCCTTTCATTTTGGTTTACAAATGTCCAAAACCTACATAATGCTACCCCTTATCTCTGCATCTTCAAATGACAATTTTCAAAGCTGAAAACTTACAATTTTTATAACCTAAAGATTAAAGAACACTCTGACTCCTCAGAAAAATGTATCTTGTACAGGAGGCTAGAAATATTGCATCAGTCTTCTAATTTTAAATATTGAGGGACTGAGGTTAGCTTGAATAAAGAAGATAAAATTTTAATCCCATCTTTGAAAATATTAAAAAGTTCAGGAAAATTCAGGAAGCATCTTTAATCTTCAAATAAATTGCCACCAGTGCCATTTCTGAATACAAATCTAATTATATTTTCCCGTGTAACTTCACTGGCAGCTTTTTTCCTGCCCAACCTAAAGGATTGCTACTCATTCAGAAATTTTACCTGTTAATCAGCTGCCCTTATATCTTGCTGCTATATCTGTGTCTATTTTTGCTGTTTCTAGAATAACAATATACAGAGCTAATCAGATTTCTTTTCAAAATAAAATAAAATAAAATAAATAAAACAAAAGAAGACAGTACCATAGGAGAAGCTACACAAAGTGAGGTCTCTTCCTAGCTCTTTCAAGTAAAAGTTTAGAGATTTCCAGAAATATTTCTTTTTAACAGGTTAAAATGCTTTTCTCATTAATAAGAAAAATGTTAGGATTTGGCTACAAAATGAACCTTTGAACTTGACTCAGTGTGATGTGCTAAGAAATTAGAATAATTATATTTTACTGAGAGTTTTTCTGAAAGCTACAGGCTTTCATAGCCCACAAGTGGTACCTCATTTATAATCTGATATCCTCTAATTATAGTATATCTTGTCTTAGGAAACATAACCTTCCTGAGGCATAGAAACTAGGTTTCAAAGGAAAAAAGAAATCTAGTCTTTAAGCCTGAAAAAAATCAATACTGCAGGTTTTTCAAAACAAGCAAAAGAAGTGAAACTATAGTGCTTTGCAAGAAACAAGACTGATGAAGGGCTTTTAAGTGAAAACGTTCAGCTCCATTTGGCTTGTTTCTTGGTTGCTGATACCTAACAACTTCTCATCTTATCAGCTATGATAAACACGCATGTGTCACTTGCATCATGTAATCATGCCTAGTTATCATGATGATTCATTGTAAGTAATTAGCTACTGTAACTCAGATGGCTGAATTCTAATGCATCGCTCTATTGTGACAGAGTGTGTTATACGCAATACATAAATTCATAGAGGAGACCAAGATTCAGACCCTGTATCTCTGGCTTTAAGTGTCTAAAAATCCCTTTAGCTTTGCCCTAAGGGTAGATAATTTGTACAACGTCTGAAAAGTTGAGCAGGTTTCCCAGACAGCTTAGGGAAAACTAGTTCTGCACTATTCCTCAGATGTTCTCATCACAAAAATATGATTATGATCCTTTTACCTCTTTCTCTTCATTCTTCAGAAATTGCTATTGCTGGCTGCACAGTGAAACTAGAACAGCCAGCCTCCTAATTCCTTACCCAAGGACAGCCATTTCTGTTTGGTAGCAAAAGTTGTTATAGATGTTAACTTCTATGCTGCGCTCAATGTTCCCGCTGTGTTTTAGACATAGTCTGGTAATGAAGCGATTTTGTTGGGGAAATCTGGAACTGTGATACTTAGCTTTTTCACTATATACACTGGTTTTGTCTGGGACAGAATTAAATTTCTTCATAGTTGCGCCTATGGTGCTATGTTTTGGATTTGTGATGAAAACAGTGTTGATAATACAGAGATGTTTCAGTTACTTCTGAGCAGTGCTTACACAGCGTCAAGGCCTCCTCTGCTTCTCACACCACCCCACCAGCGAGTAGGCCGGGGATGCACAAGAAGCTGGGAGGGGACACAGCTGGGACAACCAATCCCAACAGACCAAAGGGATATCTCATACTCATGCTCAGCAATAAAAGCTGGGGGAAAGAAGAAGAAAGGGGGGATGTTTTGAGTTACAGTGTTTGTCTTTCCAAGTAACCATTACACATGATGGAGCCCTGCTTCCCTGGAAACAGCTAAACATCTGCCTGTCAATGAAAAGTAGTGATGGAATTTCTGATTTTGTTTGCTTGCACATGCAGCTTTTGCTTTACCTATTAAACTGTCTTTATCTCAACCCGCAAGTTTTCTGCCTTTTACCCTCCCAATTCTCTTGGGTGTAGGTACTTAAGTTTTCTCTGTTTTGGGCATCCAGATTCTTCTTGTGAGATACAAGATCATGAAGGAAACTCCAAAGATCTTGGAACAGAGTGTACAGGACTACATACTGTTAATACTTGCCAGAAGGCCCAGAGCAACTTTCTCTAACTGTGAAGCTAGCAACACTTTGAGCAGGAGGTTGCATTAGATAACCTCTAGAGGTCCCTTCCAGCTTAAATTCTTTGGCTGTTTTGAGTTCCAGTGAGTATTACAGCAATTGTTCCCTACCTGTGTTGTGATTAATAGAATTTTTCTGAAGTGGAGTTCTGAAATAAAACATGGGCAACGGCAGAAAGAAACTGTCCTTCTCTACCTCACATATTCATGAAGTGTCAGCTAAGACATCGTGATCATCCTTGGCTCCTTCTGTAGTTGATAAAGAGTGACAGGAAGTTACAAAGGATCTGTCTACTGAATAAAAAGGCCACATATGACAATGAGGTTCATATCTCAAAAGTTCAGTTTGGTGGTTAAGTGAACTGAAAATTAAAAGGGACTGCTATGTCACTAGTCTTCAAAATGGGAGTGTTGCAGGGAAGAATAGATTTAGACAAGATAGTTTCCATCAAGATCTATCTTTCCATCTCTACCATAACTGCACTGAGGGGAAAAAAAATTAGTAAGGCCTTGAAGCTGTGAAGACCCCAGCTGTGGTGGAACATCATAGAGGCTCACTGAATTCATAGTGGGTTTATATGAAGGAAATTTGGTCTTTGTGTACACTAAGGTCCTAAATATACAGTCTATACTCAGTGGATTTAGTGATGGAAATTTACTTCTCCTCCTTATCTTCTTAACCGCTGTTGTACCCTTTTCCTGTTTCTCTGAGTCCTTTCTGTAGAGCATGTTTACTGTTTAGTTCAAAGCAGCCCATGGATAGTAGTTAAAAGAATACTCAGCAGGAGTTCATAAAGGAAATTTGCCAAAAAGCTCCAGTTTCTTTTCTTACAGAAATATATATTTAGCAGATGGAAGAAATTCAGCAGGTGTTTGCATATATATGTATGATGATTTTTGAGGGACGTCATAACCATTTTTAATCTACTTCATGCAGTATGCTTTGAAAGTCAGCAGTTCTGGAGTACTTCGAATCAAAGAAGGAAACTTTTTCTATGGCTACTACTGCCAGTCAGAGAATGTGTTCAAAAACCAGGTTCTATTTTGTTCTCAAGACTTACTTCCCTGTTAATATGATTCATAATATACCTAGATGCTCTGTGAAGAAGGAATGGCAAATTTTGAAGCATAGTCTGAGCAAATAATTATTGAATAAATGCATTTGATTAATTTTACAGAATGTCACCAAACTTTTGTCAGTGTAATAACTGCAAATCAATTATATTAAACAGTTGCCTAAACTGAGCAGTCTTAGATCCAAGGTAGCCTATGTAGTAATGGATGGCACAGTGCAAAAGAAAAGCCTCGGCAAATGAACAGATATGTGCATTATTTTACTAAGCTAAAAAGGAGGGGGGGGGGAAAGCTAAAGGGGCAAGGAGAAAAGTTAAAATATAAATTATCACATATTTAGAAGAAACAGCTTCTCAATGATCTCTCTCATTTAGCATTCCAAACATTTTATGGTACTAGCAAATTTTGTGCATCAGTAGAATTATTAAATATATCTACAACACATGAACGCATATAAATCAGAAATCGTTCACTCCAGTGGAATTTATATACTGTGAGCATTACTGTAATTACTTTAGAAATTGACTATTTGTAGTCTATATTTTCTATTCTTAAATATGCATATATGTGGTAATCTACGCTTCTAATGTACCATAAATAATATCATACTTTAGTTAACACAGTACCACAGACGTGCAGTGTTCAATGTCAAATCAAAATTTTCTCTTTTTTTTTTTTCAATTACTGTGTATTAGTATTTTGAAATATTAAATCTTCTATGTAGGATTGTATTCACTGGCTACTTTAATAAACAGGATTCAATGGGATGAACAGTTGGCCAAGAAATCTAGGAAAGAAACAAGATTTTATGCAAAATATTTAGATTTTTTTTTCTAAATTTATAATGAATAATACTACCTCTGGGGGGGAAAAAATTCCAATGGCAGAATTTGATCCTAAGAGTCAAGTTTCCAAAAATAGCTTGTAGAGTGTGGTTGTATAAAATTGTAAGTACATCTGTGGAATTAATCAAGTCTAAATTTGAATAGGAAAGGTTGGTATTGAGTTCATGGATGTAAAAGGTTGAATGACATTACCATACTTTAATGAATGTGCAAAATATTCTAAAAAAAATAATAAAAGATTGGGCAAGTCCATGATCTCAGCTTTTCCCACACTTAAGTTAGATTTCCCACAGAAACTGAAATCTATGGACAAAAATCTTCTGTGGACAAAGAAGTGCAAGATTCTTAGGGCCAGATATAGACAATTTTAACTAGATGAGTTTATAATCTCTTATTTTTTAATTAATGCTGGTAAAAATTATGAAAAGGAAAAACTAAAGAAAACCCAATCTTACATTAAGAGTTCGAATACAATTGTTATTTGCATTGTGATGCCACTACCTAAAAGGCCAGTCATGGACTTCATGGGTTTTAATTCTTTATAAACAGGGAATAAGAAACAAGCTTTTGTCTCAAAGACTATGCTAAGTCAAGAACCACCTTAGCTTGTAGATAGATGGCACAATACCCATAAAATGCAATTAGTTTCTTCACTGGTCATGGAATGACAATCTCCTAACACTACCATTTTCACTTGCTCTCAACATCCATAGCAACAATAACAAAGAGTTTGAAGGACAGTTGGAAAGAACTTTGTCCATCTTTACGTATCATTGGTTTTGAGCATGATGGGCACATCACTTGTCTTATTTGAAATAATGAACACATTGTTTTCATGTTGAATACTAAGATTTAGCTTTACTACACTCTATGAACCAGATAGTTGCAATGATATTCACTGGTAGATACCTAACAAATTTACAGACTTTCAAAAGCTTTGTAGGCACTTACCTTTATTTGGAATCTAAATACACTTAACTTTCCATCAAAACAACTCTCCAAAGCAACATAGCTATCCTTTAGCAATGTTCTATTCTTGCCTTAACTATCTGTTCATAAAAGTAATAAAAAAGATATGCAGAGGTTTTACATAACAATTTTTCTAAATGCATAGGAAAGTGCCTATTATTAAATATTAGAACAATTAAATTGCTTATGCACATTTGCCTATGCTTTTACCCTTTCAAAGCCTGATGTTTAGCAATGCCAGAGTAGGACTTGACATAATAGCAGTCATGAAGACTTTATGTAATCTGTTTATATAGAAAGATTCTCTAGTCCTGGCTATTCTTTATTTTACCTCATACTATTTATATGTACAAGGCTTTTCCAATAGACTAGAATTATGGCAGTATAATTACACTTTACAGAGCATCAAGGTCTGTTATGTGGAAATGCATCAAACTAAGTACATATGTTTATCCTCTATTTTGCAAGAATCCTTAAAGAATTCTAGTAGCCATAATTCACCTTTCAAAAGTCATTACTAGTTTCTCCCTAATGTATTAGGTTAGTCTAGGTGGTTTATGACTCCTCCATTAATGTTTTGTTTTGTTTTAGAACATTTTCTCCTAACACCAGGATAAAGCATATCAGGCAATAATTTCTTGGATCATCTTTAGCACCTCTTTAAAAAGAAGTACAGTGTTGTCAGCTCTCTTGCTCTCTGGTTTAACGGCTATTTAATGATGAAAGGTCTAATCCTGATTCCTTTGTCACTAGTTGAAGACTCAGTAAATTTAGTGGGAGCAGAATATAATTTTAATTGCACAGTTTTCCTACAAGCACTGTTCATTTGTTCTTTGATTTCACTGAGACTCTTGGACAAATGCCATAGGTGATTGGTGACTTATTTTAACTTCATTTCTCACATTGCAACATCTCCTCTGCTTACTTATTTGCACTTAGTTCCAGATAAAGTCTTGTGTTTTCAACAGTACGTGAATTAACTTGTGTGTGGTCACCTCTCCAAGCTTTATTTACATAATGGATGATACCTTTTGCCTGACAGGGACATCCTATCAAACACAAACAAACAAAAAAAGTAAAATTTGGCCCAAATCATGATTTAGATGAATTCCCAGAGTAGACTAAATTCAATTCTTAAGGAATATTAGTAAATTTCAAAACTTGGGAATTTTTCCTTATGTATTGAAGTATATTTTAAGAGCTGAAATTAATCTTCTCATCACATGACATATTTTACTGAGTAAAATATGAGTCACTAGGTACAGGTTACACTGATACTGCTGAATACATGAACTCCAGACAATAATCTGTGCTTCCAAAATCAAGCAGAAAAGACTATTCTGTATTCATATTGCACAGTACTTGATCTAAATCTCCTTTGGGCTTTGTGTAATGCTTTTTCTGTCATTAAGTTGTAATTGCCATTCTGTCCTTATATGGGTACTTTCTGCTTTTTTTGTTTTACTTTTCAGTTTCATAAATACTATGAAGGTTGTGTCTGCAGCCCACAGTATTACCACATCATTGCAACATGAAAGTGAGGATATGTGTTACTTTTGTGGGATGGGAAAACATAAGATACTTCAGCCAGTTGCCTGTTAGAAGTGAACTGTCACCTGAATGGAATCCAGGCTTTGTTTTGAAGTCAATGACATGATGCATTCCAATGAGATGGTGCATCCCAAATGAAAACTTCAAATTGAATCAGAATTTATGCAATGCGGTCAACCAAAAAGTGTGCCTGGTAGTGGCATGGAAACATACTACTTGACAGTGTAGACATAGCCATTGTCTAGGGGTTAGATAACTCTTACATCATCAGATTTTAAAGTGTGGTTTGATTAGAAGTGTGCTAGATACAGACCTGTGAAAGTAAAAGAAGAACAGACGTTTGATTTTGAAGGGGTCCTGTCAAGTAATACATTTGAGAGGATCAGTTGCTGAAAGCAAAGCTGGATAGCAACAGTGTTATGTCACTGGAAGGGAACAAAGATGACATTGTGCTTGGCATTGGACCATGAGGTCATGCTGGAAGCCCTGTAAACACAGGCACCCTAGAACCTTCCAGAACTTGTTCAGCTGCACCCATAAGGAATTCTCTATTTAAATACCAGTTTCACATTAATCTACTCACAAATTATTGAGATAATCACATAAACATAAATAATAACAACAACAGTAATAATAATAGTCACCAAGCAGAATCGTTGGTATCTGACCAAATCCAGTATCAATGTTTTATAAGACCCAATGAAAATTTTTAGGTACTAAAGAAGCAATCTCCTGCCATAATGAGAGAGAAGTAAAACAAAACAAAACAAAGACTTACTGAGACCAGAATTGATCAAGATTACTATTCCTTTTTATATATTTTATGCATACTTAAGATTAATATGAGCATTTAATCTTACTGATACGATGTAGATAGACAGTTTAGTTAGTTCTGTGTGCTGCTTTTGCATTAAAACTGTGGAAAATGTGATGACTTTAACAAAAATAAAAAGTTACTTTAGAATTAAACAACCTGAATAGGATCTTCAGAGATGTAGGTACCTTCCCAAGTCTGCCACAGATTTCCTTTAAAACTCTGAGCAGTACACAGAGGCTAATACTATATAGTCCTTGCTGATGAATGTATGAAGCAGCTTCTCAGAGGGCTTTAATAGCACTCCTCAGGCAAGTAGCTACTCCTGGGGATTCATGATGTATTCCTTTATCTCCCTTACTCTCATCTTTTCATGGAAAAATGGAGGCAGTAATACTGCTGTGAACGATAAAATCCTCAAAAAAACATTTGGGAGTTTCCAGACAGTATTTTAGAAGTTTGTATTGGCATCAAAGGTGGAAGCTTATTTTGTTAGGTTTTGTGCATATTTAAACAAAAAGATTGGCCTTATTCCCAAAGATCTTACAATTTACAAAGGCTGTAAGTGGATAAAACCGATGCATACATCTTACTGAAAAAGTAACAAATAGTCTAATAAACAGAGGGCATTGTACTGTCACTGCATAGCCATTCATCTGGGCACCTGTGAATATACGTGCAAATTTTTTAAACCACCTTGCACTTAGTATTAAGGAAAAATATTAAGGAAGTTAAGGAAAAAAATATATAATGGCCTTGTACATTTTTAAATGGAGAGGAGGGAATGATATGGAAAGTATGAAGGCATTAAATAAAAGGTAAAAAAGCTGTGTTATTGCTGCAACGTCAGCAATTGTCAATAGCTTAATAGTATATATAAGTTAAAAGCTAGACAGTGAGAGCAGCACAAGGGGTGATAATCTTGTAAATAACTGAATAAATTCTGTATTTGATGCATTCTTGTGACAATTCTGCCTCACCTCTATTCATTAAGTAAATATTAATTTTAAAGAAATCAGTGTTGATTTATTGAAAAAAAAATTTCTTTGTCTTCTATACACTTTTTTTTCTGCCAGATTGGTTTCTGGGGCTATAGCTCAAAACAAAATTGGAACTAAACCAAATATTTCTGACAAATTTCTCTTAAAATAAATATTCCTACACATAAACTTTATGTTTTGTGTCATTTTGCATTAATCTGATCCAAATAAACATAAAAAATTCACCTTGAACTGACAGTAGCCTGATATATTTTTGTGATTCAACAACGATTTCCCCAGTAGTTTCTGAGTGAGGATGAGAAGTGAGTAAAAAGCTCAAACGAACTTAGTAACATGTTTCTGCTGTTTTCATGCCTACTGGAGAATGATTTATCCACTTACAAACAATAAAATAAAATTGGCTTCTTTAGCCATTCTCTGCCAGACATCTTTAATTTTAACTTCATCTAATTTGCATACATTATTTTTATCTTTTATACACAGCATCCAAGCAACAACACTGTGCAAGTCAATCTAAAAGCCTTTTATTACATTACAGTTTAATTTCTTATTTACTATGTTTGCTAAATTATATTTTTGAACAAAACTGGCAGCTACTCTCTCAATTGACCAGAATGTTGTATTTTTAATGATTGGAGCTGGAAACAGCTGGAAGCTATTGTTTTAAACATAACGTTAACTTTGTTTGCATGATAAGTAAATGGCTATGCTGACTGGTAACTGAACAAGATTGAAGACTGCAGGTAATAACAAGATACTGACATGAACACCCTGAAGACATATAGTCAAGGAAGCCAAATTAGAGTCCTTTTATCTTAAGAATTTGCTTCAGGAAAAAGTAGATCCAGAATATTTATTTAGTGAAGTACTCTGTACTGACAGCTGAGATCATATGGAATAGTCAAACTAATTTCAGTTTGCAGGAGCTAGAAATTAAAAATAATCACTGCGGGGGGAGATGGTAACAGAGTATCCCCAAAATGCTCATCATGTAGGCACATTGCACAAAGGTATATTCTTTCCTTATAATCTACTATGTTTATTGTATAATTTGATTATGATATTCTGGACTATTCAAGAAAGAGTTTGATGAAGATCTCAGCATTGCTTATGAAGTGTGAAGTTAAGAATGCTGGAGGGTTTTTCACTTCAGTCTGTCTCTGTTAATTTCTCTGGGTGACTGGCAAATGGTAGACAGGTTCAAGGATGCAACTTGGTTCTCTGCAACTATTACATCCTGCAATCAAGAAAAAAAATTCTGTCTTGCTACCACTAAGTTTAACTGTAAATATAAACCAAAAAATTAATTTGGTGATTTAATCCTCTGAGAGCTTATTTGCCTTTAACCTACTGGATCTTGGATCTTGCTGATGATTCATTTACTGACATAATTGTTAAAGCTGCTGTAGGTTCTGGAATTATTGAAACCCCTCCACAAGACACAGATATATAACATTGAGTGTCTTTCCAAAAACTACTGTAGTTGAAATAATTCTAAGTATTTGTTTAAATCCTTATAATTTTTGATGTTTTTGTAGAGTACTTATTTTGTTAGGTATTTTTATTAATCAAGTACACATACCTTGATTCTAATATTTCTAATATCCTCCTCACTTTCATGGGGAGTGCCCAGTTGATGCAAATAGATTCATTTTAAAAGCTTTCTCAAAAGTGAGAAAGTTTTTCTCAAATCATGATTACAGTTTTATATTTCACAGTCAGTGTTCCAACACAGAACTATGGTTCAGGGCTGGGCTACTGCTGAAATAACTTTCTTCAGTTTGCACAATTTTGTATTTCATAAACTTTATTAATTGAAGTGATAGTGATTTAAGCATTTAACTTACTAGATGGATAAAAATAGAATCCAAAGTAAGCAATCTGGTAACTAATCTCATCTAGATGTAGACATCAATACTGTAATTATCTACATCTGAACAGGTCATTCTAGATTCATATGATAGTTAATGTGGAGAAATAAGCACTTTTTGGGTGTGATTCATCTGACCTATTTTATGTCTACTTCAGAATAAGACAACTTACTCTCTAGAAAGTGCCTAGTCCTTTCCATTTGCTCTAAAGGGAATTTAGGATGACTAGCTTAGGAGTCAGTATCTATTTTTTGGTGGGTGAATACCATTATCAGTGTTTGTCACTAAAAAAAGATGCATATTGTGAGAAGAAATATAAGGGTGACTGTTCTCCATTCATACACAACATTTACAGAAAAAAAAACAGTGCAAATTTACATTTCCTTCTTAAAGATTTCCTTTGCAAATATGTAAATTTACATTCTCTATGGAATTCTTTTGGAAGAACTTGTAAGAATATTAGAAATTACAGAAATGAAAGACAGGAATATAGGGTAAGGACAAACTTTCTGAATTACTGAATTCTTTCTTGATCATTTCATCTTGAAATTCTTGTTTATTTAGTCCATGACTCCAGCTGTAACGCTCTCCTAGAATTAGACTTCAGTAGTTAGAAACCTTCTTCTAATTTCCAGCATTTTAAGTTATCCCCAAGTTTTAGTTATCTTTATAAATTGCATGACATCAAAGACAGACTTAGATATCTGAGATTTCTTTGTAGAAAAATAGTTTGCAGATGCCAAATCTGATCTTAGTGCAATTTCCTTCTCTAAACAATCAATAAAAATTATCTAGGAATGCTCTAACTGTAAGGAACTTACCATACATTTAATCTCCCTTTTCCTTTCCCCTCATATTTCCACTCTTTCTTTCAATATCTGTTTGAAAACTTTCCTATTTCCATTGACCTATATTTACCATGATATTTCCTCCTTCTCCTTTTCCTGAGAATATATATTTACATAGAAGTATTCTGATTATTGATCAGCTATTTTAAAATAACACTTCAAATTTGATAATAGTCTCTACAAAGCCCTGAGCTGACATTTGTAATTTCAATTGTATCTGAAGTATAGAACGGAGATTGTTAGTTGTACTGAAATTAGTCTGTCAAAATCTTTGGGTTTTGCTACCGTCTAAAGTGCACTTTCCTTTTACAACATTAATTCTTATTATGAACATCGCCTTTAGCATGTCCTGCTCCATTACAATTGCTTTTTTCCTCTCTTTGGGTCATTTGTAGTGCTGAGTCTGTAGCACCATATCATCCATTCAGTTTTTTAATATTAAAAGCAAAGTCACATAAACTTTTAGATTGTCTTTCCTGGAACAAGAAAAAGTTTTAAAAGTCATGCAGTAGAAGTCTATTTTGGATGCAGAATGGAATACTCAGAATTTCTGGAAAGGACAGAAAAAGTACTGCATATGAATACACTGGCTGTACATGAAAATCTGCTCCATATGCAGATGCAGGGACAACATCACAGGAGGTAGCTATAAAAATTGCCTTTAGTGTCTGAAGATGTAAAAATTTTTGGATTTGTTCAAAGACTAAATTTCTTGTGGCAACTCTGACATTTTCCTATACATCACAACATGTAGAGAGGCAGGTGTTAACAGATGTTAACATCTCAAGAGTGGGTTTGTGGTTAATTCCTTAGATTTTAAATATAGATAATCTTTGTCCCAGGCTAAAGATGAGTGATTTGATGGTTGAGTGACTGTACTACTAAGGTCATGCAGGTTTTAAGGCCATCAGGCTGTAATTCTCAGAGACTGAAGTGGCACAAATAAGATTTATGTTCATGTAACTCAGGTTGACCACAATAATTCCGAAGTGATCCCAGTATTTGGTCCAAAAAATGGAATTAAAGGAAACAACTTTATTGTCTGGTTTCTATGAAAATATATGTCTACAAGAACTTTAACAAATCTGATTTAGTCATGGTTTGACTATCTCATTATATTTGCTTCACTACCGACTTTTGATTTACATAAATGTTCACTAGAGTTTTAATTGCATTTTCCTTCATGTTACATTTTACTGCTACAATCTATGGCTGTAATTGAAAAGGACTTAATTTTTAATCAGGGATCTTTTATGTAGAAAAATATGTATCATTTTAATGTGACAAAAATTTACTGTGTTGAATAGAACTTCTGAGATGTAAATGCAGAGACTGAGTCTATAAATTAGCCTGGCAACCAGTATAGGCTATAGGCAAATGCACAGACAGACAATCCTCTTAGCTTGATGAAGAAATGTTTGCTGAAAAGATTTTATCCCTGAATTTTAAACTGAAAGTTAGATCATTGCTCTAACAGGCAAGCAATTGTAGAAATACTTAAACCATTCTGTATAACTCGACAGAGTTTATCTAAACGGTGCCCTAAAGGGAAATCCCTGAACTCACAGAGAACAATAGAATTACAGTGATGTTCTGCATCACAAATAACTGCACTGGAGTAACCTTAAACCAGAACAGTTAATATGTTGACACTGTTTTTTCTTTTTTTTTTTTTTTTTTTCAGTAGTGGCTCCCAAGGATTCAGCTGTCAGTGCCTTCCTCCTCCATTCTGGACAGTCCAAGTTTCACTAACTTGTACATATGTATGTATGAAAACACTTGAATTTCTGACAATGGTCTGAATTACCTATCTCTGTATAGTCTTATATTCAGTATTTTGCATATACTGTCTAGAATACACTTTCACAAATAAATCTTTGGGGTTTTATTCATGATCTTAACATTTTAACCTTACATCTACTTTCAACATAATGGTATTATTAATATTTTGCTTAAATACTCATTGAGTTTACTGATGTTCAATATTAGTCATGATTGGGTCAACTGAAATTCCTTTTATGCAGTGGCTGTTTGTATAATATAAACATTTATTTTATAGCTTTGTATTAGTTTATTCTTTGGATCAAACTAAGCCATTTTAAGCTAAAACACCTTCAGAGTAGTTTAAAAGAAGCAGCCATAAACTGAAGCAGAACTACCTAATACAGAATTTAACTTTCTTACTGGTTAAAATTATTCTAATATTCCACATATGATCACTAAAATACTGGAAAAAATAATTTACAGTTCTCTGAAACCACTGCTTAAGAGATTATAGAGTAACTGCAATGAAATAGAACTGCACAGAATATAGTTTCAGTACTGTGCGCCATTTGGACTACTTTTTGATTTCATAAAGTTATGTTTAATTTACAGTGTTTGGAGGGGGTTTCTTCCAACTTATGAAATGTATTCTGTACTCTTGGGACCTTGTGAAGGGAATTCTACTTACTAGCCTGATACGTGAAACATGCCAAGAGGAATAGCAACTAAATATGTTCTTAAACAGATCCAATAGCTCAGACACAATAGACTGTACAATATTTCAATTTTTAGTTGAAAAGGAAAGACTCAGGAGAACCTACTAGCATGCAAGTACATCACTGTAGACCTTCCACTACTCAGAGTTCCCTGAACAAAACCCAACTATTCATGTTTTATACCCAAAAAGAGGAGTTTCATTATAAAGACTGTAAGGCAGGCAGGTGTGTTATATTCATCATTTAGAATGAGAAAATGAGAGGCAGAAAGATTGAACAGTGACTGCCCTCAGCAAACTGAAGAAATCGATTGCATGTCGTGACCCCCCTCTATTAAGCTGAAGAGAAGAATGAGAAATCACCCTTATGTATAGATCTATTTTGTATAAACAACCTGAGAGTCCTTCCCTTTCAGATAGAAGTAGCCAACATTAGTCTTGGATACTAAGCAGCTATCTTTCAGGTAGTCAGACTTCAGATGACTACATAACTCATGTAAATAACAGGTATACTGACTGCTTCAACACCTTTAAGCAGCAAGAGGAGCTGAAGATTTTACTGAACAGACCTGAGAACAGAATATTGCAAAATGTAATTTGGGGATGCTTCCTGATGTGCAGTGCTGTGGGAATTAATTTTCAAGTTGTCTACAAAACATTCATCTTTATTACTCTACCAGGCTGCGGAGTGTGTAATGTCTGCAGTGCCCATTACTGATCTCCCTGAAATTTTGTATGTTGATAGACATCCATAGGCCAACAAATTTGGGAAACAGAATATAGCAGTAAAGCCTAAGGAACACAAGGAAAGAAATGTGGGGGAAAAAAAAAACAAACCAAGAAAAAAAAATCAAAAAATCAAAAGAATCCAACAACTTTTGTTCCTACACTGGAGCCTTTAAAACCTGAAGTTGATGTACATTATTTCAGAAATATAGTTTTGGGAAACTTCTTTAGCCTGCTTTCCTGAGATCAACCAGTTAGCGGGGTCATGGATTACAAGTCATTCATGTGTAGGCCAACACCTAGATGGCGTGTGCTTCTCTATGTCCACGAGTACATTGATACAATCAGGTCTGCAAGGAAACAGTCTAATGAGGTGAGAAAAAAACCAGTATCTGCTATACACTTGTACTGGGTTTAACTTGTACTGTCATGGCTTTGGGTTGCTGGGCACTACAGAATCCCCTCTGTGGAGGAGACCCTGAACTGCCCTGAGCTGCTCACAGCCAAGTCTAGGTGACTGCAACACCACTGTGAATGCCCCATTGCTCCCCAATACTGCAACTACACAAGGGAGCCCTTGAGATCCCAGTTCACATGTATTTAGGAAAGAGAGGCAGCCGTGGGAGAGAAGAAAGACGGGTACATTAGAACAAACTAAGCATAACTTGCAGTAAAAACAGAGTTGGTGAAACTAAGAAGGGAGGAGGAGAGGTGTGTGGCTTGTGTTGAGCCTGGAGAAGGAAATATATTTACTTAAGTGGTTCGTTTTTTTTTTTTTTATTATGGTCTTTTTTTACCTAATACCTGAATCAGTCAAAAACCACTAGCCTGAACTTTAGAAAGACAGACTTTGGCCTATTTAGAAGTCTGGTAGAGAGAGTCCCTTGGCAGGCAGTCCTGAAGGGCAAAGGAGTCCAGGAAGGCTGGACATTTTTCAAGAAAGAAGTCTTAAAGGCACAGGAGCAGGCTGACCCTATCTACTGAAAGACGAGCTGGTGGGGAAGAAGACCCGCCTGGCTGAACAAAGAGCTTGGGCTGGGACTCAGGAAAAAAAAAAAAGAGTTTATCGTCTTCGGAAGAAGGGGCAGGCAACTCAGGAAGACTACAAGGATATTGTTAGGTTATACAGGGAGAAAATTAGAAAGGCAAAGCCCCAGCTAGAAGTTAAACTGGCCACTGCAGTTAAAGATAACCAAAAATATTTTTACAAATATATCAGCAACAAAAGGAGGGCCAAGGAGAATCTCCATCCTCTATTGAATGCAGAGGGAAACATTGCCACAAAAGATGAGGAGAAGGCTGAGGTACTCAATGCCTTCTTTGCCTCAGTCTTTAATAGTCAGACTAGTTATCCTCAGGGTATTCAGGCCCCTGAGTTGGGAGACAGAGAGGGCAAGCAGAATAAAGCCCCAGTAATCCAAGAGGTAGCAGTTAGTGACCTGCTACTCTGCCTGGATGACCGGGATGGGGGCCCATCTATGGGCCCAGATGGGATCCACCCGAGGATACGGAGGGAGCTGGCAGAGTTGCTTGCCAAGCCACTTTCCATCATTTATCAGCAGTCCTGGTCAACCAGAGAGGTCCCAGATGACTGGAAGTTAGCAAATGTGACACCTATCTACAAGAAGGGTCGGAAGGATGATCTGGGGAACTACAGGCCTGTCAGCCTGACCTCGGTGCCGGGAAAGGTCATGGAGCAGATCATCCTGAGTGCCATCACACAGCACATGCAGGACAATTGAGAATCAGGCCCAGCCAGCATGGGTTCATGAAGGGCATGTCCTGCTTGACCAACCTGATCTCTTTCTATGACAAGGTGACCCACTTAGTGGATGAAGGGAAGGCCGTGGATGTTGTCTACCTGGACTTTAGTAAGGCCTTTGACATTGTCTCCCACAGCATTCTCCTGGAGAAACTGACTGCTTATGGTTTGGATAAGTGCACTCCGTGCTGGGTTAAAAACTGGCTGGACGGCCGAGCTCAGAGATTGGTGGTGAATGGAGTCAAATCCAGTTGGCGGCCGGTCACGAGTGGTGTTCCCCAGGGCTCAGTGTTGGGGCCGGTCCTGTTCAATATCTTCACTGATGATCTGGATGAGGGGATTGAGTGCACCCTCAGGAAGTTTGCAGACAACGGTGAGTTGGGTGGAAGTGTTGGTCTGCCTGAAGGTAGGAAGGTTCTACAGAGGGATCTGGACAGGCTGGATCAATGAGCTGAGGCCAACTGTATGAGGTTCAACAAGGCTAAGTGGTGGGTCCTGCACCTGGGTCACAACAACCCCATGCAATGCTACAGGCTTGGGGAGGAGCGGCTGGAGAGCTGCCTGTTGGAAAGGGACCTGTGGGTGTTGGTTGACAGTCGCCTGAACATGAGCCAGCAGTGTGCTCAGGTGGCCAAGAGGGCCAATGGCATCCCGGCTTGTGTCAGAAATCATGTGGCCAGCAGGACCAGGGAAGCAATCATCCCCCTGTACTCAGCACTGGTGAGGCCACACCTTGAGTACTGTGTTCAGTTTTGGGCCCCTCACTACAACAAAGACATTGAGGTGCTGGAGCGTGTCCAGAGAAGGCCAGCGGAGCTGGTGAAGGGTCTAGAGCACAAGTCTTATGAGGAGCAGCTGAGGGAACTGGGGTTGTTTAGCCTGGAGAAGAGGAGGCCGAGGGGAGACCTTATCGCTTTCTACAACTACCTGAAAGGAGGTTGTAGCAAGGTGGGTCTTGGTCTCTTCTCCCAGGTACCAAGCAACAGGATGAGAGGAAATGGCCTCAAGTTGTGCCAGGGGAGATTTACATTAGATATTAGGAGAAATTTCTTCACAGAGAGAGTGGTTAGGCATTGGAATAGACTGCCCAGGGAAGTGGTGCAATCACAGTCCCTGGAAGTGTTCAGAAAACGTGTGGATGTGGTTCTTAGGGACATGGTTTAGATGTGGACCTGGCAGCTAGGTTAATGGTTAGACTTGATTATCTCAGAGGTCTTTTCCAACTTTAATGATTCTATGATTCTATGATTCTATGATCAATCATGAGAATTTGGTGGTGCCTGGATGTAAATACAACTAAGTAAAATCTCCTTTGTTGAGACTGCTTCGCCTGCAACGCCACCGTGGTCTAAGGCTATTATGCTGTAATAATATTAACAAGAAAAAAAATGAAGAATTATCCTGCAACTCAAGAAATCTGGCTTAAAATCTGTCATGGTCATTTAAATATTTTCAATTCACTAATTAAATATCTATATGTATCTTCCAACCTGTCAGCCTCACCTCTCTGCCTGGTAAGATCATGGAACAGATCCTTCTGGAAGGATCCTTCTGGAGCGATTACCTCAGTTGACAAGGGAAGAGCTGTGGACCTCTTAAGGTCTTTGATGTGGTCTCCCACAACATTCTTCCCTCTGCATTGGAGAGATATGAGTTTGATAGATGGACTGTTAGATGGATGAGGAATTGACTGGATGGCTGTGTCTAAAGAGTTACAGTCAATGGCTCAGTGTCCAAGAGGAAACCAGTAACGTGTGGTGTCCCTCAAGGGTCTGTACTGAGACAAATACTATTTAATAGCAATGACAGACAGTGGGATTGGGTGCACCCTCAGCAAGCTTGCAGACAACACCAAGCTGAGTGGCACAGTTGATTCGCTAGAAGAAAGGGATGCTATCCAGAGGGACCTTAACAGGCTTGAGGAAGGGGCCCGTGCAAACCTCATGAATTTAAACAAGGCCAAGTACAAGGTCCTGCACCTGGGTCAGGGCAATCCCCAATATCAATACAGCTGGGGGATGAATGGATTGAGAGCAGCCCTGCATAGAAGGACTTGGGGATACTGGCGGGAGTAACTATGACTCTCTTAAGATGGGATCAAAGTTACTAATTGGGCTGAGCTGCAGAGGTCACACCTCCACGTGGTCCCACTGGATGCCCTTCGGGGTAACTGAGTTGACCTCTGCCCCAGACTGGGAGTTATAATTTCTTCCTCCCTATCGATTGGCCTCACCAATCAGTCGATAGTAATTCAGTGGTGATACAAATTTCTGGCATCGAATTATATCCTTGCCTAAAACCTGTGCCCACGGGTTCAAAGCTGGGCTCCAACCCGACAGACACTGAGGGTGGTGCTGTCTGGTTTTTCCTTCACCCTCACATTATATTGTAAAATGCGTCAACCAATGCGGGTTTCGTTCGCGTCGGTAGCTACGCAGACATGCTTTATGGACTTATTTGGAGATGAGGTCACGAGAAAGATCCAAGACCACGAACAGCCGGTGAATGAGACTTTGAATTTAAGGGGACTGGAGTTTATAAATTCCAGGATTGGGGAACCAGAAAGAGGTTATTCTACCTCCCTGGCTGAGAGACTGGGTGGCTTACCAGAGGTTTATGAGGAACTGACCTCTCCAGAGCTTGAGGGCATTGTCATTAGCCCATATCATGAAGAGGTAGAGAGTGAGGAGGAAGAGGAACTCTCACCTCTTGGTGCCATGGCTCCTTCTTTGCCAGCAACACCTATTTTGGGCTCAAATCTTGACCTGCCAACTGAAGGCACACTGGTGATAAAGATTCCGGACAAAAATCCACCGTGTCCATGTTGTGGAAACCGAACAGGAAAAATGTCAGGGCTTATTGAACACTTAAAGAGAGCACATGGAAAAAGAAAGATTTTGTTTCAGTGTGCCAATTGTGGGAAAACGAATGTGAAACATCAAAGTATTGCTTGCCATGTTCCTAAATGTAAAGGGGCTCAGGAAACCGCTCCAGTGGAAGGTCTGGCCTGTGAGGAATGCGGGACAATATTTAAATCAAAAATCGGTCTTGGGCAACATAAACGCTTGGCGCATCCCGCTGTTAGAAACATTGAGCGGATTATGGCTACTCGCCCCAAAGAAAGTACAAAAAGAGGGGTACATCGGCAATGTTGGACGGAGGAAGAGGTTGAATTGTTATGTAAGCTGGATAAACAGTTTGAGGGAAGTAAGAATATTAATAAGCTGATTGCTGATTATATTCCATCAAAAACAACTAAGCAGATAAGTGACAGGAGAAGAGGGCTGCATAAGAGCCCTGTTAAGAAAGCCGAGAAAGAGCAAGAATTGAAAATGCAGCTGATGCAAGAAGGGGAATCTCGGGATGACACTGGATCGAAAGTTGAAGGGGGACTGAAATCCCATTATTGGAGAGTGATCTCAGAATGGGTGTCATCTGAAAAGCTGCCCATTCTTCAGGGAATCTTTGAGGAAGTAAACGAAGGTGGAGAACATCCATCAATACTAATTGATGAGGCGATTGAAGACTATTATGCATGCTTTTTCTCAAAGTCCGAGGAATTGAAGGCTGACCGGTCTCAGAAGAGGCAACCAGCCCAAGGGGCTACTCCTTCTGAACCTCCTAAGGAGTGGATGAAGAAAAGGGCCAAAAAACGGGGTCAATTCCTGAGGTTCCAGCGGCTGTTTTATCTCGACAGAGGAAAACTAGGCGGTATTATCCTGGATGATGTGGATTCCCTGAAGTGCAATATCCCACTAAATGAGGTTCACAGCGTGTTCAAGTCTAGATGGGAATTGCCTGGTACGTTTAAGGGCTTGGGAACATTTAGAACCATTGGTCGGGCAGACAATTCCGCATTCGAAACCATGATCACGGCGAAAGAGATCTCGAAAAATATCAAAGAGATGAATAAAAACTCGGCACCAGGTCCCGATGGATTAAGCTTGAGAGATGTTATAAAGATTGATCCACACTATGATCGACTGATGGAGTTATTTAACTTATGGCTGGTGGTGGGGGTTATACCGGATGTGGTTAGAGGATGCAGGACAGTTTTAATATCGAAATCGGCCTTGCCTGAGCGCCAAAATGATATCAATAATTGGTGACCAATTACTATCGGGTCAACCATATTGAGGCTGTTTTCCAGGATTTTGACAGCAAGGCTGAAAAATTGGACATGAGCTGGCAATGTGCACTTGCAGCCCAGAAAGCCAACCATATCCTGGACTGCATCAAAAGAAGTGTGGCCAGCAGGTTGAGGGAGGTGATTCTCCCCATCTAGTCTGCTCTCATGAGGCCCCACCTGGAGCACTGCATCCATAACTGGATGAGTTTAAGTCATAGATGCTTATTTACACCTGACTGATTTTTTTTCCACATCTGATATGAAAGAAAAAGTTATTCTGTGTGAAGTCAGCATTATATTTACTTGGACACATATAGAGAGTATACATTTGTTTATGTATTCTTCAGCTGCAGAAAGGGTCATGAGTTTGCACATTACTACAAAACCACACAAGTCATGGAATACCTTTATGTTTTAGTCATAGAAGCTCAGTAAGATGTGCAACTTTTGAAGTATAGGAATCTTCATTTCACAGGAACTTTCCTAATGTAAAGAAAATGGTCCTTTGTCCCATTTAAAAAAAAACAACCAACCAACCAAAAAAAAAAACCAACCCAAGAAACAAAGCCAAACTTATGTCTCCAGGTCAAATGCAAAAAAATCTAATTTTTATTTCAATATGTGATCACTACCTCCCATCTTCTTGTATACACCTACATGTCTTTGGTACAATTACGTAAGAGCTTATATGTAATTAAATCAATGTTTTACTTTGCACCACTTCTTTTCATTCCTGAAGGTTTAGAATTACTAAGCTAACCATAAGAAACCTAAATACCTTCAAAACAGATTTAACAGAGTGATCCAAAAATGAAATAGTACATTTCAGCAGATCATGATTACACTACAGAGAAAGAAAAATTAACCCTCAGAATGGTAAATCAAAGTTTTATGTTCAATTCACTGAACGTATTGCTAAGGTATTGCTATTGGGGTGGGGCAGGGGGGGGCGGGGGGGAGGAACTAGGTATAGGTATCACAACATCAGTTTCCACAAGCTAAACCCTGTGTGCTTTCTGTCCACACAGACAGGAGTAGCATCCCACACCTTGTGCCTGAAGAGGTTCTTTCCAAACTTTATGCAAATCCCCTGACCCTCCAGCCACTGCACATTCTTCAAACAGACACCTACCTTCAAAAGTGACAGCAAGCAATAATGTGACAAACGAGCCTGCAGTCTGCACATGTGCAACATACTTTACCTAGAATATTTGGATGTGATAGAATTAAACTGACCTCTGTGACAAGGACACCTTAATCAAAAGAGCTAGTATCAAAGGGTAGATGAGGGGAGGGAAGTAATCCTGATGGGTCCTGTGTTCTACCTTTGCTGCCTGTTGGGTTAGGACATTTCTTAATCATTCTGTCAACATTTGCTGTGTATCTCTTTACTCTGACACTTCCATTTTCTTGATTGAAAGAATGCTAAAATGTTTTCTGTGATGCTTATATAAGGAGAGGAAAAAAAATGTTGAGGAACAATCTTATAGTTTACCATGACTAGCCTTTAGGTAGGCTGTACAAAACTTTAATGAATATTGATATTGGAACTAAAAATGCTTTGCTCAGTCTTCGCTTTTACATACCACAAAATTTAGCCTGGCTTAGTTGTTTTATTTTTTTTCCTTCTTTTTAAAATGAGAAGATAAATTGTGCACCTCTTACATGTTTTTCTTAATGAGAGAATTATTGAGAAAAGAATAATCAAATCCTTCCAACTGTCTGGCCATTACAGGTAATGTAGAAATTAATTGTTTCCTATTCACTTTTACATGAACACAGTCAACGCCCTGTGAAAGCTTTATGGTTTCTTAATTGCAGCAATAAAATTTTAGAAAACACTACAGAGTACTCTTTAAATATGTCTTGACAGAATTTTGGCAACATATCTTTAAATTAAAGGGGGAAAAAAAGGAAAAAACAATCACCTAATAAGAAGATAAAATCGCCAACTTATGGAAATATAAACTTATTGCAAATATGCATTTAAGAGTTGGCCTTGGTGACTGAGCAACTACCCAAGAGCTTAATTTTGCATTTTTAATGTTTTTCTGAATCATAGAATCATAGAATGCTTTGGGATGGAAGGGACCTTTAAAAGTCATCTAGTCCATCCCCTCTGCAATTGTAAGGAACATCTACAACTAGATCAGGTTGCTCAGAGCCCCATCCAGCCTGGCCTTGAATGTTTCCAAGGATGGGGCATCTAGCACCTCTCTGGGCAACCCATTCCACTGTTTCACCACCTCATCATAAAAAAATTCTTCCTTAGACTTTGTCCGAATTACCCTCTTTTAGTTTAAAACCATTACCCCTTGTCCTGTTGCAGCAGGCCCTGCTAAAAAGTCCGTCCTCATCTTTCTTGTAGGCCCTCTTTAAGTATTGAAAGGCTGCAATAAGGTCTCCCTGCAGCCTTCTCTTCTCCAGGCTGAACAACCCCAGCTCTTTCAGCCTTTCCTCATAGGAGAGGTGTTCCAGCCCTCTGATCATTTTTGTGGGCCCTTCTGAAGTGATAGAGTAATTCAGATAGCACACCTTTGACAATTTATTTGTGATGAAAGTCTTCAAGATAAACTTTCACAGTAAACATGATATGTAAAGTAAAATGCATAGACAGTTAATATGCAGCTCAACTAGTTTTGAGATTATGGTTCAGAGACAGAAAGGGAAGTCAGGATACCAGAACTGTGCTCCAGTTCTGACTGCTAAGTTGCTCTGACACTTTCTGAAGTCCCTTGCGGGTTTGCTTCAGTCAAAGCCATATTGATGAGGCATACAGGAGCCATAAATTGCATATCTCCTTTGTTTAAAAAAAATTTCAGTCCTTTGTTTAAATAAAGTATTATTCTGGCACATAGAAAGCATAGATATTTAGCCCTACTTACTTAGAAAACAACAGTATGTGTGATATGTGTATATACAGTATATAGCATGTAGGTTTGTGTTTTGTTCTGTTTTCTTATTAGGTATATTATATTTGATGAAAATCAAAGCGCTAACATCAGTTGAACAAGTTTCACTATCTGTAAAAAGAAATATCAGCTGTCCTTCATGCTTCTCCTATGAATATTGACAATCATACAGTGAAACCACGAAAGATATGCACACTTGAATGATGATACTAGGAATAGTTAACTAGTTGATGAATAGTTGCTGTGGTTAGCTAGTTAAAAAACTGGAGTAAACATTGCTAAGAAGTATGGTACTTCAGCTTTCTATCACATAAACAGTGTGCAGCTGAAAACTGTTACTTCAAATTATTAGAAACTGTTCCAAGACATTATTACAAATGAGCTCTTTTATTTAATCTCCCCTTTTACTTTCTAATTCTTTCATATCTCAGATCATCTTAAAAACTGAAATAAGTTGTATCTTTCCTCTTAAACTTGTTCATCCGTTAAATGGGTGAAACATTGTCAGTTAAAGGATCTACATGCCCACAAAAATGTCTGTTGTAGAAATGTATTCCTCCTTGCAGCCAGATATTTAATAGTCAATTCTAATAATGCAAAAGCAATGTATTGTCCCTCAAAGTCAAAAGATTTTCTTAAAATAATTTTTAAAATGTTTTTTCTTCTCTTTGATTTTAGGTTCTGAGCTATCACTACTCAGCTAGGTCCTGATATCTTGCTGTTCCTTGCAATAATGCAAGCCAAATCTTTTTAAAAGACGAATTTGTCACATTTTCTGTTGAGCCTTGATGTAGAGATTCAGAGAAAAAAAAAATAAACTTTCAGACTTACAATAATACTATGAGAGTTCTTAATAGATAAAAAGCTACTCATGATACAGAGACGTTATAAACACCAAGTGTTATAAAGTTATAAAAGCCAAGTGTTGTAAAAAGCCTTTAACTTTAACAGTAAGAAAACAGGTCTGTGTGTGATTAACTTGTTGAATAAACAGATATGTTTTATTCTCCTGCTTGTAGAAAGGACATAAATGTGTCTAACTGTTCAAATATAAATTTAGGAATTAATTTACGTTTTCTAGAGTTAATTATTATGGTGCAATATAGTGCATTTCTTTTGAAATACGACTAGATCAATTATGAAAACTGATCCAAAATAAGAATAAAAATATGGGTAATAACAATGCGGGGGAAAAAAAATCATATTAGGAGATTCTACTGATACGTAAGTTTGTGTCCACTGTCACAGGCACAAAAAAATGAATGCTAGCTACCTTGGAAGTTTTTGTCTTGAAAGATTCTTTTGGAGAAGGAAAAGTAAAAAACCAGCAGAAGCATTAGGCAAAGCAATTTCATTTGGGAAGGTTTTCTAAAACTCTTGTTTAGATTCAGTTCAATTTAGTGTTGCACATTAGCAGCTGCTAAATGCCCACCATGTGTCAAAGTATTTGGATTTAATTTAATTTGAATGTCTATCTCCCTGCAATAATTAAATGAAGAGCAAGTCAACTTAAAGGAACATCATGCAGTAGACAAAAATCACAAAAGAAGTTTAATCACATTAAATAAATTATAATATTTATCAACATAAAACAGTATTGAATTTAGTATTGCACTCCATGACTCATTGGTTTAGCTTTCTTTATTAAGTCTGTAAATAGATTGCAAAGGATGAGAGGAGTTAAAATTCCATTGAAGAATATAGCATTTTAGTTTCAGAAACTTGTTTATTTTGGTACTGTAATCTTTACTCCAGCATTATGCCATCAACTCTTGAAATTATCTTCCTTTGGAAAGTGTGTACTAATATTCTAGTGTGTACCTAGAAATATGTTGGAATAGAAGTGATGAGTCACTTCTAGAAGTGGAATAGAAGTCCACAACTCAAGTGGACTTGATGAGTTTACTGTTTTTGTTATATGGACTCGTGTCACCTTATAGGACTGTGGTGGTGTCATGAACATTTGAAAGAGGACTCTTCAGTACAGAAGTATTATTTTATTGTATCTCTAAGACGTCTTACTGATGACATTTTCAGACTCTTCGTCTAACTTCATCATAGAGAAAATACTGTAACTTACTTACTTAATTTTAAGTAGCGCACTAATGTACCTGTAGTAGCATTTCTCTTACTGATACAGGACTGATTTTGTATATTGAACACTGCCCATTCTCTCAATTTTATCATGAGTTTTGAATATCTATTGTTTTCCTAAAGGTTCAACCTCTGGTATAATTTGATCAATTAACAGCACCACCTTTATCTAAACTGAAAAAATCACACCCCCCCCAAAAAAAGAACCAACTACCCAACAAACAAACAAATAAACAAAAACCCCAAAATAACCTTAAATTTCTAAAATTCTAGTCACAAGTTGTGTAAGTGAGCACAGATTATATGTATAGGTATAGGTATAAGTATAGGCATAGATTGTATATGTATATGTATATGTGTATCTCTATGTGTATGTATATGTATATATATGTGTGTTTACACATATGTGAAAACAGAGGAATATAATTTATGAATTGGTGATAGAATGCTATATTCACTTCTGGCATGTGGAACAACTCAAAAAACTTTCAAAAAGAATAACAGCAGTTATCATAAACAGCTAACAAGCATGACTTGCTTAAACACATCAGTATTTAAGAGGCATTCGGACAATACCCTTAATAACATGCTTTACTTTTTCATCAGTGCTGAAGTGGTCAGGCAGTTGGACTAGATGATTGTTGTAGGTCCCTTCCAGCTGAACTGTTCTATTCTCTTCTATTTGATTATTCTGAGGAAAAAAACATGTTGCTTAATAGATATGGGAAGGCTAATAATTAAGCAAAAAATACCTTCAAACAAACAAACAAAGACAAGGGTAAAGTGAAAAGGAAAAAGGTATCTTTTTTGTCTTCTGTGAATAGACTGAGAAGTTACAGGGTTAAAATGCACTGAATGAGACTTATGAAAAATATATTTTAACGATAAAGGCAGTTAAGAACTTACAGTTTCAGGAAAGTTGAGAGATCTGCATTGATTACACTTTTTAACAGTAATTTAGAAAAATATCTTTCAGAAATGGTTAGATATAGCTGATCTTATCTTTGGGTAGGGGGTAGATCAGATTGCTGCCCTGAATTCCTTTGCAGCCCTACTTTACACTGATGTATAAATCAATAAATAAATAGACCCTGAATAAGCCAGAGTTTTGGGTGGATCTGACTAGCTCTTCTATAATATGTTTATCAAAAAAAGGCCAAAAGACATTCCAACTAAAACTAAAAAAAAATCCCAAAACAATACCACTAAAAAAAAAGGAAGGCAGATTTTATGACTATACATACTAAAAAAAACCCAACACATTTTTAAGCAGAGAAAACTTGAGGAGACTAGATCAGAAAAAAATGTAACTGAATAATTTATCATTTTCTCTGCCTATTTTGTCCTTGCAAGGTGGGTCATACTTTCAGGCTTCAGTATACTCTGTTGTTTCTAGCTTGTGGAAAATTCTGCCAAGAAAAAACTCTGGTCCTTCATTAACTTCTCTTTCCATCCCCATGATAGTTGGACTTTGTCTTTTTCCTGTTGCTCTCTTTCAGCCTCTGTGCTCTGCTGCTACTCCAGACTCCCTGGTGTTACTGAGCCCTTTTCACACTTTCTAATAATTGTATTTTACGCAGTTGCCACCCTCCAGGCTCTGGAACATCTCTCCTGGGGCATGCCTACTTGTTTGCCAAGGAAGAAGCAATTTCTCTAGATGTTTTCTCCTGTCCCAGCCACTCTCTTTTAAAGGAAAATAATACACAAACCAAGAACAATAGTAAAAGAATCATTATTCATTAAAAAAAAAAAACAAACAACAAGCAACTTTTATTTTCCATATTTTAAAATTCTTTGAGTTGGCACTCTTAACACTGCTTTGAAAGCTCCTCTTTTCTCCACCAAGTTTTAAAAGAAAATGCTATATTAGCAAACTAAATGTGCCAAAGTCTGTTCTCTGTGTGGAGGCCAGCTGGCACAGAACAGACCACTTTCATACTGTTAAAATCTTTTACCTTCAAAGGCTACATGACCCAATAAATTACCTATTGGGAAAAGAAAATGGAAACGGCCAGTTTCCAAACCAAGCCCAGACATCGAAAGCTGGCATGAGCTAAGGCTATGCCAGGGACCATTCCAACAATTTTTTAGTAAACACAGATGAGTCCCTGTGACTGGAAATATTCTCTGGCACTTGGTAATTTAACAGCAGTAATCAGTCTGTCTACATTCTGTATAAGTTCGGACTTAGACAATCAAAATTCACAAAGCTCATAAAAGAATTTCTTAACGCTTACTTTCCAGGGTCCTAAATACATTTCCCCTCACTCTCCTGTTTAGGCTTAGCATCAAATTTCCCTGAGTATTTACTTTCAGGTGGGAGTGTTGAGAAGAGCCTGTTCTAGGAAAAAGAATCTTTTTCTCTCTTACTCTTTTGTGAACAAAGGTAAGGGAACAGACCTGATTCCCAGCAAACTCCATACAAAACTGTATGTGATTAAAAATGCAAAAAATGTTGAGAGCAGTTCTGATGATGCACATTTTTTTCTACAATAGACCACTTGTTAGAGCAGTTGTCCAGAAAATGGATAATCCCAGTTTCTAGGCCCCACTGAGTGTGAGGGGACACCCCCAAAAATTACCTTGAATTAATCAAAAGTTACTGTACAAATCTGGGAAAAAAAGATTAATAAATCTGGAACTCGAGCTGTGTTTAAACTACCCAGTTGAGGGTTATTCTCAGAGAACAGATGCACATGAGTCATGCAATATTAGCCTAGCTGGCTGATATTGAGAACTTTTCTTCCTTCATCCTGAAACACTTTGACTTTCTTACAACATAAGCAAGAATACATCCCACTTCAGAATAGTGCAATCTTTAAAAAAAAAAAATAAAAAAAACCAACAAAAACCCTCAGATGAGCATAAGCTGCAACAAACTCTGAAGTCACCTGAACCTATGGAGTAGGTTCTTATAATGAGTACTCCTGTAAGTTTTTAAAAGAGAGAAAAGAGGGTAACAGGTAGATTTCCCAAATATCTTGGAAGTTTGTGTATTTTTCCAGGAAATATACTAAATGAACAGGAAGAGCTGAAGGTGATATTAGGTGATATTAGTTGATATTAGTTGATATTAGTTATTATGACTGAAATGAAATAACAGATTTGGTGGTACAGCTCACATGATTGGAATAGTTTTGGGTTGTTGTTGTTTTTTTTTTTTTTTTTTTCCCCATTACTCAGGATGATGCAACAATGGATAAAGGAGTTATCATCATTGATGGCTAGAAATAATTGCTCTGTGGACTGGAAAGTAAATACATCTAAATCAGCTGAAAGGTTGTAGGTATATAAGGGGAAAATATCACGGCTTCTAACACAATGGAAATCTACTACAAATTAGCAAAATGAGGTCCAGATGAATGAGATGACTAATGAGAGACACCAGAGCATAAGTTTAGGTCAAAAAGGATATCTTAACTATTTAAAATGGATAACTGGAAAACACACTTAGTGGAATACATACTGTTCAGCAGTTTCTTAGAATACACTAAGAAGAAATGTTTCGATAAAGAAAATGAAAAAGAAAAGAAACACAAAAAAAAAGTTAAGAAAGTTTTTCTGAACTGAATTGTAACTCATAGCGGGGGAACTTGTAAGAATAAGAAGGCAGAGAAATCTAGGTGAGAATATTAATGTTCATTGCAATCCTGATTTCCTGGATAAATTTGCCCTGTTATGTTATGGGTCTAAACTCTACCCACCATTACACTTTTTTTGGTATTTATCTTAGTGAAAGAAAGGGAGGCAGGCATAATCATGAGTGGCTGGATCAATCTAAATGCTGGAAGCATCTAAATGCTTTTTAGAATCAATAAAAAGAAGGTAACAATTTAGATGCAGTAGTTCTCATTCTGTAGGTTATCAAAACTGGTTCCCTATATTTAAAAAAACCCACAAACCCTCCCAAAAATGAGGATGGTTTTAGGCACAGTATGCTTCTCCTTCTGACTAATCCAAAGCTAAACATCTGAAATTTTTGTAGTGCTCTAAATAAGGTGGGTTTTGTTCTGTTCTTCTGTTGCATTTTTGAGCAAAGGTAATAAACACTGTTTTCAGCTGTGATTTGCAAGTGGGAAGGCAAGGTATGCAACCATGGTAAAATAAAACCAGAGAAAATGATGTCACTGCAGTTAAAAATTGTCCATTTGTGTTCATTCTGAGAGACCTTGTAGAGGTTTTCACTTCACAACCCGTCTTTATATCTCACTCATCAAAGAATCTGCATCAAACTGAAGTGTTAGTGGAAAAGATTATACAATAAATACACAAAGTGTACAGTAAAATGTTGCCAATCAATTTGTAAACAAATCTGCAAAATAACTATAAAGTAGGTGTTTAAAATCCTTTGTCATTTACATGTGAATGTTAAAATCAAAAAAATTTTCTAGAAAGTTTAAGTCTAGGATTTAAATTGAGTGATTATTAAAAATATTCTAGAAAGTATATGTGTGAATACTTTATAATCTTCCTGGAAATTACTTGGTCACTGTCTGCTGTCTTTGACTAGTTTAGTTAATCTAAATAAAAGTTATGAGTTATCCCCAAATATAATTTCTTTCATAGTAGCAGTACTATGGACAGGGTATATGAACTGTCTTTGAAACTGTTCAATATTACTAGTAATGGCAGCAATGAGAAAAAAATTAAAAAACCTGTGATTATGAATAGAAAAAAGAGAAGAAAGTATTTAGATTTTAGCACCAATTTGACCCTTGTTGTGGAGAAATGATGTCTGCTAATTAAAAAGAAGTAAATAAAAATTTATTCCTTCATCTAGAATTGCAGTTATGTTAATCCGCTTTTTAGTAGTTTACTATTTCAAATAAATATTTCAGTAAACCAGTAACCTCTTGTTAAAACAGTACAGATCTTCTGTCCAAATGACTTATATGCAACAAGCTACTGAAAATGTTAGAAGCAGCATCACCAAAAATATATAGTATGTATAAAACATTTGTACTGTTTTTTAATTTGCTTTTTTAATTAAGCCAAACAAAAGGCATAGAATTTGAGCTATTGCTTTTATCTTAATGAATTTAAATGAAAATTAAAAATTCACTGTAGTGAAATGCTAGCGTAATAGGTTAACTTTGACACTGACTGAGAACTGAATGTCATCCAACTTCTCTATAACTCAGGTTTTTGATGTAAACTTTAAGTTTCTACTCAAACTGGGACAAATGGACATATATATTCTTTTACCCCACTGTAAATGTGAGATAGCATACACTCCATGGTGTGCTCTTCCTCTTGTCTCTTCTTCCGAAAGATAAGCTATTTTACTTTCACTGGGGAACATTATAGGAGAAATATAGATGATTATTATGGAGGGGCTGATTTTTGGTAATTGTTACCTGTCAGAAGCTTTTTGAATCAAATACCTCAGTTTTGCTAAGCTGAAAATTAAGCATGTAAAAAAAAAACTAAACCAAAGCCCACCAACCCAAGTTATTCATCATCATTATAGAAATTTAAAGGCCTAAACCATTAAAACCTGGAATCACATCTATCTAGAGTCAACTATGTCTTTAAAACTGTACTGTTAAATGAGCCCATTTATTTTGAGTCCTGTGAAAAATTCTTGTGTTTTTTCATTGAGGTAGAATAAATTAAATACTTGAAAAAAAATACAGGAAAACATTTACCTGTTTTTAACAGTAGGAAGGCTAACATTTTGTATGAAAAAGTGAAGACTTGAAGTTTTTCAGGTAGGTCTAATAAAATCCAGAATCTTTAATCTGAAATGATTCAATACTGGATACTTTAGAGTGAACAAAATTATGCCTTATTATAAAATTTCTTCTCTTATTATGCATGTTAGTAAAGTTTCTTTCCAATCCCCAGATGATATGTACTGGTTTATAACTACAAACTTGAGACTTAATTTCCTTCCAAAACTCAGCTTTGTTATTGTCAATATTCACTAGTATCAATCAATATGTATTTAAATTTATATAAAAAAATTCTTCTTCTAGATGGCTTCAAGGCCCCACTCCACTGACTGTGCAATCATTTACTTCAGGAGGATTTACTAAATGCCTAAAATTTAGATGTAAATTAAAGACAATTCTATCAATTAGATAGATTGCGTAGACTGTACTCTGCTCAGAACGACTAGTGATGGCTGTGGTAGCCCTGATTCCTCTCAAGATCGGCAGTGCTTTTCATGCAATTGTGTGATTGAACTACTACTGCTAGATAAATGAGAGGCCACCTCCTGCTAGTTGTATCTCAGAATTCAGATTTTTATGTGAAAATTCCATATTTTCAGTACAATTTTGGTAAGCAGCTGCAAATTAAACAGTGGAACAGGGTTTTTCATTTAATGAAAACGCTCCTTTATGAAACTAATATCAATTGTGTACCAATGTAGATAACTTTAAATGCGTTTTCTGTACTTGGGGTCTTCATCTCATCATTTAAAATTGTGTTCCTGAGTCAAGGAGCTTGTTTATAGTTTTCAAAGTATTTGGCATTAAAAATTCCCTATATGTATAAATATCCACTGCTGGTGGTCTAAAATTGACTGATGCTCTCAACAAAACCTCTCTAGTCTTTCTAGATTGTTTGGCCAACATAAGTCGTCTCCAAGCAACCAAACATGTGCTGTAACTTTCCAGGGATGACAACAGATAATGCATGCCACTTCTTTTATACTTGAAGCACATATCCTTTATGTGCAACCCAGGTTTTTTTCTTTTATTACTTCCTTAACACAGCATCTTTGTGGAAACCTTGCCAATTATATAATAAGATTTTACAGTTTAATCTACTTTCTTATGCAGTGATGACCAATCTAAATGCTAAGCTGTGACTTATGACAAGATAAAAATAGATTTATTACTATTGAAGTGTTGGGAGATATAGTCGAATAATCAGAAAAAACCTTTCTAAACTATATATATATTCCTACATTTAGTGCTTGATTACTTTTTAATCTGTAGATGCACTCTTTAGCACATCTTGGTTTGGCATTAGCGTATTGAAATTCTGTTTTTCTTTATAGGGCATGCCTGCAATTTATTTAGAACTAGACCATAAATTTGAGCAGATTAGATTCTATATTTATTAATGTGAATTCTATATCTCTAATAAACACACTCCGAAGTTTCTAATACTAAATGGAGCATAAAAAAACCCACAAAACAAAAATGAACATTTATAAAATTTGCCACTACTTGTTACTAGAATCTGTTACTGTGAAATGTCAATTGTTTGAATGTTTATTAAATAACCCTGGAATTAGCAAAATGGTTATCTTGACATAATGGAAAGGATGTATGCAAAGGCTAGTTCATCCTGCTGAAAGACTGGAGAAGAAAATTCATTTCCAGTCCCATGCATGTTGCACTGTCATGCAGTTTAGTTTAGGATGAGAGGAGACAGAAACACAGCTATACAAAATTCCTGTTTGGAGTAAATTGGCCAACAGGAATATCAGAGAATATAGCTGAAATACATTCATTTGGAATTTGCTTCTGGGAAGGTTACACTGCCCTGTTGAAAGCAAAATTGAATATTTCCTTATCTGACAATGAAGGGAACAAAGCTAAGCTGCATTGCCAGACTTAAAAAAATATTAGAAAAATATGTCAAAATTATGGCTTTAAGTTTGCTGGGTATGTGTACATATTCGATAAAATTTGCCACCATCTGAAAGATCCCTGCGCAGTAATCCATGTGACAGTTAAGATCATGCATGTTAATTTAAGTGATACATAAATCCTTCAAAATCCTGAATGTGTTTCATCCATGCTAGCTCAATTCAGTGGCAGCGCTTCTATTTTCCATAGATTATCCTTACTACATCATAGAGACTCGTTGGTTAGATCCCAACACAGATTTGGAAATGCGGTGTTGTTTGTTAGTTTGTTTTCTGAAGAGGTAATATAAACTTTATATTTGCTTATCATAAAGTACTTGTGTCAAGCAATTCTTATTAAATATGTTAATACTGAATCGGCTGCTGTCTTACAAGAGAAGATCAACTCATACTAATGTACGCAGTATGGGCAATAAATGTGGTTAGAGATCTGTGTGCAGTTGCAGGGCTACGATCTTGTTGGTATCATGGAGACATGGTGGGATGGTTCCCATGACTGGAGTGCTGCAGTGGCGGGATGAAAGCTCTTTAGGAAGGACGGGTTGGGAAGACAAGGAGGAGGAGTTGCTCTTTATGTGAGAGAGGAGCTGGAGGGCATGGAGCTCTGCCTGGGAAGGATGAGGAGCCAACTAAGAGCTTATCGGTTAGGATTAAAGAAAAGACAAGTAAAGATGACAATTTAGTGGGTGTCTGCTATAGGCCACCTGACCAGGAAGAAAAAGTGGATCAGGCCCTCTACAGACAGATAAGAGCAGCCTCACATTCACAGGCCCTGGTCCTCATGAGGGACTTCCACCACCCTGATATCTGCTGGAGGGACAACACAGCAGGACATAAGCAATACAGGAGGTTCCTGGAGTGCATTCATGACTTCCTTCTCCAAGGGATAGAGGAGCCAACAAGGAGAGGTGCTCTGCTGAATCTCATACTCACCAAGTATCACCAACAAGAGCTGATCCTTACCCTTTACTCAACACTGGTGTTCTGCTTTCAGCTGGGATAGAGTTAATTTTCTTCTAGTACCTGGTATAGTGCTGTGTTTTAGATTTAGTATGAGAATAATATAGATAACACACTGATGTTTTAGTTGTTGCTAAGTAGTGCTTACACTAGTCAAGGACTTTTCAGCTCTCCCATGCTCTGCCCGGTGCACAAGAAGCACAGCCAGGACAGCTGACCCAGACTGGCCAAAGGGCTATTCCATATCATATGATGTCATGTTCTGTATATAAACAGGTGGGAGTTGGCTGGGGGACAGCAATCACTGCTCAGGGACTGTCTGGGCATCGGTCAGCGGGTGGTGAGGAATTGCGTTGTGCACCACTTGTTTTGTATACTCTTTTGTCATCATCATCATCATCATCATCATCATCATCATCATTATTATTATTTCCTCTTCCTCTGCTGTCCTATTAAACTGTCTTTATCTCAACTTTTTTTTTTCCTGATTCTCTCCCCCATCCCACTGAGGGGGGAGGGTGAGCAAGTGGCTGTGTGGTGCATAGTTGCCAACTGGGGTTAAACCACAACAACTCGTAAGGCCACACCTAGAGTACTGTGTCCAGTTCTGGGCTCATCACTACAAGAGAGGCATGGACATACTGCAGAGAGTCCACCAAAGGGGCACAAAGATGATTAAAGGAATAGATCACCTCTCATCTGAGGAAAGGCTGAGAAAGCTGGGACTGTTCAGCATGGAGAAGAGAAGGCTCAGGGGTGGATCTTAACAATGTATATAAATACCTGAAGGGAGGGTGCAAATAGGATGGAGCTAGAGTCTTTTCAGTGGTGCCCAGTGACCAGAGGCAATGGGCACAAACTGAAACACAGGAGGTTCCCTCTGAACATCAGGCAACACTTTTTCGCTGTTAGGGTGACTGAACCCTGGCACAGGTTACCCAGAGAGACTGAGTCATCTCCATCCTTGGAGATCTTTACAGGCTGTCTGGACATGGTCCTGGGCAACTGGGTCTAGATGGCCCTGCTTGAGCAGGGTGGAGTGGGGTGGTTGGACCATATGACCTCCAAAGGTCCCTTCCAACCTCAGCCAATCTGTGATTCTGTGATTTGCAATATCACTTGAAAATTTCCTTTAGTGTGCTTTACTCATTTTCTTTTGGATTTTTTTTTTTCTTTTATGATATGCATGTCTTGGTGTATTAATTTATTTTAACTGAGAGTAACAGTGACAGATGTTTGTTGGGTTTTGCGGGTTTTTTTTCCTTCTATTGGCTTTTTTCCCACACATTAAGGATCCATGTCTGAAAATGTTTTACATGTATATTAAATATTCTAAACAACACAGAGATAGTTTTTGAAAATGTTAAGTTCAGTGTTCACAACACATAGTATCTCAGTTTGGGATTTTGAAAATAAGAATGATTGTTTTTTCCTTGGATTATGCAGCACTGAGGATTTAGGTGAAGGAAAACAAGGAAGGAGGGGTCTTTTATTTACAGGAATAACACAACTGATTCCTTTTGCCTCAGGCTAAGTCTACCCTTCAGAGTTTTCTTAAAATATTTGCACCAGGTCAGGGAATGACAGTGTGTGATGACTGACCATCATAGTTTTGTCAGGCACAGGCAAATCATGAATATTCCCCAGTTGTCAATATTTTTTTATTTTCATAAGAACAAATGGAATAAGCTCTGAAAGCAAAAATACAAATAGAAAGTTCAGTACTGGACTTTTTTTTTTTTTTTAATTTTTTTTTTAATACGTTAAAGTAAGATTTAAAAAACTTCCAAGAGTACATTTTGCTTAATTATTCATAGTGGAAACTATTGAATAGGAAAACAGGTGAATGAAAGACCAAGTACAGATGAAAAAGGCAGTGAATCCAAATGAAATTATTAATACTTTATATTCTTATTGACTTATATGTGCAATTCAAAGTCCTTACTCAAAAGGGGTCAGCTTTATCTCATTTTTTAATATGTTCCTGGTTTTCTTTCTGTATGCAACATAAAGGACTGAGGTGACCTCCACAGATAGGATATCCACAAGGAAAACAGATTTGTCAATGGCTAGTTTATATGGATCATGATCAGGACTAATCACTGACTACAGAGGCAAAATTTATCTCTACGCTTTATAGCCAATGCAGATGAATAGGCACCTTCAAGGGGGGTAATTCATCCGACTGACAAAAGAGGACTAAGCTGAGTAACTCTGACTTATGCACATCTAACTGTAGGTGTCTAAAGTTAGGGTAGATAAATTTCAGCTCAAGTGTCCATGACTGTCAACAACGAGTAAGCTTAAAAAAAAAAAAATCCTCTGTACTGAAAAATCTCACACTGCTGCAAAAAAAATGCTGAAAAGCTCTGTGGTTTGATTCTTGAGTGACATAGATCTGGTGCTTTCTCTTCTGAGTTTTAGAGGTTTTGATCTGTGGATAGAAAAGGCTATTGAGAGGGACTAGTTTGGCAGTTTATATGACATCTAAACCAAGCTAAACATTTAAGCATCAATGTTTTAAAAAAGTGCAAAGGATAAATGTGTCAGTACTCTGCATGCCATTTCCTTAAAAAAAGAAAGTCTAATTTTAGCAAAACTACCAAAGAAACCCTGCATAACTCAGCAGAAAGAGCAGTCAGTATGCAAAAAAACCCCTTCAGTTACACACTGCAGAACACAAGCCAGAAGAGATGACATTTAATCTTTAAAATGGTGCTGTATATACAATCTGAGGTTAGAATCCAATAAGCACCAGATCAGCAACTTAACTTTGATGATCATCATTCGTCGAAGGAAGTTACTTCTACAGTCCTATTTACTCTCTAAGGCTTCAGAGCCAAACAAATAAATATATTTACGCTATTCATGTAATTCCTCTAATGTGGCAAATTTTCCCCTAATTTCATGACAGATGGAACTATTATCAGCCACTTCTTTTTGTCCAATCTGGAGATTCTAGCTCAACCTATAGTAGCACTCCTAATAGCAGATGCTTAATGACAGGACATACCAACTCTCTTAACAATTCCTTGCTTAAGGTTATATTGTACAATTTATTCTGTCAGTTAGTATAGTGTAAATTGGACTAAATGGTGTGACAGGAAGGTTAAAACGACTGTCCAGTGAGAGATGCAGACATGAGGTCAAAACTAGCAATTGGGACATTTGGTGACCTGAATTTTGACTTTTTTTTTTTTTTTTTTTTTTAATTCTTAGGCTGCACAAACATATACTCCATGTTGATTTCAGTACATAAATGAGAGGTTTATGTCAAAAAAATAATCAACTTTTTTTTTACTTCCATCTTCTTCCCCTACACTCATCTTCCCTATCATGTACCTGATTGATGTTTCTGCTTAACAACTTTCAGGGAATTGTTTGAAGACTTAGGAATGAAGCTTAATCTGAAATTCCTTTAATTCCTCTAAACTTTATATCATTGGGAGGAAACAAGCACAAGGCCCATGTGTCCTTTGAGTTGTTTCTTAGATTTTAAACTCCCCCCAAAGAGTAATGCACTGCATATGATGTATTCATATGAACCATCATCCCCTCAAAAACCAAAACTGAATCAAAACCATCATGTTCAGTAGAAGACTGTAAAAAATTCCATCAGAACTGACACACAACTTGGAATCCAATAAGAGTGCTGTTAATTTCATGACTAGCAAGTATCTACATGGCACAGTGGGGTACCATAATACAGCACACAGCTCTGAAAGAGCTGACTAAATTGCTGGAAGCAGTGCAGCTGAACAAGCACCCTATGTGCCTCGAGATAAAATATCCCGCTTCTCATCAGGGTCAATTAAGCCTGTGTTGAGTGCTGTGCTAACGCATTTATTCTTCTGTTGGTACCCAGACTAGCCTATTTAGATCCACCTAAGGTATCCCTTTGTTGCAGGGCACTGGGCAAGCAGACATAGGCTTGATGCACTTACTCATTGAGACAAAGAACACTTCACTTGGTGGAGAACCACTTCCTTCTCCAAGAGCCTGATACACACATTTCATTGAAGCTGATGTTAAAACTCCTGTTGACTTAAAGGGAATGTGAAGCAGACTTCACAGGTTTCCAGCAGTGGGTATGAAGCTGCAGAAGGAGAATAAAATCAGGGCACAAGCAGTGCAATGGTGGAGGCAAATAGTGAATATTTTCTTTTTATCTTCTCCACAAAAGAAAGATGGCCCTAACATAGCTATTAGACTAGCAAATAAGAAACTCCAGCTTCCTCAAGCACTCATTGTTGTCACTAGGCATTTTAATGACTCCATTTAACACTGCAGCATTTCTTTTTCTCAACACTGACTAATAACGTGCTGAGAGAGTTACACTCTTTGCACATGGAGTTTTATTGAAGAATGGAAAGGTGAATGCCTGGGGATTTTGCTCTTAAAACTGTAGAGGACACATTTTGGATACAATGTTTAAAGAGGAAAAGAAAAATAAAAGGAAAGGTTAGTGAGGGAGATTAAGGTGAAGGAGAGAAACAAGGGGAAGAGCTAATGAAGTAAATTAAATGGATTGAGAATTACCTTGCAGAACAACTAGTAGCAGATAAGAAATCATGGTGCTGTAGGCATAAAAAAGCTGAACAATAGCGAAGTAGTAGAAATGTCACAACACACTTCTGGTAAATGTAAAATGTAATCTGCAATATGTTGAATGCTGCAAAGATTCCACTATTTTCAAGTAAATTGCCCAACTGTACCTTTCTTTCTGTTCTCTTTATTCTATCAATGTAAATGTTGTTCAGCGATAGTGTATCTTTACAGTTCTGGCTGTAGCTCCTGCAAATTCAGGCCCTCAGCAGATATACTTCTGTCTAACCTATCAGATGCTGACTAGGTCCTTACACTTGCTAAATATATATGAACCTGTCCCTAGTAATATAGGAATTGTATTAATGCACAGCATATGTTACTACTGCATAAGGGCGCCTTTATTACAGACTTAAACCATCTATAGATGATTTATCCACTTTTTTTTAATATTAATGCCTTAGAAAAGGAAAATGGCCAGGTACCTTAAAAAAAAAAAAAAAAAGATTTTACTGCAAATATACATAATTTTTTTAAGAGTATATTAATATTTTAATATTTGCACTAGTCAGCCCTGAATAGTTTTTGAGTTTATTCATCTATATTTGATTCTCTGGTAGGATTTTTAAGATTAATAGTTTAAACATGAAGAAAAACTTTTTAATAGAGCTCATTTTAAAAAATGGAGAAAATATAGTATGCCTTTATTTCTTAGCAAAATCAGTTATTTTTCCCTGATAATGAATGCATGTATGTGTAGAGTATTTTTGTGTATTGTTGCACCTGAGAGATTGGTGGGTGTAGTAACATTTGATTCATTCTTAATGTTCACACTAACTCAGTAGGCAAGCCAACAGTTTTGTAAATATACAGAATATTGTTAATCAGCAGTCTGCTCCTGGAATATTCTTCTGGAATGTCTACTTTTAAACTCTCTCTGTGTATATATACACATGTCTATATGTACTATATGTACATGTATATGTGCATATATGTGCTATATGTTCTGTATTTATGCTAACTGAAGCATTCACTTTGTCTTGAAGTACATAGATTTAACTAGACTATCCATAGCTGAGTAAAATCTGATTATGTCCATATTCAATATCACTATAACCTGCTAAGGGGTTTCAATATTATTTATTGATCATTTCTTTTGCTGACAAGGTATGCAGAAAAAATGAGCCGATCAGACAATCAGTTTATCCTTCTTTGAAAATAATCTCAGCAATGAAGGAAGGGATGATGTCTTATTTTGAAAAGAAGAATTCTACCCAACCAGCGACAACTGAGCAATGAGCATTATGATATTTGCACAATCACTTTTTCATTTCAGGATATTTCTTTTTTTGTTCATTTGTTCTCCCCTTTCAGTCACCTTTCTTCCAGATGCAGTGATAACTGCTACAAACTGTGCAGCTACAGGTGGCAAAAGCAGCGGACCCGAATCATATGTGTTCAGCATATTGCTGACAACAAGTAGTTTCTTTAGGAGCCATGGGATTGACTTTTCCCCATTTTTAACTAAGGATTGTGCTGCTCAAACCTATATATTCTGTGGGATTGAGTCCATAAATTTTAAGTAACAAAATTGACAGCACTTTCTTGTTACAACAGTTATGAATATATTCAAACCCACTTAATGTCATCTTAGATTTTTCTCGGCATTTTTTTGACATTATCTGAGATTTTCCCATGTAAACTGACATTTCCCTCTGATAAATGAAATCTCCAAAGATGAAGAGGGAGAATGTTTTATTTTTCAGAGTTTTCTTAACACAAAGATGTTAAACCCTTGTTCCATCTTGCCCATGATAATGTGTTGCACAAATGATGCAACACGAATGAAAGCATAAAACAATATGATGTAGTTAATTAAAATTTGTATTGTAAAGTTAATTGAAAGCTGAAAAGCCTGACAACACTGTGTGCAATAACTGATGCTCACAGATGTTTGAAGCAGAAAATCTGTGGATATTATTGGAGAATCTTGTGTCTTATTTACAAATAATTTTTCATTTGGCTCTTATTTCTGTGTGCAAAATTTGTGTTGAAAAATTTGGTTGGATCCTGCCAATTGTATGAGCAAAGAGATATAGCTCAGAACTGCAAATCCATTTATGCTGCAAGCACCTGAAATAAGCACATATGAAATATGCATATGGAAAATCTTTGGTTCTATGAGCCAAGATCTATGACCAAGTCTTTTTAAAGGCAAACTGAAGACACATCTTTTCAGAAGCTGACACTAAAAGGGCAATGGATTAAACTGAATCAATGTTATAGATTCCGGTTAGTTGTTGTCAGATGGTTTGCTGAACAGAGAGCAAACAACTTTGAAGCTAAGAATTTTCTACAGATCTTAACTGAATGAAATTGCAATAAAAAACAAACTCTCCAATTTCAGTACCTTGCACTGATAGTAAGACATTTTCTGCTATAACTTCTGGCTGCATTTTAACCCCATTTTGAAAAGAGGAATGTTTGGAGAAGACTTGATTTCAAGTTTAGCATAATGGTTAGAAAATTTGCAAAATTTTTCACTAGCTATTTTTTTCCACCTTTTTATGTCCTAGATCAGAAATCTAGATTTTTATTTGCTTTGACCAAATGATTTTTGTTTCAGTAAAACAATAGGAAGCTGAAATATGTTAGAATACTAAAAAAAAAAAAAAAAAAAAAAAAAATTTGCAGTAGGCACCAAGTCCTAGGAATTTGGATAAAGTTTTTGAGAAGCATTTTTTTGTTATTAGAACAGACACAAGACTTGGAGAGACTGATCTCTGTTTTATTACTACCATCTGAATAATAATAGCTTGTTTTTTCTGCAGCTTTTTGCATTGATGCCTGGTAAATGCCATGATCTGTTTAATAAAGTAGAATTCTGTTAATTATGGATTGATTTTAAGACTAACTGTGCTCTGACGAATTCAGGTCCATCCAAGAAAGAATTAGGTTAATGTGTAATGTTAAAGACTTGGATTCAACTTTACCACTTTCAAAAATGACATAATCTTTTTTTATTAAAGGAAGTTTTCAAAATTTCATGTAAGTTAATTTATTCATAAGGTCATATAGCTATAAAAATGGTAATAGATCTGATTCCTGGAGCATAGTTTTAAGCTCTCAGCAGTAATACTGCTTTTATGGAAAAAAAAAAATAAAAAAAAAATCTGATTCTCATTTACTTTTTTTCCAAAATACATTGTTCATTAACACTTTCTTTCTGTGAAAGCAATTTGCAATAAAGTTATAGGAAAAAAAAATAAAGCACTTATCCTCACATCCTAATTTTTCAGGTTTTTATGATCTTGTAAACAAACATACTTTTACAATTTTCCTTACAAATACTATACTATATTTTATGGAACTTGAGCAGCAATGGCCCATGTAATTAAATAAATAAATTCATAAATACATAATGATCCTTAGAAATAAGGATAGCTTGGAAAACTTTACATTTTTTATGATATCTGCTTGCATTTGGGTTTTGGGGTTTTTAATCTCAACTTTCCTTCACTTTTGTCACTTCTTTGTGTAAGAGTAAGTTAATTTTAGGGTGTAACTCTAGGTGAAACTCAGCATACCAAAATATCTTCTAATGTTGGTCAGCAGCACTTAATAACAGGTGATCGTCAGAAAAAATATATCTTCCCAAAAAACTGATTTCCACCTTGCCAGTCACTCATTGAAGAAAAAATGGAGAGAAAGGCAGTTCCTCACTTTCATTTGCAGATATACATGAGCAGACTATTACAGCCACATTCAGCTTCCAGCAGAGACGTTGCTAGGTGACTGGGAGAGGCTACAGATGAACTACAGCAACTACATAAATAGTGCTTTTCAGAACAGAAGCATTTTTCATTACTTTTTTTCATTCACTTAATGCTGTTAGTAGAAATGCTGCTTTTGGAGATCTTAGTGTAGTTTGAGTCATCTGCCCTTGGATTAATATTGCTATGGATGGTCAAAATCATCTATAATACATTCATTTATTATGTATTCCATCTGAGAAATGCACTATACTCTTGATAGTCAAGTATGAACAACATCTTCCCATCCCAGACTGCTCCATAAAGGACAGAGCTATGACTGAGTGTAACAAGATGGAAGTGGATAAACAGTGTAGTATAGAGCACATACTTTTAATTCCACAATTTCTTAGCTCATAACATTTTTAGAGAGTGTTTGATTTATGGTTCTTCTAGACATATTGGTAAGAAAGCTACTGCATTATTAATAGGATCTGAAGTTCTGTACATTGCATTTTCACTACACTACTATTTATAGTTATGGATTTCATATTTATGGTACAACATATTGAACATTATTTATAAAAGTATTTTTTTCTGATTTTCCTTGGTTTAGTGTACTAATATGTTTAAAAATTTTTGCCACCATGAATAGTTTAGTAAGTGAATAATAGCTACCTTTATTTTGTAAAGCTGGATTACTGTCTCACCTGGTAAAAAAGGTTAATTTAAATGACGATTCATCAGATATTTCATGTGTTCATGTATTCACTATGAATAAATGACCTGGTGGGATTTCAGACAGCATGTATCAGAGGCCTGAGGGCACTAACAGACCTTGGTGACTCTGACCATCCTAACTTGGGACCCGCACCTACACAAATGAGCCCAGGGGCTCATTTAAGCTCAGGCCTGGGCACCCAGTCTTACCCTGAGTTAGGCTATAGGAGTGCCTGTACACAGCCCTGCCTCTAGACCTGCCTCTTGGATGTATCTCAGTCTTATGTTTCAGGTAGCTTATCTCCTACATGGGTCCCTTGGACCTATGTTGCACCTTGTCTCAGGTTTGGTCTCCTGGGTGGACTTTGCACCCATGTTGCAGCCTTATCTCCACTCCTTTCCCTTGCCCTGTCTCCTTTTACTCCTGACCTCCTGGAGGGATCCTGGCCTTGGCTCATTTCTTGCCATGCTCGGGCAGTCAGTAGTCCCTGTTACCAGCCCTGGGCTCTGCCTACTCTGCTCAGACACAGCAGGACTGTGCCCCATCAGTGAGGACACTGCCTATGCTGGGGTCACCCTTGGCTCTGGGCTTGCTTGCTGTTAAGGAGCAGCCTTGCTCCTGCAGCTTCCTGATGGTATGTTACTGTAGCCTGGAAAACATGGTTTTGCATTATTATTAAGAGCCCACAGGCCTGGTAGTTCAGGGCCTCTGGACTTGCCTGAAATTGTGGTAAGGTACGTGGAATATGAGAACATCTGCTTCATTAGGTTCTCTGGTTAAGGTCTACTCAGCATAAATGAAATAACAAGTAAAAAGGAAAGTGATAAATTAAACATGCAGATATACAAACCTAACAAGCAGGTGATGACGGAGACAATAATGAAGACCTGAACTCTTCAGCCATTGATGGATAGGCCATTAACAAAACTACTCAGGCATAGCCTACCCTTGAAGAAGGTCAGCTTAAACTTTGGAAATTATAAGAAGCGTGAATCAAGATTAGCCTGAGTATTATGAGGTACTTGAGGAAGGGCCTCTTGCCTGGTGAAAAACTTATTATAGGATGTTTAGGAGAAAGGCCAAAAGGGGCAAAAGGGTGAGTCAGGGAGGAACAACTGTAGGAAAATGGACAGGAGGATGAATAAAAGAGACCTGTAGTGCACAAAGAATGCCAGTCAGTACATTTGCCTAACTGATCCCTATGCTTGATCATTGCAATCTATCCTATCTTCTTACAAAATGTTTTCTTTTATTTTTTTTACTTTTTATGTGTAACCTCTCTCTCTTTCCTATGTGTGAATGCTTCAAGGTCTAAGTGCCGGCAACTGGAGAAAGAGCTGTGGTTCACAGGGTCTATGGGTCTTGGTGCCAACAACTGGAGGGAGCGTTCACCATTGGGCCCGAAGGTCTGCGTGCCAGAAGCTAACAAGATAAGCATGCAAGAGACGTATGTGTGCAGGAGGGACAATGGGCTGTAGGGTTTCTAAGTTTAAGTGTTGACAACTAGAGAGGGACGGGCATGTGTGTATGTATGTATTGAAAGGTTTAAGTACCAGTAACTGGAGAAGAGGCTGCAGGTCACAGGGCTTTCAGGTCTAGCTGTCAGCAAGCAGAGTGATGGACATGCAAGAGGTTTGGAGGGTGAGCAACTGGGGAAGGACCATAAGCCTAAGGGCTCATAGGTCCAGGTGCAAGCAACTAGAGGAACCTAGGGTGTGTGCTGCCATGTCTAAGTGCCAACAACTGGAGAAAAAGCCATGGGTCACAGCATTGTAGGTCTCTGTGTCAGCAATTGGAGGAACCCACATGGAAGAAAGGTGTGGATGAAAGCAATTTGAGAAGGGGCTGCAGGTCACAGAGCCCTTACGTCTGTGTCAGCAACAGCAAAGGTCATGCAGCGTGTGTGAAATGACAGCAACTGGAAAGATTTAAGTGTGTTTATTTTTCCCCAGTGAACTTTATCCTGTGCATATGTATGTGCAATTCACTAGTGAATTTCAAGCTCGACTAGCTGGCAAGGAAGCAGAGACCTGTATACTGGGTAAGTGGGTCCAGGGTCTGGACATGGATATTCAATGGGCTGAGGGGCCATGATGATATTCAAGGGATCTGTATGAGTATGAGTGTGCTTGTGAATCTAGAAAATGTGGGGAAGTGTGTTTTCACTGGTGAACTTCAGGGAGGTTTAGGTTGGATATTAGGAAAAGGTTCTTCACCCAGGGGGTGGTGGAGCACTGGAACAGGCTCCCCCAGGAGGTAGTTATGGCACCAAGCCTGACAATATTCAAGAAGCATTTGGACAACGCCTTCAGACATATGGTGTGAATTTTGGGGTTGTCTTATGCAGGGACAGGAGTTGGACTCAATGATCCTTGTGAGTCCCTTCCAACTCAGGACATTCTATGATTCTGTGATCAGCCAGAGATGAGGAACAGCACTTGGCCATTTGTACTTATGCTTTGTGAGCTCTGGTAGTACCATATATGAATGCTGCTAAATGCAGTGGCCTGTCTGCAGCAGTCTGTGCGGCTGTTGGTATTAGTGTCCTGTGTGCATATGCTTCCCTGGGGTACACACTCAGCCTTGATACTAGATGAACTTGCAAATGGGAAAGCAACAGCCTCATCTAACAGCCTGGGATGGAGACCTCTGCATCTCAGGGTGAATCAGGCTGGGATCCACCTGCCAGGAAGGAGGAGTCTCTGAGCCCCAGAGTCTGCTCGTTTCAGTGACTTTTCTAACATCCTTAACACTTGTCCTAGATGGAAATTATTTTAGCTTGTCTTTTTGCAGTCATAGAGACTGTCTAGCAGTCAGGTAACTACTCGCTAAAATTGTTTTAGCTTTAATTTAACTTTGTGTAATCATGTGCTGTAATTCCTACTGATAGTAATTACAGGTAGCTATTCTGTGTGACATAACTGTCTACTATTGCAGAATAAAATATCATAGCTTTCTTTGATTGTATCAAGCTTAAGTAGAAGGATTTTGTGTAGGAACAGTAGAAGACTAGAAACAATTCAGGATGAGAATGGAGACAATTTTATAGTAAAAATATGCCTTCCCTACCTTCTAGAAACATGGTGTTTAAAGACAACTCCTGTGACTTCCTGAATTCCCTCCTAACTTGAATTATCCTGTGAACTAATGGACTTATTCATAAGTAATTAAATAGTACGAACTGATGGAAAAGCAGTATGGAATAATTTAGGGTGTGTAACTTATTCTCTAAATTGTTTTGTTAGCTGGTTGAAGCAAAACAGTAACTTGGGGCTATAAACCATCATGGTAAAATGAGTTAAAATCAGATTCTCAAATATCTGAGTAACTCTGCGTTTTTACTTCACTGAGAGCATGCCTCCTTTCATTCAGGTTGTGTTTATATATATTACGTGCAGACCAAGGGTTGCAATCTCACTGACTTGACAGAGACATGGTGGGATAGCTCACATGGTTGGAGTGCTGCTGTGGATGGGGCATAGACTCTTAAGGGAGAACAAATGAGGGGAGGAGGGGAGTTGCCCTTTATGTGAAGAGAGGGGACAGAGGGAGTACATGGAGCTTTACCAAGTTCAGACAAGGAGCCTCATGTTTGCAGGCCCTAGTCTTCATGGGGTACCTCAACCATTCTGCTGGAAGGGCACTGCAGCAGGGCCCCAGCAATCCAGGGGATTTCTAAAGTTCACTAAACTTCCTAACAGAGGGGATTAAGGAATTGATGGGAGATACTCTGCTGGACCTTATACCTAGAAACAAAGAAGATACTTGGATAGAGATGTGGAGCTATGGGAGAGAGTCCAGGAAAGGGCCACTAAGAAGATTAAGGGACTGAAGCATCTCACATATGAAGAAACACTGAGAGCTGGGACTGTTCAGCCTGGAGAAGAGAAAGCTAGGCGGGACGGTGTCAATGCCTATAGGCAGGGGAGTGGAGAAGACAGGGCCAGATTCTTAGGAACGAATGGACAAAAGTCCATGGACACAAACGAAAATACTTAAAATTTCATTTAAATATAAAACCTTTTTTTTTTTTTTTTTTTTTCCTTCTGCCTCTCTGCCTTTCTGTCTCTCTCTCCTGTGAGGGTGATTAGTTTGCACAGAGAGGTTGTAGAATCTCCCTTTTTGGAGATATACAAACCTGACTGAACAATATTCTGGACAACCTGTTCTATCTGACCACACTTTGAGCAGCGGAACTGGATTAGACAGTCTTCACAGGTCTCCTTTCTCCCCATACATTCTGCAATCACTCCAGTAGAGCACCCACAGCCTGAGCCTGTTTGAAGACATAGCTGTCTAGAGCCTAAGCACATCCTCTCAGAAGAAATGAAGACCCTTATGCCTTGAAGGCACTCCTCAAAATTATAGTTCTGGCAGCCTCATGATTTTCTGGAGTAATAAGGAGACTTTAAAGATAAACACTTATTCCTTCTTTTGTGAAGAAATTGACTGAACAATTAATGCATGGCCCACAGCAAGTATGCTACGGAGAAGTTATATAAGTTGCACCCTTATGTCTTTATATTTATATAGTAAATCTTAAATAATTTTCCCCTCTTTTTGGTTTGTTTTGTTTTGTTTCCCCACATCATACTTAAGGCTTGAAATTGATGTCTTCTCTTGCAATAAAGCCTATGGAGTAGGCCAGGAAAACACATTTAATTTGAAGTATTTGGAAATTTGTTCTCTCAACTTGTTTTACAGTGTTATGGGGCTTTTTCTTTAAAGGAAGGCTTCTGCTACAGTGTTAGCACTGTGTACACACCCACCCATATATGCTCACACACCCTGGAAACATTCATTGAAAAATGGAATCAATGGATTGGTTCAAAGATGAAGACTCCTCAAACTCATTTAAAATTAGTCATACACTGAAGTTACTTTACGAAAGTAGTTATTTTATTAGGTTCTGAAAATACCTTTGTTTTCCTGTCCAACCAGATAATCAGCCTAACAGATACCAGAGAACACAGCAAAGAGCGCTGTACATTCTGAGGGTGACTGAAGACAATGCACGAGTAGGAAGATAAGTAATTATGGATAATTTGGTGGCCATACTATTGTTAGAGAGTCACTTCATAATAGTACTTAAATTTACACTTCGCAAAGTACTTTGAACATCCTTGCAAAGCAACAAAATCAATACATCCACTACAGTAGTGACTAACAACAGAAAGGAGTTGTATAAAAATGAGAAAGAAATGAAGAAGGGTCACCAAAAGGGTAAAATCTATCAGGTACTGTAGAGACTCAAAATAAATGTAGACCACCTTTTAAAAACATTTTGAAAGAGAAAATGAAATGTTTAAATTCTAGAGTAAGGAGGTTACTGGAGGTTGACTGTTAAAGTGTGTCACCTTCTCCAACTGTGGAAAAAAAGAAAATGATTATTTGAATACAAATAGCTTAGAATAGAATAGGATTTCAGGCAGGCTTGCAAAAAAGACAAAAAAATACATCCTTCTCCAAATATATATGGAGGAGAAAGTTTGCTAAAAAGGCTAATGGCTTAAGATATGATCAAGAAATAAAATGAAGTTTCAGAGAAAATATATATTCCTCATAGGAACTTCTCCATTCCAGATCCCTTTTTTTAACAAGACAGGTGTGAGAGTTTCTCTGGAGGATATGTTATACGCCTTGTTTTGATGTGATGCAGCAAGGTAAGTGTAAGAAATTTCTTGGAACCCAGTGTTATTTACCCAAGAATTCCAGTGAGATTCAGCTTTGAATGAGATGAAATATCAATGGAAGAGCCTAGCCTTTTCAGTAAATTCATTTCACTCCAGAAGGAACAGAAAAAGGCGAGTGTTCTGTTTTGTTTTGTTTAGAAAAAGAGGTTATGGCAGATTCCAGGAAATCTTTTATAAATAAGGTTGACACCTATGTTAAGCAAATTGGACTAAACTATAATAAAACTAGAATTAGTGAATATAGAGAGAAATACAATCTCTCACCATAGACTTTTCAGGAAGCTAGGCAAACATAGGATAAAGTTTATTACACCTATACATAGCTGGCTAGTAAGCGTGAAACAAATGTTTTAAATGGTTTGGATAATCTACTTTACAAGAAACTGTGCTGGGATCTGTATGATACAGAATACGGCAGGAATTGTGATATGATGAGGTTGCAGATGATACTAAGTTATTCTGAGTACTAAATAGGAGAGCCTACTCTGAAATGTTAGAAGTATTCCATGAAATTGAACAATTAGTCAATAAAATATCAGATTAATTTTGAAGTAGACAAACATGAATAGATAATTGATGTCCATTAGAAGTAACAATCTTAACTTTACATATAAAACAATGGGTTTAGAGCTGGTTGTTGAGTTTAAGAATAAGACGTTTTGATTTATACTAGAAAGTTTTAATAAAACTCTTATGGATATTCAGTGACATCCAAGAAATGAAACCAAAATTTTCATAATGTTTTGGGACTAGAGAAAAAGAATTCTTCCCTTCAATAATGGGATATGGTCACAGGATAATTCAGATTGCAAGGGACCTCAGCAGGTCTTTAGTCAACCCTCCTGCTCAAAGTAGAGACAGCTATGAGGTTTAGCCAGACAGATCTTGAAAATCTCTAAGGACAGAGAATGCACAACCTCTCTGGGCAACCTGCTCCATGCTTGACTGTCTTCATAGTGAAAAATTTTGTCCTTAACTTGAATCTGAACTTCTTCGGTTTCAAATCCATGTAGCGCCTGTGTTACTGTGAGCAATTCAAATCCTTCAACAAAAAAGCATGTGAGAGAAGCAGCAAAGGTGAAGAGGATGATTAGAGCTATAGCATAATTTTCATAGATGAGGAACCACTAGACTAAGATCAGAATTTCAGTGTTGAGAAAAGGTAGCTGAAGTCCACCAAATTGTGTGTGGCATGGAATGCATACATACAGTGACAGTTCTTTGCATTTCCAAAGCAAGAGCTAGCTCAAGCTGAACCTAGGAGGTGTGGGTTCAAAACTTCACCGAAATAACACTGTGCATTATGCAAGGTCCATGGTACAATGAGCAGACTTAGTTGATCATGGCAAAAGGCATATGCTAAGTGTGATGGTTAATGGGCAGAGATGACTGTGGGTGGAAGAAATGAGATTGAAAGAATAGCTTCAAAATACCTTTAGAGATAAAAAGCTTATTACAACTTGGGGACCAGCAATCTGGGCTCTTAGCCACTAATAGCAACAGGACAGCAAGGTGAGGAAGGGGACAAATACATTTGAACCACAAACACCATGTGCCCTTTGCCAGGAAAAGCGGGCAAGGCAAAGGAGGCATCAAAAGCTGTGCTTGCGGCAATAAACAGGCTTATGCACTTAGTGCTAATGTGAGGAGTGTGATAGATTTTTGCTGTGCATAGACCTATACAGTCTGCATGCTGACTATGCATAACACATCACCTTCCAGTATGCTGTAGTCACGGTCATATAGCAGAGACCTTGTAAAGATATACTTTTATATAGAATTTTAAGCAAGTATTCTTAGGTTCATGTGCATAACAATTATTAAAAGGTATAAAAAGATTGCATAATTAGTTGCATAGTTTAAATGTCATACATTAGCAGTCAAACTTATTTTGAAATTATTTTTTGCCTTAGGATTATAAATTGATTTTTCTTCTGTGATCATTCGGATAACATAGCAGCCTTTCAGTTCAACTTAACAGTAGGGTTTAAATGAGGAATAATTTTCAGACATCTTGATTGCCTTTTCACCTGCAACAGATATATTTATGATGGTGCATAAGTCTTTTAACATCACTGTGTAATATATTTAAAAAAAAAAAAAAAAAAAGTGAGAGACACTTACCTAAGCTGTGAAAAGATACCATCAGGATATGTTGTCATTACTTTGAGAAACAGCAATCAGTAGAGAAAGGTTTATGGGTTACCTTAAATAACTGATCTTTAAGGAGTTTGTTTCAAGCACACAGGCTTAACTTCATAGGTGTTTGAATTTGCACCATTCTCTCTACTTTTTCCAGCTGCTCTTTCAGTAAATTACAGAAATTATCTCTAGGGCAGAGGATTCTCAGGGAAGATAACAATAAAGAAAGAAAGTTTTCTAGAATGATGGTAAAACTGTTTATTTCTTAAGAAAAATATGTTGTAAAAATAAGTTTGACCTTTCCAAATTTCAGGTTTTAGGGAAAAAAAAAATATTGGCTTTTTAAATTATATGTTTGCAAACTGAATTGCTCTATATTTCTAAGCCTCAAGTTCTCTTTCCTTTTCACTTCCCTACAGGGATGTTTAGAGTAATACTGTAGTCCTCAATGCCTCACTTTACTGTTGGGGGGGGGGAGAAATAAAAAGACTTTCTACAGCAGCACTTTCTAAACACTTCTGTGGTTTCTGTGAAACTCACTTCAAAAAAATAAGCTACACAGATCATTTTTCTGTGGCCTTAATTTGGAACTATTCACAGAAATGACTGACAGCTAATAGCTTTAATGTTTCCATAATTTTCTGGTACAGTAAATGTCAATGTAATTTAGCCAATCACAGCAGCTTTTTACTAACTTTTTTTAGTCCTTTCCCTGACGTTTCCCCCACCTCACACACACACATGCACGCACACGCACGCACACACACACACACACGAGGCTGGGACATTAATAGCCAAACTCTTATGTTAGCTGTAGGATCTGACTGTAACTTTTTAATGAATTCACTTATATTCTTTTCTATCCCAACTTTCATGTTTCTTTCCTATGTAATCAACTGATTTAAAATCTTTGCATGAAAATACATCTTCTGAGAATTTCATTCAGGAAACTTACATGATAGTATGCAATTCAACCAATTACAAGGAACACAAACCATAAATTTTATGCAAACATAGAATGTATTCACTTTTTTTTTTACTGAAGTAGCAGTTTAAGAGAGAAATTTTCATAACCAGCAACCATAAGAAAGCATGGGTTAGGTACCCTGCTGCGGGAAAGGGTGCAAAATTTATTTATTATGAATTTATTATTTAGTTTTAATCAATATTTCCCTTTCACATTGTATTTTAGGATTGCTACAGTAGATTCATATCCAGATTACTGAAGAATATTTTCATTAACACTATCTGTTTTTCATTAGTTTACTTAATTCCACTGCATGCCAAATTCTTGTTTTAATCCTTCACTTTCTTTACCCTGACAAATATTGTTTTTTAATTACAATTAACTCTGATTATCTGTTGTGTGCTACGGGGGAAAGTAAAACATCTTCTAAGCATGTATTGAAAGTTAGATTAAGACTGATTTCTGGAATCTCTTGACAACTTCTTCAGTTGATATATAACATCTAGATATTTTCTTCAGGTACATTGCTTAGAATTGGAAAGGAGCATGTTTCCAATAACTAGAAAAGTATTATCATCATTATCTTCTGAGAAGCTGCTGTACTATGACAGATGATGCTTATTAAAATATTGGATAAATATATGGTCAATATTCCTTGTAAGACTTACAGTAAAAAAAAAATATACCTTGCAGGACAGTGTACTTCAAAAATTATATCACCACACTTGATATTTTTATGATGGTAGCAACAAGAAAAACTTTTCTCCTTCTGTGTTTCTTGAATCTTGGGTTGCAGTGTCAGCAAAAAGAAAGAAACAGTATACCACTGGGATTTATCTTTAAGTCAACACAGGAAAAGAAGAGAGTGTAGGGAAAGAGAATCATAGGGAATAAAAGGCAAACAAGAACGTTTGTGTTTGTGGTTTCCTGTGATAGGTGCCTTAAAAATACATAAAACTGGTAGAAGGGTGTCTTAGATTATTTATTTCCAGAAGGAAAACACTTCCTATACCCTATTTACAGGGAAGGGCTTTTGTTTTTCATTTTAGTTTATGTTCACAAAATTGTTTACCTTGCAATTCTGTAGTAAATGCTAGATTTCCTTTCTACAGCAGGTACTCTGACTAGATGCCTGTTCTTGCAGTATACAGTTAAGTTACCTCATCTACTTAACTAGTCCTATGGTAGTTAATAGTGCTAGAGAAGAGAAATTAATGTCTTCTACATCACTGCTTTTCTTGGGTTTATAACTAATTTTTTGTTGAAATTAAGTTGTCCATTAGCAGAAGCTGAATTTCTCTTTGCTTTGGAGACAGAACGCTGTCCCTAAAGCAAAGAGAAGGTTCAGAGTTAATAAGTCTTTTATGTGTTTTATATATAAAACTGACTTATGTCCAAACGTTAGCTGAAGTAACACATTTCCCAGCAGTTGAATTTTAAGCTGATTAATGACTTCCAAGAATTCTAGCTAGAAAAGCCCCCTGTTCCCTCAGAATTGCTCCCCACAATGAGGATGATATCAAGCAGGTGTAGGTTCAAGAACTCTTCACTGTGCACTACCCCGACACTAACGAAGCATATTCATGCTAAACTATAAACAGTAGAGATAATATCACACTCCAGCCTCCATTAGTAAGGGCCTACCTAACTGATTTAAATGAGTTACACCAGAGAAATATTACAGCTTCACCTACTTTTTGTCCTCTTAGCTAGCTGCAAAATGATAGTCACTAGCTTTGTATGCTTCTAAATAGGCTGGGTCTAAGCGGGTCCACACGTTTTCTAACTCTGAGATATTTAGTGTGTTTGTTAAAATGTATTTTTAGGACTCCTCAGTTACAATTATTTGGGGAAGAAAAATTGTTATCTTCCTCAGTAAAGACAGAGCATGATGGCTTTTCAGAAAAACAAGTTGTTTTGTTCTGTTTGTGGTTTGGTGGTTTGTTTTTTTTTTTTTTTTCAGTTTTATGGAGCTTACAAGATTGAAGCTTGATGAAACATTTTGCTTTGTTTTGTTCTTTCTGGTTAAAGGTGACCGTGATAAAAGTGTGGGTTTGATTATATAATTTGATCTAAATTCACAGAATATTGCTGGTTAGGGAGAAAAATAAAGGGCTATATTTTCACAAAAGTACTTATGGTAACATATATTCTTTTTCTCTAATTGCTCATTGCTTAAAGTGACAAAAAAAGGGCTATTTTACTTTTTAATAAAAAAAAAAAACCCAAACACCATTATCCTTTCTCCCCATTTGCCTTCTAATTTGCAAAATAATCTATACACACAATTCTAGCTGAGACACTTTTGAGAGGCTCGCTTTGCTGTAACTGGTGCATATTACATTCTAAAAAGTAATAAGTTACGAAGTCTAAAGAAGCGTAAGTGCAGTTGCCTGCTTGCATTTTCATACATGTGCAAACATTTCACACAGAGAGACTATAGTGGCTAGTAAAAGAGAAATTGCTGTGGAATTCTGTGTATTCTGTGAATAACTGTAGTGTTATTCAGTGTAGTTAGCATCCCAAGGTTCCTTTGTTCTTGCTGTATAAGTACTAGTCTGGATATACGTATTTTTCTCTTTCAGGCATACTTACAGCTCAATGAAGGAATAGGCAAGAAATATCGCACTCAAATCATGGCAAAGGTTATAATAATTTTTGGACACCTTCTTTTGACTTTTAGTCCAATCACATGTCGTTATTGTCCATCCAGATTATGTTTTTCCATTACTTACATTTTCTGCTTCTTTCATTTTAGTTAATGTATCCACTTGATCATTCACCAATATTGTAAAAATTACTACGATATTTTACAGTAATCCTAGATTCTAACAGAAATAGTGTGTTGGAATAATTTAAAAATCGTTGCCAGGCTTGCTTGTAAAAGCATTTTCTTTCTACTATCTTCCTCAAACAAACTTTTGACTCCTTACTTGAAGTGAAAAAAATAGAGGTAGGAAAAAAATGTGTATGTTAGAAATGTCAGGTTCCATCACACCATACAGGTTTTTTTCATGTTTAACAATGCTATTTTTTAAAATGTAATAGTGTGTCATGGTTTAGCCCCAGTCGGCAACCAGGCACCACACAGCCACTTGCTCACCCTCCCCTGTGCAGTGGGATGGGGGACAGAATATGAAGAGCAGAAGTAAGAAAAATTGTGGGTTGAGATAAGAACACTTTAATACTTGAAATATATAATATAACATAACATAATATTTAATAATAATTAATAATAATTTTTAAAAATGTAATGAAAAGAAAAACAATTAGAGACAGATAGAGAGACAGAGAGGAACAAAACCCAGGAAAAACAGGTGATACAACCACTCACCACCCGCCCACTGACACCAAGCCAGTCCCTGAGCAGTGATCACTGCCCCCAGCCAACTCCCCCCAGCTTATATACTGAATATGATGTCATATGCTATGGAATAGCCCTTTGGCCAGGCTGGGTCAGCTGTCCTGGCTGTGCCCCCTCCCAGCTTCTTGTGCACCTGGCAGAGCAGGGGAAGCTGAAAAGTCCTTGGCTAGTATAAACATTACTTAGCAACAACTAAAACATCAGTATGTTATCAACATTATTCTCATCCTAAATCCAAAACACAGCACTATACCAGCTACGAAGAAGAAAATTAACTCTATCCCAGCTGAAACCAGGACATAGTGTTAAAGAATTATTTTGTTTATAATCTGTACTTTTCACAATTGTATTAATAATATAGATAGATACTTCAAAATACTGTGGTAAATCCTTTGGTACTGTTAAACTGCGGTGATGATAAGTTGTGTCAGCCATATTAGAAATCCTGAATCCCAGAATCATGTGAAAATGAAGGGTCACTTACTCCAATATTATTGTGGTAAACAGATGCAGTTAGCTAAAACAGAAAAGAAATATACTCAAGAGAGTATAAGCAGGAGTAACTAGAACAGATGCAGAAAGCCCGTTTATAAATAATTCTTTTAACTAAAAAACTGTCAGATTTTCTTTATTGCTCTTACTACTGTCTCGATGCAGGGCCTATGTGCTCTGGAGAAACATGATAAGTGTATATATATTTCTGAAAGATTTTCTTAAAAAAAAACCACACACACACACACAAAACTCCACAACCTTTAGAAATGGCATAAAACAAGACATAACTGACAATTCTCCATAATCTCATTCCAAGCACGTTTTGCTCCGTGCTTCATTGAAGCATTCTGAGAGTTGCTATTCTGATGTTGCAGGATCAAAATAAGGGTTTATCGCTCCTTTTTAGATTTGTAATATGCGAACCTTTGGATGGTCTATGGCAGGCTTAACCTTGAATGATCCATGACTTCATTTAATCTCAGACACTTTGATCCTTGGCTAATTCTCAAATAGACAGATAGATACATAGATAGACAGAGAGATCACCATTTATAAAACTCACAATCTGTTCTTGGAAAAACAAAAAAAAAAAAAAAAGAAAATCTGGTCTTATTCCAGTAAATTAAAGAAACTTGTCAGCTGAAACAACCAGAAACACTCTCTAAAGAATAAATATGCAACAATTTTCTATCCAGTAGCTGGCAGTGGTACATAGAAAAAGAGTTACTATGAAAGAAATTTACACTTAAGCCAGATATCATCCTTAGTCCTGGCAGTAGATCAGCTTGGTCAGAAATGATCTACCTGAGCAGTGCTTACACTAAGTTAAGGACTTTTCAGCTTCTCATACCACCTTGCCAGGGAGGAGGCTGGAGGTGCACAAGAGGCTGGGAGGGGACAGAGCCAGGACAGCTGACTCAACCTGGCCAGAGGGATATTCCATACCATATGATATCATGCTGAACAAAAAAACTGGGGGGAGTTGCCCAGGGGGTGCACGGCCGCTGCTCAGGAACTGGCTGGGCATCGGTCAGCAGGTGGTGAGCAATTGCATTGTGCATCACTTGTTTTGTATCTTCTTTTATCATTATTATTATTATTATTATTTTCCCTTCCTTTTCTGTCCTATTAAATTGTCTTTATTTCCGATTCTCTGCCCCATCCCACTGAGGGGGTCAGTGAGCAAACGGCTGTGTGGTGTTTAGCCGCCTGATGGGTTAAACCACGACACACACATAAATACAAAAAACAGATGGTAATGAGAAGTCAAACCAATGTTTGACTGACCACTTAGTCACTGAATGAAGAGAAAAGAGCATTTGAACTGGAGGAGAAAAACTGGTGAACTAAATGAAAAAAACAAGGTAAAATAATTTTTTAAATTTTTTCACCAAGATACCACCCAAACTAATTTTGACAAGCAATGTCAAGACATCTACCTTCTTTTGACCAGACAGGTTGTGGAGTCTCCTTCTTTGGAGATTTTCAAAAGTCATTTGGACATGTTCCTGGGCAACTGGCTCTGGGTGGCCCTGCTTGAGTAGGGGATTTGGACAAGATGACCGCCAGAGGTCCCTTCCCGCCTCAACCATTCTGTGATTCTGCGATACCTCCAAATAGTATGAAGAAGAAGTGGAATAATGTTGATTCAGAGCTGATATCTTTTGTAGAGAATGCTTTGTAAAAATTACTCACCATTAAGAAATAATACAGGCTTATGTCTGTTGCTGTCCCGTGGATCAACAACAGCAGGAAAGGAGTAAAATGACAATACAGACATGCATTTCTCACCTTTGCATCCTGTGAAGATAATATATAGTATTCTTATTAATTCTAAACATGACCTAGAAGATTATTTCCGGACTCTAGTTTTTCTTTGCTGGAGTGTCTGGAATTTGGTAATGAGAATTTGCAAATACATTGAAGGACAACAACACACATGCAGACTTTGAGACTGTACAACGAATTGTATTTTGGCAATTGCCTTCAAATACACAGGTAAATAGTAAGTCATATCCAAACCTTTCTATATTCTTGACCATTGAGTTCTACAAAGCAAAAAGCATATTTAATTCTTCTTCCCTCTGCTATTGTAGGGAAAGTTTTCAATAACATATATCATAAGAATAAATATGAGGAAAATAATATTTTAATGTATTTATATAAAAGATTTCAGATTACTATTTCTGAGAAGAATGCATGAAATATTGACAAGCTTGTATAATGAAGCTGAAATTTTGACAAGACAACTTGTCTCCTGTGTTCTCCTCTGGAATTACAATAATATAATCAACAAAACAGTATTGAATTTCAGAATATATTTTATAATCCATCATACTATTTGTAGCAAAAGATTGTGTTTCAGATAAAATGTGATTTAAGAAAACTCATCCGTTTCGTTACATTTCTCAGAAAGTGGACTTTCCCTTTAATATATATTTCAATCTGAAGAGCGACATACTGGTGAAATGAAAACAAATGACAGTGCTATCTCCAAAGAGACAATGTATTATTTCAAAATGTATGAAAAGGCCCTTGCACTGCCCTTATGACAGTTAAATGCTCAAAGTGAGACAGGCAAAAAACGTAGTTAACTCATTCAAGGAGACATGAAAAGTGACCCTCCTTTTTTTCTTCAGCATGGAGAGAAAGAGAGATAGAGGATGATGGGGAGTGAGAAAATAAGTTTGTCTCTGTGTGTGCAGTGCATGTGTTTTATTGAAGCCTCTCTGTAGTGTATGCAAAATGAAACTAGCAGGTCTGAATCAGAAAAGACAGTTTTGATGTACATGATGTCCAAATGCCAATTAAAAGAAAAAAAGATTGACTTTTAACACCACTCACCTCATAAGAGGATGGGAATGTAGCTAAAATTAAAATAAGAGTAAAAGATAAAATAATCAGACTAGATGATGGTCACACCGATGATGAAGTCAGTGAATAGATGCCTCGTTGTCAATACAATTTCTTAATTCAGGACTGAAATCTTATTTGATGGTATACATTTGCACTAAAATTAAGTGGAAACTTTGTTTCATTTTCAGTTTGGGATCATGTAATCTCTTTCTGTTGTTCATTTTTTCAATATCTAAAACCCTTTCTTTGAGTTGTTCTGAATAATCATGCATTAACATTTGAATATGTTTTGAGATCTTTGATTGGAGAGTGTTATAAAAATGCCAACACACACTCTTCTACAAAATTTGGAAAGTTGAACTGATTTAATAGCTTGAATACAAGATGCAGCTTGTCCTACTTCTGACAGTGATCTGGTATCAGATGTTTCAGAGGAAGTAAAAATCCCACAGGAGAGATTTGTGTTTCAGAATCATAGAATCATAGAATCATTTAGGTTGGAAGATACGCTTAAGTCCATCCGTAAACCTAACACTGCCAAGTCTACCACTAAACCATGTCCCTAAGCACCATGTCTACACGTCTTTTAAATACCTCCAGGGATGAGGACTCAACCAGTTCCCTGGGCAGCCTGTTCCAGTGCCTGACTACCTTTTCAGTGAAGAAGTTTTTCCTAATATCCAACCTAAATCTCCCCTGGTGCAACCTGAGGCCATTTCCTCTTGTCCTATCACTTGTTACTTGGGAGAAGAGACCAACCCCCACCTTGCTACAACCTCCTTTCAGGTACTTGGAGAGAGCCATAAGGTCTCCCCTCAGCCTCCTCTTCTCCAGACTAAACAACCCCAGCTCCCTCAGCTGCTCCTCAGAAGACTTGCTCTCTAGACCCTTCACCAGCTCTGGTGCCATTCTTTGGACACGCTCCAGCACCTCAATGTCCTTCTTGTAGTGAGGGGCCCAAAACTGAACACAGTATTCGAGGTGCAGCCTCACCAGTGCTGAGTACAGGGGGACGATCACTTCCCTAGTCCTGCTGGCCACCCTATTTCTGATACAAGCCAGGACGTTATTTGGTTCCATCCAGGGTCAAAAAGGTAAAAGATTGCTTTACCAATTGAAGCATAAACCCTGTTACAGAAGTTTTGTTTAATTACATCATAAAAAGTCATTCCAGCTAATTATTCAAACATTCATATTTGTTAATATTAGCATTTGCAATATCTCCTCTAGATTCCACTTTTTCAGAAGTAAATGGGAAAGTTTTCTTGATTTTATTAGAAATAATATATTCAAACATTTCCTTTGCACTACAAATAGAAATATAAGTCATTCACTGAAATATTTTTTTTTTAATGAGGTATTATAAACATATAGGTTACCTCAGGTCCTAGAGGTATGTTATATATGTATGGAATAAAGCTCTTGTTTCAAAATTATAGAATGCCAGCCTCATTGTCTTTGGATATGTTTGCTAGAGGTCTGATAAAAATGAAGCACTAAGATGAAGTAAGTCATTCCCTACTCATATTAATCTTAAAATAGTAGTTCTGTGATTTTCTCATACACATCATTCTGGAATTACACCATATTCTGTAGAGAGGATTATATCTACTTCATGCACTGAATATCCAACATCCCAGGTAGTCTTATTAATCTGTTAAAGTAAATCCCTACAGTCTTAGAAATGAAAAAAAGATGAAAACACAGGTCTTAATACAACAAACACTATAAATGATATCAAGTGTAATGATCAGTATAGTGAAGGGGAAAATAAGCATCCAAGAATGGGCAAAAAATGTTGAAAGCTAAGAAATGATGAAACTCTACTCTCCATCTACTAATTCAATAACATGTATTAAGGTAACAATAATTACTCCAAATTGGTAGAAGAATATTTTAACCATCTTCTGATGCTTTGTAGTCCTAACTGGCTTGGAGTTTTTCACAGTTTCTGGTTAGCTTAGTTTAAGTTGAATGAAAGGAAACAGCTGGCACTGTTCAAAAACCTACTGTGTATTTTTTGAAGGTTCATGAAATGTAACTTTGCATCTGCTGGGGTTGGACTAAACAACAGAGCAAGTGATGGTATGTGAAAATAAGTGGAAGCTAAGGCATGGAGAAGTATATCTGTTCACTTGTGTAACTCAAAAAGCATGAAAATAATGGGAAGGAAGAGAGACATGGGGAGAAAGTAGAAGTGAGGACGTTTTATAAACGTTCATGTTCAGTTGTAAAATGTATTCCTTGTAGCAAATATTCTAGCTTCACCCCAGCTCCATATTAGAGCAAGATCTATAAATGCATCATACTTCTCTGTGCCTTGGTTTCTAGGAAAGAAAGAAGGAAAGACAGAAATCTGCTTTCATAAACAAAATAAAGTCATGGAGTGCAACCAACCCCGTCCAGATGATGAGGCTATTGTATGTACAAGTAAGTAAACATAGAAGAAATTATAATGTATCTCTTTTGGATAGATGGAACAATCTGTAGGCAGATAAATTACTCTCTGTGAAGACTCAATGCTACAGAATTAGTCTGCATTCTTTGAATGATTGTAATAAATTCTTCATCATTTCCCCCAGTGTGAATGCAGTATTAAAAACACTATGCATGAAACAGAGTAGCCTCTGTCCATTTCCCATAAAGAGTTGTTGTGGTTTCCTTGCTTTTATAAAAACTAATCTCATGAGACACCTACATGTTGCAGCTGTACAAGTCTGTATTTAAATAGTTGCTTTGTCAAATAAAACATCAATAAGTCAAATTCATTAACATATGAATACATTCAATTGATTAGACAAATTATACAGGGCCCCTGTATTCAGCAAAACCCATGGAATTCCTTTGACAGTGTCATTGTATTTTAAAACAGCTTTCAATATTCCTGTGTGCACATAGCCTCAATAAAATAAAAGTACAATATTAGAAAACTTTCCTAGTTTATGATATTTTGTAATAAATAGATTATAACAATTAATTTCAGTGTTACACAGAATGCATTAAACTAGTTTCAAGAGCTAAGCACTTCATAGCTTGTTTGGACATTATTTAAATTTAAATCACAACATGAAGCACTGCAGATAGTCATCTTTCTGTTCAGACTGAAAGTGTGAGGTGATTGTTTACAGTGTGTGGAATGTATGTGACATATAATATGTGGATGTGTATCTTTTCAAGAGCCGAGTGACAAGCATGAGAAATGGTTCTCAGTAGTGATGACTGCCCTCGTAACCCAGATGACAAGTCTGTGGGTATTTCCCTGGAGGGCAGTTTGAAATTGAGAATCACAGTAGTGACTAGAGCTAAGCTAAAGAAGAGCACTGCTATTACCTGTTTTATGAAAACCATATTTTCTTTATAATCTGGAAATAGATACTTAAACTTTAGATTGATTACATTTATTTTTTACAAAGATCAAGAGACAATAGTGGCATATCAGAAAAGAAGTCATTCTGCAATGACACGTCTTATTTTTTTTCTTTGTTACTATACTTCTGTTTATGAAAAGATTTACATTGTGCTGGTACAGTCTCCTGTGGCATAGATGCACTAAAATTGTGAGAATTCATCAGAAAGTCACTGATTATTTTAAGGACAATGTCTTTATATCTATACAGACATACTTTTTCCTCATCGAATTCTTATTTCATGATGAAACAAAGAGCTCTAGATTTACTTATTCAATGCATTAATGAGTCTTGCAAAACCATCCTTTCAAGTTAGGGAAGATTTCTTTACAAGTCATCAACATTGCCATGTAAAAATACTCAAATATTGCAATTCTCAATATTCCAAATTATGTGTTTGGTTCTTAAAAACATATTATTTTCACTTATCATGTGCAAACATAGATGTACAAAGGAACTCCCATGGTTTCTCCATCATAAGGGTTACTGTGGAATTCCCATAAACACAAGTTTGATGAGCAGCTGTTCCTTTGTTCTTTCCCTCCTTGTCATCCATGTTCTCTCACATCCACCTGTTTCATAAAAGTGTTATTGATCTGTGCACAATTGTCTTTCTTTCATTTTTCCATTTGCCTACCATTAACACAGGATCACAAACTTTGTAACTTAAGTTGGAAAGGACCAGCTCCACTGCAGGACACACTGAGACTAGAAGGAGTGAAAATGAGCCTGCAAAACTGAGGATGAGGGTGCAGGGGAAGGTGTTTTAATTTTTTATCTTTTTTTTTCACTACCCAAATCTATCTTAACTGGCAATAAATTAATTTTCCCGAGTTTGTGTTGCCCACGATGGTAGTTGGTAAATGATCTCCCCATCTTTATCTGGACCGATAAGTGTTTTTGTCATATTTTCTCCCCCTGTCCTGTTGAGGAAGGAGAGTGAGTGAGGGGCTGGGTGGGCATCTCACTGCTGGCCAAGGTTAACCCATCACAAATCCACTACTCAAAGCTGGGCCAGTTCTATCAAGTTGTTGAGGGCCTTGCCCAGCCAAGCTTTGCATGTCACCAGGGACAGAAATTCCACACCTCTCTCAGAAACCCTTTCCAATATCCAACCACCCTTGTGGTAACTCTTTTTTCCTGCATCAAGTGAGAAAATCATGTGTTGTAACTATTGCTTCTTACCATGTCGTTGCACACCTCTAAGAAGATTCTAGGTCCACTAGGTATTTACACTAATATCTCCCTTTTCTTTTCCCTTTTTAACTTTGAACAAAAAACAATGCACTTAACCTTTCCTTGTACTTTATATTTTCCAGTCCCCTGAACATTTGGTGGCTCTGTGCTGGATGCACTCCAGTACGTCAATGTCTTTTTTTCTTGTGCAAGGAAGTTCAAAATTAGATGCGACACTCCAGAGATAACCACCACAAGTGATAGAGGGAAAAAATATTTTCCGTCAACTCACAGGCTGCCTTGTCACTAATGCAGCCCAAAATGCTGGTAACCATCTTTGCTACAAGGGTGCATTTCTCACTTATGTTTCAGTTCATCTACCAGGGCCTCAATGTCCCCTTCTGCAAAGATGCTTTATAGGCAGTCAGTCTCTAGCCTGTAATGGTGCATGGGATTATTACTGCCCAGTTTTGTGACTTTTCATTTGCCATTGCTGAACTTCATGAGATTTCTGTCAGTCCTTTTTCCAGCCTGTTGCAGTCTGGCTGAATAGCAGCCCCACCCTCTGACATATTGACTGCTCCTGCATATTTGGTATTGTCTGCAAAGTTGCTCATAGTACACTCCAAGTTTTTAGTAAGGCATTAGTCACTGGTGGCTCAAGTATTGATCCTTGAGGGGAAGCACTAGGTACAAGCTAGATTTCTATTAGTTACACATTGTAGTAATGATTACCACACTTTGAGCACAATGGTCTGGCCAGTTTTCTGCTCATCTTGTTTTCCATTTGTCCAGTCCATGCTTTATCATTTTTGCTATGAGGATAATATGGGATATTGTGTAAATTCCTTGCTGAAGTTACGCAACATCATATATGACATAATTTCTCTTCCACATTATATTTTGCATCATTCTGTTACACAGTATTTTTCCTATTTCTTCTTGTCTTATAAGCATTTTGTTCCCTATATATCCTTTATTAGACCTATTTCTCTGTTTCTCCTAGATTTCAGTCCTCTTTTGCAATGTTCTTCTCCTCTTTGTTTCTTCTGCAAGTTCAGTGCTTGGCAAGTCCATATTTTCAGTGCTTCGTTTTGCCTTTTGAGTAATAAAAGGGCCAGAACAGGTTTGAATGCACAGATAATTGAAATAATATTACTTTTTACTTATAGAAAATGCAAGAACATATGTTCACGTTTCTCAAGGCACTCTGCACCTTTGAACCCAATAGTATGTGTAGAAGACAGCCATTTCTGATGTAAACTCATAATCATTTCTAAAGATCAAACAGGCTTCCCAATTGGTCTATTGATTGCAACCTGCTATTTCAAGTCCATTGACAACAGCGGACACTACATTTTTGAGCCAAGGCAATCTGTAGCAAATTAAAATTGCAAAAAAGATTGCAAAGATTGAGATACACAATTAAAGAGCAAGAAAGAACTGCAGCAAGTGGATTCATCAACCCCAAAGCCTTTAGGCAGTTTAAAATGTTTTTGTTTATCTGTTTCTAGCTAGCCATGATGAATACAATGAGAAATGGCTTCTGTGGTTTATTGACTAAGTGGTAAAAGAACAATAAAGTTATAAACATCTGAAGGAGAATCCTTTATTATAAAATTATTTGCAACATATATGCCTACAGTACCTAAAAAACTGGTTATGTGAGATACATGGAAGTCTGGGAAGGGCAAGTTGTGCTCTTGGTTTTGGGGGAGAGTTTCAAATTGATTTTCCTTCAAAATTTATTGAATAATAAACATAGGTTATGGGCTAAGAATTTTCCTGCATTTTTAGCTTGTATGTGTTTGATTTCTCAGCTATACTTTGTATAATTTCCTTTGCTTAGTTTAAAACAGTATACTCATTTAGTTTGCAAGTAGAAAAGATTTATTTTTACCTGTGTATCTAATTCCTTACAGTAAATTCATTACCTGTGGCTGAGAGGATAATTCTGTGTGTAAGGAGATTTTGAACTAAACTAAACTGCAACAATATCACTTAAAGGAATGACTAAATATGCATGACCAGAAAAAAATGTATACTTGTAGAGTGCAATGCCATAGAATGAGGTTTAAGGTAACTTTGCTCCAATTTTCAGGTGAATAGGCTGTCACAATTCAAAGTCTCTTCAGTAGCAGTCAGCTCACTCTGGAAATGTGCTAGAAGTGGAAGAGCAAGGTAATTGCAAGAGCAATGGCAAACAAGATGAACAAGATAATTGTCACTGAGATTAAGGATTTCTTGGTTTTAGTTTATTGTCAATATTGTTGCTATAGCTACAGACAGGCATTGATAAAAAGTTATATTATTTATATTAGATTTTCCAAACAGAGAAAAAATTTAATTCTATTACTCTTTCTTTCTTTTTGTTGTATTTGTGAAATCACAAAATCGAGGTAAAGAAAAAAAATCATGGTTTCTTATATTTGCAGGATATAGTGATTCTGTCAACGAAAAGTAATGAATGAATTTTAATGAAATAAATATCAACCCAGAAATTATTTCTGAATTTATATTCTTCCTAAAATAAAAAATACTCTTCTTGAGAAAACAAATTTTAAAATCAGTTACTTTTCTAATTACAGAGCCAAATCTAATAATTGCACAGACAGCTATTGGTTGTTAAAGAGAATTTTATACCTGCACTACATAAATTTAGGGAATATCAGACTACAATTTTAATATCAGGATCTAAACTCCATCCAATCCTATGTCTAAACTTTTGGATAAAAACTTTATAATATATATCTATATTTATATATAATATGTATATATGTATGCAAATTCTGTATTTACACTTCTTTTCAGGTACAGGTAATTTTTATTTAATAATTCAAATATAAAATAAAAAATAAGTTTCTGGTTCCTTGGGGAACATAGAAATGTGGAAAAGGGTAGGTTTCTACAAATCAAAGATCTGTTTTCCACTATGAGACAGAGGTACAAATCTAATTAGCAGATTTTCTGTGATTTCATCAAGGAAACTTGAGTCACAGATTCAATCACTGAAACATTTGAAGTGACATAGTTTTCTTTAAATATCTACAATTGACAATGCACCTCAAATCCCATTTTAGTGATCTTCCATAAAGGTCATCAGCCATCATAATGTTATGAATTTTTTCAAGGCCTATAAATGAACTGATTAAAACTCTCTGAAATGTAAGTGTTTATCGATTCATTTGGACCAATTAAAAAAAAATCTTCTGTAATACTTCATTCTTTTGTCTGTAGTGGAAAGGAAAACTGGTTAACTAGTATAGCAGCTAGCTCTCCAGGAGACTTGAGACTGTGTATTAGCCACAGGTTAAATCTATAAAAAACTTTTATTAAGGACTTAAGATTCTAAATACTGATGTATACCTTACCTTACCTTACATATATGAATCTGAAATTCATGACCATAAATGTCTCTGCAGGTCATATGTTCCTCTCTAACTAAACAAGTTTTACGCAATTAAGTTCCCTAGATATGTATGGCAGATGTAATAACACTTAGTCCTTAATCATATAAGGAAACTTGCCACATATCTAATGCTTAACCTTTTTTGGTTTCAGAGACTCAAAGTTCCTCCCTCTGTCTGCTCAGCCCACTAGAGTAGACTGACATCCAGGCTATGAGACCATGGTTCAAATTTCACCTCTCCTTGACACAGTTTGGATCCAGGTATGGGTGAGGAAGACACTTTCCTTGAAGCTGTCACTTTAAAGAGAATTATTAAATATTTTTTGGTCAGAATAAGGAAATAAGGATAAGAACAATACACTTGAGACATTTGAGAACAACACATCTGAGACATTTGAGACTTTGGCTCAAATCTACAACTTTTACTGTCCTATGGAAGGAAGCAGGGATTTCCACTCCTCTTTTTCAGCTTTTAACCTAAGAGTCTGACTTATGAATCCTGAATCAACATAAGAAAACTACTGAAGCTCAGTTAGGCACCTAAGCCCTGGAAGGAAAGGCTTTAAGACACAAATTTTCTTTATTGTTTTTTATTGATGTATTATTTTGTATGCAGATTATTGTGAATTCCTTTCTGAAGTGCCCAGCTCTCCTTCTGCAAAGCATAGGTATAAATTACCAAGATTACAGGCATTTACAGAACTACAGAGAAACAGATGAAAATGCTGGGAAAAAAATAAAAAAATTTTTAGCCAACATACCTTAAATTCAGATGCGTAAGACCTCTCTTCGTCTTTGTGTCCAGCTCACAAGACAATAGGTTCATGGTCAGCGTCAGTCTTTTTGTGCCACATAAAACCTCATGAGGCCTATGTTTGGGCAAGCAGTCTTTTTTTTTATGGCTTGGCTCCAACCTGAGAGTTCTTTGGGGCTTAGAAAACTGTCAACAAGATGCTAACTGACTGTATATTAAAACATTCCTTTCTGCCTCAGTGGGCATTATTCACATTTCATTTTCATCTTTTGCAAACACTGAACTGTGCATTACATTTAAAACATAAAACTTGACATTCTTATACATTTATATTAATGAGATTAATAAGAGATGTTTGTTACTGGCTTTAATTTCAACCATCACATCTGAGCCAGCAAGCATCATGCTAACCAATTATTTTGTGATGAACTGAAATCCAACCCTGTCAATGAAAAAAATATGAGAGAACACTTTAGGAAAAAAGATCCCCCCATCAGAGAAAGTAAATTCTTCTGTTCTTCATCAAGTTTATCCTAAATTTTAAACACCTTACTTTTTAAATAAAACTATTTGAAAAAAATAGGTAAAGTGGTTAGATATCTTCGAGCTAAACAGAATTCCCTGAACATTCTCAGTTATACGTCGCGTATTTTATAGTTTAACTATGATTTACTTTGGATAAATTAGAATATTCTAAAAATGTCTGCTTGCCAGTTATTTCTACAGAAGTAATTCTCTATGGATTAAGACATATTTTTATTCTTAAATACATCCTATGCACCCAATGAATGCTAAAAATGGTTTTATTTGCATAATTCTAGAGTTGGGAATACAGTTTCTTTAATCACTCTCCAACAGCCTATTCAGCTTTTCTTTTGAACTGAAATAACTCTACACCTTGTTACACCAGCTTTTGTTGAAAAAGTTTAGTGTAAATACCACTGCTAAATTAAATTCCCCCAATTTTGAAGCATTTGGACCTGATATTCGTAATTCTGTGCTCCCTGACAAGTTATAATGGTTTAGAACAATATTACAGTAGTGTTCAGTATCATCATACTGCAAAGTAGTTAGATGACCTGTCCTTTTTCCTGCCTTCTGTTGCTTGCATTCAACTCCAGCAAGAGACCTGCACATCTAGAAGACAGGGCCTACCAGACACTAATAATTGCTTGGACTGACTGTTATTCTTCATCTGACTGCCATGGAAAACTGAACACCGTTTTCTTAAAAAATGTACCAGAAGTGGAACAAACTAACATTTGCCAAAGCTAACATTCAGTTCTGTATCAGCAACTTATTTACATGATTTTGTCCAGTTTTTAATTCATATACAATTGAGAGGTTTCTGACTTATGTCTCAGCCAGTGCTTATAGAAAAGGTCACACTGCAGCTACCTTGATGTTTTTTGAAAGTCCTTTTTTTGTTGATTCTGTGATTGCAGTTCTCATAACAATTAGAACAATGTGAACACCACAGTAGTTTTTTTAGAGAAAAGGTAAACTAAAACTTTATATTTTCTTTCAGAACTAGATATGTGATATCAATTGTTAACAAACCAAAATCTTTCGGAATAAAAGATCTATAGCTGTAGTGAAGAATAAGTAACATCAGTTTACATTTCTAATGATTTAACTTAACACACAGCATTGTTCTGCTGAAGGTTCTGCAGCTTCCTTATGTGTGAAGAGCTGGACTGGAAACAGTGGGAATAAATTGGAAGTGGGCTGCAGGTTTGAGCAAGAACTTAGGTGCTAAAAGAGGAGTTGAATCTGAGCCTAAATGGCTAAAAGTGAATTATCCAGCTCTGGAAAACAAACTTTGCCAGTGCTGACTTAGATTTCTACAAGTAATGCAGACTATATTAGGAAGATGGAATAACAAGTTTGAGATTTATAACACACAGCTTGTTGTTTGCTGAGATATCTACACTAGCCAAAATGCAAACAAAGAGATAAAAAAGACTTACATGCTTAAAAATCCAAGATCCAGAAAATGATCCATTTAATGTGATTTCTAAACCTGCCTACCACTGCAGATGCTACTTTGTTTAGCCTGAGAATTGTAGGATTCCTACTGTTCTTAGAAATGTCTTTCGGTCAAGGTAGGTATTAGCCTTCCATGTAAAACCAGGGTGCTAGCTGGTAAGGGTGATGTCCACCTTTTTAATAACAGGTTAGAAGTAAGATCAGCCATGACAAAGTGGGTGTACTTTTCCTGTATTTTTAGAAAACTACTAGAGAAAAATCCAGCAACATTTCAAAGAACAAAATGCTTTTTTTGCCTATTTCCAGCTCCTATTTGCCATCCTAGCTGAGCAAGCACTCAGAACTGGATTGCAGTTAGTTTACAACTTACATATTATTGTTGGATCTATTTCTGACAGTCGAGTGGTTTAGCTTCCAAAACAATTGTAAGGACAAGTTTTATGCAGAGCAGTCTAAAGACTGAGACTTAAGTATTTTTGCAGAATCAAAATCGTCTTAGGATAAGAAAGACTTAAACGCCTCACTTCCTGAACAAGTGCTTCGATTACTATCTTGTTACTGTCTTACTACCTTGGCCAGTAGCCGGAGTGAGTGAAGCATGTTCTAAGTTTGGCTAGATATATGGACTTTTCCAGCAAGCTATCTGAAGGGAAGTCTATCATATGCCTTTTCACAGGAAGCGGCTGCTGTTCTAATCTACGCTATAGACCGATGGGTGTAGTGGGGATTTACTACAGTACAATTTTATATGCCAGAAAAGTTTTAATTTGAGATCTCGTGAATGATGGGGTCAGAGTCACCTTAGTAGGCTGGAGGAGACTCCTACATGGTGTTCTTGAACGTCCATATCCACGGAGCCTTTTGAAACTCTAAGTGCTTTGCTGGATTACACTCCATTTTTGAAATGCCTACCAGTTTAGTCATACATTGTTCATTGTTTTGTACAGTGTCATAACTGTAATTCTGCTTAAATTACATTTATCTCAGTATTGTATAAAACAGGCAGGAACCAAAACCATAAGTTGCAGTTTAAACCTGTTCTCCATTCACGACTGATCTGAAGAAGTTCCCCAGGGTGGCTTAGATAACCTAGTTGAGCATTGACACCTTTAATTTCCTTTTAAGTAGATACAATCTGGTCTCTGCTCTCAGCTTGGTGAAAAAGAATAAAAAAGAGTGAAATCTGCAGTTTCACTGCACTTCTCTCTTCCTCCTCTATGTACTTAGCACTATCACAGAACCTGCTTATACCACACACAGTAGTCACAGCGGGAATAAATCCTTTTTCCCCATGTTTATTGTATAGAGCTAAACATTAATCAGTTTATGTCCCTAGATTGCCTAGAATTTTCCAAATTGTTGAAGATACTTGAGGCTTAGAATTTATCCCCTGGTTTGAATTTTCACAGCTATAAACTCGAAGCAGTTTTTCAACTCAGTGACATGCATTTTTAAAAAGTTCTAAATAAGTAATGCACATTTTAAAAAGATGGTGTAGGGGAGCCAAAATAAAAAAGAAAACTCACACAGTCTGACAACCTCAGGAAATGCAAAGCAAATGACAAAGCCCCACATCTGTTTTCCACTGCAGTGCAGAGCTATTTCAGGGACAGCTTGCCAGTCTTCCAGTAAGTAGTACTTGTAAACAAAATTCAGAGAAAGAACAGAAACCCTCCAAACTTCTGGTTATTTCTCAGGTGATTTTTTATTATATTTACATTATTTCAAATCTTTGAATATATAATGACTCTCTACGATTTTTAGCTATTATGTGTTGTTCATGTATGACTTTCTGAGGTATTTTACTTTTTACCTGACTGTATTATATAATATATTTTAGGGCAATAGCCTGGTTTTAAACCCTTGTTCTTCTGAATATCTAATTTCAAAGTGGAGAAATACCAACAGAGAAAGAATTTGAGTGCTCCTGCCTCTAGGATATTTAAATTTTTTGTGCAAAACACAATAACTTGATAAGCAGAATGCTCTTTACAGAAGAATTGTGCCATAGATGTGAACTGTGTTGAGAGAAAATTGGAATTCTGTGTCCTGGGTGAATAGGCTAGTCACAACATGTTAGTTAAATAAGCTGGATTGTTCCTTTTTTTCCATGTGATTTTGTATAGGGTCTGCCTTTCAAGATGTGGTCTAACTAAGGATGACCAGATAAAGCTTCAGGGCCACACAGATGAAGAAATACTTTGTCTGTTGATCTCACTGTAGTTGTAGATATGAGCAGAAACTGAACTGTTTTGTGTGGGTATGAGTAAAATACCTCTGAACATGCCTATAAATAAATATTTTGATCCCTAAAGAACTCCAGTGCTGAAAACATAAGAGTTAATAGATTTTAGCCACCTTCAAAACTAACCTGAAATTCCTAGAACAATTTTGATTGTAGACACTGAAGGTGAGAGCTGGTCAGCTCTTGAATGTCCTAGTACTTTTGTTGAACTAAGTTGTAGGGGCTGACATTTTTTAACAGCTCAGGCCAGCTTCTTTTCTCTTATCCTACTATAATTCAAGCATAACTGTAATGTTATTTCCACTACTTTAAGCATGATACAACTTTATCCCCAGATATGCAATTGCTTATCTTATTTGCATAGTAGTTTAATAGAAACATATTCCTAAATCAGATAGCTGCCCATTTTCACAAACTAAAAATCCTTGGGCCTCATAATTGTGCTAATTAAATCATTCTCACAAAATGTTTATATAATTTAGAAAATCAAGTTCTGCTTAGTTTTGTTTTTCTTAAGTCAGGGAAGTAATTGTTAAGTACAAGACACATCTTAAGGAAAGGTTGCTAATATTGCATTGTCTCCTGTCTCTTGACAAACCTTCACTAAAGCAGGTGGCTCTGCTGTGTTCAAACAGGTCAGCAATCTCAGAAAAAAAAAAACAAATAAACTTTTTTTTTTTTTTGGGGGGGGGTAGTTATTTCAATAAGGAAGGGTTTTAAAACTGGACTTCTATTTATATTCTGTGAGCTTTATAGGAATGTCTACATACTCAATATTGATTACTCTGTGGTTGGATTGTGAAGAATTTGCCTTATCATGTATTCTTGGGACAGTAATGCAGAAATCCATTTGCCCTGTACTTAACCTTTCACACAGGTGCTGATTTTAGTTATTGCATGTATGCGGCTTGGAAAACAAGTATATCCCCATAGGAATAATGGAAATTAAAGAAAAATAGATACTGCAACAAGCTTACAAAAACAATGCCACCTGGCATATGTTGTATAAAGTTCAAAGTTACACCTCTCTTAAAACTCCTAACTTTTCTAATGTACTTCAGCTTTCACTAGCATGTTCAAATGGTATTATCCATTTGGCTTTTCAAAATAACAACTGCATTGGCTGGGTTCCTCTGAAACCATGAGAGATACATAATTATGTATCAGTGTGGTCGTCCTACAGCAACTTGTTATGTTTGGTTTAATTCTTGGGTTTGGAGCTAGACAAGGCTTCCAACAGACTCAGAGCTGCAGCAGTAGCACTAAACCTCACCATGGTGGAAAGGGTGCACGCCCAACAGGCTGGCAAAGGAACCAGCCATATACGAGATGCTGACAGACAAGAGACTGCTGGGAAGTACTTGACAGCATGAGAGAATAGCAAATGAATAAGTGCCAAAGCTCAAATTAATCTAAATAAGTATTCATCCTTTGATATCTATTCATTTTTCATCATTTTCTGGGAGCAAAATGGTTTTGATACCTGGATCTAACACACATGCTTTTGACTACAGTAGAACTTATATATTTACAAGTTTTTAAAAGCCCCAATCTTATAATAATCTTATAATGCAAAACCATTTATGTTTACTAGCACTATTTGATGTTGCCAGTACAATATTAGGAGTAGTTGAGTAGGTTAATAATTGCTATAGAGCATGAAGAAGGTGTGCAATATGTTTATATGTACACATATATGTATGTGTATATATGTATGTATATGTGTATATATGTATGTATATGTGTGTATATATATTTGTACAGGTTTTACCATGTGTCTATCTACATGTAATGCAAGAGAAACAGAATGGGAGATTTTTATTTTAAAATGTACCTTTCAATATAAACAAAATACTTGAAAGGTGTTTTGATCCTCTTTTGGAAAGGGGGTTGTCCATTGAATCTCTTGGGAATCTTTCAAGATTTATGTATGTTGTTCTATGATCTTTTAGACAAATAGTGGATGAAAGAAAACAAAACCTGAGGAAGACTAACTGGATGAAAAAAAGGAGAATAAAACCACACTTCAGGTTATCATCTTTTGATCTTTCAGTAGTAACCTAACTTGACTCTACAAACCACCTCCTGTGTGGCTCATTTGCAGCTTTAATCATTTGCTGGTAATTTTTCTACATGCTACTATTGCTATCATGAACCAACACCATTGTGAGAAATAAATGTCAACTTTTCCCTGCCATTGTAAGATTTGCATCATCGTCATGCATCCCAGACCAGCTGCGACTTTCTCTTATCTGTTCAAAGGCCTTTAGAGTCTACAAGCTTTGTCCAGTTTATGGGAGAGAAATACCCTCAGATCTGTTTCTGTATAAGAATAGCATGGAGCCATATAACAGACTTTAATGCATTTCTGTCAGTTCATAACCAGAGAGAAATGTTATTAGTGATAAAGAGGCTTGATCCCCAAAAGTGAGCTTTATGCATTATGAGACCTTCCAATGTTCTCGCAGACACAGAAAAATAACATAATGTTCATGAAGAGGAGATGGAAATGAAATCTGTTTATGTACTTTTTTTCAGTGGCTGAACAATTTTTCAAGCACAACAGATGGTGGATGTCGCAAAAATCTGGAGTCAGAGGAGAGGATTAATTTCACCGAACTTTGCATGCTGTACTATGTTATTACCTATATCTGAGCTGACTATTATAAACTCCTTTTTAATTAGTTGCCAAAAAATTACACTTTTGGAGTAACAGTTATCTGACCTATTTAAATTTCCACTTTAAGATGAGAAAAAGTGCATACCGAAACGTCATTTTTCTCTCTATTGATTCTAAAGGTGACCAGTTCTGATGTATACTTCTGCATCACTTCTTCACTTTCCATCTTCTATATTCAAGAAAGTGAATGCAGAAAGGGCTGATATATTAGTAAATTATTTTACTAACAATTCCACCGGTTTCAGCTTTGAAACTGGAAGTGAAAACACATCTATGGACCTCTCTTGTTAATAAATACTGCAACTGTACAGAAAACTTCCTACTAAGTTCTTAAATCTTTTTAATTAATAGTGGATTTAAACTTTTCATTATTCTATACATGTGATGATATTAAAATGTCTCTGATTATGTTATAGAAAGCTTTCATTGGGAGAAGCAACAAATTTAGTGGAACATCCTTGGGAATGATTTTATGATACTTGTTTTGGATGTCTTGTTAGCAGTTTCAAATACAAGAAGTGAGCAGTTCTAAACATATTCAGTATTTACAGATTTTAGATTTTATAAGAATCAGTTCTCTATAGTTCTTTGGACTGGTAAAGAATGAGCATTAAATGCTATTGATCTTAACTGGGTCCATTTTAAACGCTTTTTTAACCTATATAGATGATTAGATAAAAGGTGTCATTCTCTTACACATTCAGCACTGGTCTAATTTTTGCTCCTGTCAAAGTCAGCCATAAAACTCCATTACACTGATTGGAGTAAAACCAGACAAGTGCAGAGCCCAATGTGGTAGACAGAGAGTTATCACAGGAACTTTTGATTGAAGTAAAGCAGGAACCCCACCTGTTTGCAAGGAACAAGAGCTAAGCATTCTCTTGGCAGTAACTAGTAGGCAGTGTGAATATTTTGCCTTGCCATTGGAAGTCACCGCCTTTAAAATTCATCCAAGAAGATGACTGGAAAACTTTATTCTGTTAGCATTAAGTATAATTAATTCAAGGAGAGTTAAACTGCTAGGGAGGTACTTAATCACTTCTGAATCATAAATTATTCAAAATAAACTCACTTTTAGATAGAGGTTGTATACTTAAAAGGTAATTTAAGCCATGCTTTCTTATGAATTGCTGAATGCCTGATGAGATGGAATACTTAGAGTCCCCTGATTCCCTTTACCTGAAATGTTGAAAGAGAACTCTTTTCTCCTTTTTCAAATCTTCATACAAACATCTAAGCTGAATGTAGTGAGATGTTTATTTTGCTACAGAGTTCACAGGAGAAACCTTCCTCTCACAGGAGGATGAAACTTCATCTCTATGGCTTTAGAAAGATTGAATTTGTCAATTAAACACTAGCACATAGTGGAATGTGACACAAAAATAAATAGTTAAACAAATAGAAATCTGAAATCATCCCCCCCAAACTAAAAAAACCCTGAGGTTAATTACAAATAAATAATTATAAACCACTTTAAAATTAAATATTTGCTATCATTATCTCTGCCTTTGAGAGCTTCTACATTTATCTATACTGTGTATAATTCCCTTTAAAATGCATAACTAAATGTAAACAAATACAAAATATTGACCCATTTGCAACTGGAAAACTATAGTAATTTCCAGCTTAGCCTAGGGGCAGATAAGTCTGACTTTCAAATAAAAAAAAACATGTGATTACAGCTTTATTGGTTTTTTTCTTCTTTAGAGTCTTAGGTAAATGCAAGAAAAAAATGCAGTCATTGTTAGACATGTTTAGGATGACCATATCACAGTAGCAGTAGATGAGTGAAACATTACAATAACAGAAAGAAGCAGTAGGGCAAAGAAGGAAATTCAAAACAGGACATATTTTTTTCTTCTAAGTTTATGAAGACAAAATAGTCATGCTAAATGGTGTTGTAGTTGAGGCTTACAGATACATGTTTAAATTGAGAAGAAACAGAAGGATACTTCAAACAGCTTGAAAAATTCTCTATAATTGGCATCTTTCCTTATCAATTCTCTAGTTATTAGATTATTTTAGTAAGTGAAAAAAGGTATCTCGGTCCAAGGGTTAATTTTTTTTTTACTTTTTTCTTTTTTTTCTTTCTAAATTTAAGATAGAAATTGAAACCAATGTATTTTATAAACGAGTTTTCTTCCCTATACTGTTCCACATTTCTTTCTTATGTGAATATTAATGTTAATGAAAAAAGAGGGGAAAGCATCTGTATGAGAGCTGGTGTATCTTGAAAAAAGCTATTTCATAATAATCATGTTCTTTTATGTTCTTGAAAGCAGAACTCTTCTCAGAATCCATATCCCTATGTGTATATCTCTATATGTAAATTTGGTCAACATTTTTGACTGATTTATTTTTTCTTTGTTTTTAAAGGATATTTGTCAAAACCAATTTTGTTTCCATAAAATATGTCTACTTGAACAAAGTCAAATAAAATAAAAAGCTCTGAAAACCTTTAGACTTCCCATAATTCATTTGCTGAGAAAGCATTATACATATATTTAATTGTAGCCAAATGAATCTTAAAGTATATACATACTGCAGTCTTAAGGAAGGAAGTTCACACGTATGCACGCATACACATACAGACACAAACGCATCTATATCTATATATTTATTACACGTGAAACGAAGAAAAAATTAACAAAACAGATTTTCATTGTGCCCAAAAGAAAAGTCTGTGAATGACAGAACAGTATACATATTCTGCTGTTCAGTTTAGTTTGATAAAAATCTGAATTTGTACAATAAAGGTTCTGCTATTTGAGTCTCTAGCATGTCTTAAAACATATTTTTATTGCTAACATTCTCTGTTCTGTATATCATGATTGAATTCTGATGTTCATAAAAGAAGCATAAAGACCCAGTTTTGATCTCTATCTAGATTTTCACATCGGTCTACTTCTATTTTATTTAGTTTGATCTAAGTCTCATATAGATGCTCTACTTCCCTAAGTGATTTGACTGTGACAAATATTGTATAAATATTTTGCCACAGAAATAATATTGTGATTTTTTTTTAACAATGTAAAAAATCTCTGTGAGGAAAAACAAATACTGGAGAGGAATCCAGTAGTATCATTATTTATCAATGAAAATTCATAAAATAGTCATGCAAGAACAAGAACGGAGCATACACTCCAAGAATTATCAGCATGAGAGTTTTATCTGCCATCAGAAATGTTGGTTTAGAAACTGACTTGTTTCTGTAGTATAATGTCTTTCCATAGTTGCACTCAAATACTTGAGAAAGAGTGCTCAAAATGTGTACTGGTTTTGGATGGGATAGAGTTCATTTTCTTCATAGCAGCTCCTATGGTGTTATGCTTTGGATTTGTGACAAAAACAGTGTTGTTAACACACCAGTGGTTTTGCTATCACTAAGCAGTGCTTATGCAGCGTCGAGGCCTTTTCTGCTTCTCACGCTGCCCTGACAGCAAGTAGGCTGGAGGTGCACAAGAAGGCGGGAGGGGACACAGCTGGAACAGCTGACCCTAACTGACCACAGGGATATCGCATACCATATGACACCATGCTCAGCAATAAAAGCTGAGGAACAAACAAGGTGGGGGGGACATGGAGTTATGACGTTTGTCTTCCCAAGTAACCATTATGTGTGATGAAGCCCTGCTTTTCTGGAAACAGCTAAACATCTGCCTGTCAATGGGAAGTAGTGAAGGAATTTCTGATTTTGTTTGCTTTCACAAACAGCTTTTGCTTTATCTGTTAAACTGTCTTTATCTCAACCCATGAGTTACCGCACTTTTACCCTTCCATTTCTCTTCCCCATCCCACTGTGGGGGAGCAAGTTTCTGTGTGGGGCTGAGCTACCTACTGGGGTTAAATCACAACAAAAAGAAACAACCTTTAAAGATTAAAATGGTATGTGAGATCATTTGGAAGACACAACTTACAGGGAACAGAGAAATTTGATGTATTATCATATTCTCTAAGTCAGGAAATAATAACCAGTCAGCAGCATGAGTCTACTTTGCATATCAGAAAGAGGATAAGCAGTTCTAGACTTTTGCTTCACCTTAACTCAGGCTTATGTTCTGATGGTGGATGCGACAAAAGAGAAAAATGAATGTTCATTGATGTCATAGAATGGAAAAAAGTGCTCAAAGATAGACATGGTTTTGAAAGTAAACTGAAGCATCTGGGATACTGAGGGCAACAAAAAGGAACATAATAAGCACTCTGCTATATATAAGATGGATGAAGAAAAAGGAAAGTTGAAAGCAGCTATTGCATTAGTAGGACCTATTCATTGCCGTGAGTAAAAGGCAAAGATCTAATCACATGTAATGTAAATGTGTGGTGTATGTAGGTGTATGAGCTGGAGAAAGAAAAATCACAAACAAACAAACACTTTACTGTATAGAAGAGTGAAGAAAGGTTTTCTGTGTGTGTGAATTTGTAAGTGATTTGGAAGACAATATCAATTGCAGAACGATATCTGCAATTATCAGAACAAAACTACCTGCTCGTGATTCATCTAGAAAGATCAACTTCTTGGGAACGTAGAGAGATGAAACAGAATACCTAGTAACAAAGGTTGATTACAACAACTTGAAAGAGATCAATAGGAAGGTCTTAAGATTCTTCACATATGTATTGTAGACAGCTGTTTTGAAGGCAATATGGATAAGAAGTTGCTAGGCCTTCTAAAAACTGTTTAGGAAAAGACAAAGCCTAAAGTTCTGGTCAATAGTTTAATGTAACAGTGGGTAGTAGAGGATAATCTATCATACAGCTCTGAGAAAGAGGACAACACTGACATAAATGGAGTCAAAATGCCAATATATGTCATCTTGTTAAACACCTATATGACAGGATAAAACAAATGGAGTTCTTGGTACTGTTTTTTGGACATGGAAAATAAGGGCTGACATCATCATCTTCAAAAAGTTTGGACAAAACTTAGGCTGTCTGGCCATATGAAAAGACTGTAACAGTTTTGTCCTACAGAAAAAGGACAGAAGGGCAGAAGGAAGCAAAGGTGGAAGGAAGGACAGAGAGACGGAAGGGGAGGGAGGTTAAGGGCAGACTGCAGTTATTATTAGGGGTAATAGACCAATGTGTAGAGTTTCCTCTAGAGGGTTTCATCACTTGAAATAATATAATTCATCAAGGATGTAAAAATGCTACGTATCAAGTTGCAAGTTAGAGGAAAATGAAGAATTAGGACTGGGATTCAGTTGCCTAAATGCAGACACTATGGGAGATCCTGCCAGCTACTGCTTCAGAAACGTACAGATTTCTAGTAGTCTGCTGTCATCTCACATGCCACTAGACACCTGTGTTTATGCAACTGAATCCCCCATTACGTTATTGCATATAGCTGCTCACTACGACACCTTTTTCATTAAGCTCTACGGAAGAAAAGAGAAATCTTTTATTTACCTTTTGAGAGATCTGCAAAATTAGCTAGGTAACAAAGTAATGCTGTTGATGGGAACTGGACTGAGCTTCTAAAGGCAGCACTACCTTTAATATTGCCTTCAAACAACAAAGAACTGACACATGAGCCATTACTCTTTCATCTTGTCTTCTAAAAAAAATATGTCCTAAAATCCTTTACATTAAATTATCAATCTCTAAGCCATTCTCATAGCAGATACAGACTTTAGCAGGACATACTAGCTACCTCCAAATTTCTGTTGCCATCAAATTACAAGTCACAGCCACTGGGTGGAGTTAGATTTAATGGCTAAAAAATCCCCCTTTAACCGTCCATGTCATGCAAACATGACAGACTTGTGATGAACGTTATTCCTTCTGATTTTGTTTTCTTTATTCTATTGACAAATTTAAGTGACTCTGCTTTTTCTTCCCTATTATCTATGATTATGACTACTCATGTAGACTCTAATTTAAGATCCTTACTATAAAAGCGCAGTGTTCAAGTACTTCAACTAAAGGAATATTCTTTGGCTTGTAGACAAGGTCATCGACTAAAAGGAGTTGGTTAGCTCTTGGATTTGTTTCGCTTTGTAGGACAATGTCTTTCAAAACAAAGGACCACTGGGTGCCACTGTGAAATTTAATCATAATAAAGCCAAAAGATGAAGCATTTTTACTCCTTTAATGTTTACAACTGTCTTACAAATTTAATACATATTTTTCATCTTCACTCTCCAGACTTCAGTTTAAACCGATATATAATTTACTAGTTCAGAAAATAATATTCTACTATTTCATTGATTTTTGCAAAGCTAAACAAAATATATGACTCTGATTAAATATTTAATCAAACTGTGTATTCCTTAAGATGTTAAGAAGACATTGGAAACTACAGTCTTTATCACATTGACAATCTGTTTCCAAGAGATGTAGAATATGTAGAGCTGTGAGTAAATACAGTACATTTTTCTTTACAAAGTATTTGAGAAAATGTTCCAGTTTCAGAGTTCGACACTAGCTCCTTACAAGACTAGGCTGCAGTACAGATATAGTACAAATGGTATTCTCCTCACACACTTAAATTCTTCCCATTGCACCACTCTGTCTTGTTAACATCTGCCTTGCCCATGCTGCTGGGTTAAGGTTAGTGGAACTCACACAGTTTCAGTAGTCTTAACAGCAGCACAATGCTTAAACTTGCTCTCCAACAATATGTATATATAAAAGAACTAGGTTAAAATAATGATAGGGAAACAGTATAAGCCTTTATATTCTGTCCTTAATTTATAGGTCAAATGTTTCGTTATATAAATCAATGAAGGCCTTGTGTTTTCCATTGGTGGGTAGATCTAATGGTGCAGCTTCAGCTTTTTGCACATTGAATTATTCCATACTGAGATCTTTTCGTGCACATCTTAATGATGCCAGTAGCCAATCTGATCAATTTAAATTGTTTGGGAGTCTCTACTTAACATGACAGCAATTCCAACCTACCTAACTTAAATATCAACATGTTAAAAGTTGTACCTTTCCTAACATGTGTTCAAGGAAAATTACTTTTTAGTTCCAAAAAGTAAAAAAAAATATACTGCTGTATATCATAGAATCATAGAATCATTAAGGTTGGAAAAGACCCTTAAGATCATCCAACCGTTAACCTATCACTGCAAAGTCCACCACTAAACCATATCCTCAAGAACCACATCTACCCTTCTTTTAAATACCTCCAGGGATGGAGACTCAACCACTTCCCTGGGCAGACTGTTCCAGTGCCTGACTACCCTTTCGGTGAAGAAGTTTCTCCTAATAACCAACCTAAACTTCCCCTGGTGCAGCTTGAGGCTGTTTCCTCTCGTCCTATCACTTGTTACTAGGGAGTTATGTTAATGTAAACCTGTTTTGAGAATTGTGTGTTTAATTCTATCTGTATCTCAAAAAAATAACAGAAATAGAAAAGAAACAGAACACAGATGACGATGATCTGTGCCTAAAGTATAGTTAGCTTCCGATTCATCCTATAGCATACAATGAAAGGGATTCATGAATACGACAACGTGAATAGGGAATGCTTGTTCTCTGTTTTCTTAGTAAAAATATTGTAGCTGACAAAATGACACTAGTGGGTGTCTGGGTCAAAACTAAAAAAAGGTGGTAGTGTTCTCATAATACATAGTTACAATGGAGACCATTGCCCCAGAACATCATGTATGACAGAATGCTACTGTGGTTTAGAAAGCAACTATCGTATCAAACCAAGGAGAAGACTACTATGAATATAAGATAAAGATATCCCCTAAAATAATGTTATAAAAAAAAAAAAAAAAGCCTTTTTATTATTTACCTGTAATCAATATATACTCAATTTCCCTGTGGTTAGTCAGTTTTCTTCTCTTGAGCTCTGTTACAATTGCCTTTACATTTTTATACCTCTTCATCTTTTTCATCATTGCCACTTTTTCTTCACTGTCTTCAAATGCTTCCTCATTTCTAAAATTCTCACTGTTTTCATCTTCTCTGCTCGCGCAAACCAACTCCAGTTCTATCCACAGGACCCAGTTACAGGATTTCTTATGCATTTTACCCACACTTTCTGGATTTATCCAGTTCCATGCTTTCTTAATCCTACAATAAACCAGTGTTACATGAGGCTTGTTTGTTTTCCTTGTACAGGCTTGAGACATGGCGTTCTGCCAAAAGCCATTCTAAGTTTTTCATTCGTCTTGGAATAGGGTTTGTTCACTACTAATTCAAATGTCTGCAGTTGTGGCAGCTTTCCTCCTGGTAAGAACTCAAGATCAATATTCATTTTTTAATAGTTTTGTTTGCCCATGTTAAATGTCCTTTGGCTGCATCTAGTGAAAGCATTTATGTTTTTTCTTAACAGAACAACAGATTTCCTACCCAAAGCAAAGTTCAAACAATTCTTTGTTAAGCAGCTAGACATTCATTCTTGGTTTTGATACCTAACAGTTATCACAGTAGACAGTTTTTCTTTTAGCTTTATCTTACACTACAAGATCTCATATGGCTGCAATTTTATAGTAAGTGTAATCATTGCCAACATTATTGTAGTATGCATTTTTTCATTCCTTGAAGTTTTTATAGTGATGAGTTTGCAGCTACTTCTTCAACAGTGTAACTGGATGGCACGTCAACCTAAACTGGTGTCTCATTTGTATCACCCATTTAGTTTAGCAGATAATTGTGATCTTTATGTAAACCGATCACATACCACTGGAATGGAGGGAGTATGCAAACGAAATCATAAGGTAGATGCCAGCAAAGCAAGTTCTTCACTGGGGACAGAAAACATGATAATGCATGATATGTATGAGTTAAGCAATACTGACTTTGAATTCTTGTTGGAGAATGTTTTGTGCTCATACTGTTTCTTGGATTTTCAGTTCAGAAATTTCCCTTAGTAACTGTTTTTCCAACTCTTCTTTCAGCATGCATAGAATCTATAACTTGCTCTAACTCTTGAAAATATCCCCTTTTGGGTGCACTGAATTGTTTATGTGTTGAATTAATATGTAAAACCTTCCATTCTGATTGTTTTTCCCCACATCATGATTTGATTCCTCCCAGGTCACAGCTGTCTGCTTTTTTTTCTTTTTCTTCCTATCTCCCTAGCCCCCTGCACAGAGCACAAATATATATCTAATATATGCAGTATAACTTTCTTATATTTGCTGGTAATTCCTAATTCACTTTAATTGACTTTTGCATTCCTACCTCTCATCTCCAAATGATCTGCCATTTCACAATTAATTTATAAGATTCAGGGAGCTCACACAATTGCCAAAAATCACAACAGGTCTCTCTGAAATTTAGACCATCCTGCAACTTTAAAAGTGAGTAAGAAAAGCAGAAGTAATTAACCTCTGGCATATTTTCCTCTGTCCTCCCTAGAGGACCTTCCACACCACATGAAATAAGGCAATCCTAAATTTAAGATGACCCCCAATTATCCAGTTCAACTACCTTGAGGAATAAAACTCATCTTCCTTTCAAGTAGAGTACATAAATTTTTAGGGAAAATTTCATCTTTACTCCATTTGGTTTTGCATTCATGTATCTACATGCAAATGAAAATGCAAAAAATGTGAAAAAAAAATATTTTAATGGTCAAAAACCCCACTATTTTTTACCCAGCTCTGCTATGCATATTTATTTTACATTATTATTTTGTTAATTGTTGGGAAGTGCAAGACCATGAACAGAAGTGAAAACAAAATTACTAATTGCATATGTTTCAGAAGCAGCTTTTCATTATCTGTCATAATTTTATAGCATATTAAAGATTTTTTTTTTCTGGATACTGCAGTCATTTTCATCATTAGAGAGTATAAGAAGCTCATTAATTACATTGAACTGCCAAGTTACTTTCTTCCTAAATTACATGTCTGTTTCCTATTTTATATGTAAGTCTTTCCTTTTCAAGATAAAATTTAATCTTTTTTTTTTTACTCTTACTCTTTAAAAGATTGCTTAAGCAACATGATCAACTTTATAATTAAATATTTTGACATGAAAAAGCTTATCTGCTTTCCTGAAGAGAGTGGGTGTAGATCATCCAGTTATACAAGAAGTCTTTATCATCAAGTACAGGAATATGAATGCAGGATAGGTTATAAGTACTGAAATAGTCTTTTAGCATAAATAACAATTTAAATGCTTTAATAGAGATTTGAAATAGTGATGGACAAGCGAATTTAATATTTCATTTTCACTTAGTTGCAAAGCTAAGCTATCTCCCACTAGATAACAATGAGCACTACTACCACTAATAAGTATTTGATTTCTTTGAGCAGGCAAATAGAAAATAACAGCAGGGTAAGCAAAGGGACATCAACAAAAGCATTTCTAGTTTTGAATTAACATTTTTACTTGTTCTAAATTTATATGTATTGTCTGCCTTTTCACTGAATGATAGTAATCCTGTAAGCTAAGTAAAATGAACCGTGTTCTCACATCTGGGCTTAATAGAACTTTAACTCCAGACATCCTTCTACTCTTGCAGTTGAACTATGAGTTATGAAGTCATATTTCAAAGATGAGTGGTTTGCAACCTCGTATCATTGGGTCTTTCTGGCCCACACTTCAGCATTTCACAATCAGGTCACTATACAAGA